>NC_068935.1:133516584-133853668 GCF_023091745.1 Budorcas taxicolor | reverse complement strand
AACTGATACTCCAGAGATGAATACCAAAGAAAGAAGCAAAGTGCACTGCACATAGTAGGAGCTAACAATAAATATCCAGTGATTTATTAACTCATTCAGAATGTGTTCGCAGTTCAATTTCTGGATGGTTTCCTGATACCTACATTTATCAATCTGATATAGTATTCAAATCCACAAATTTCTATAAATGAAGGTTGTATATGATGATTTAGGAACATTTTAATCCAAAATGCTCAAATCAATCTTTATTTCAAGTATAAGCATATGTGTAGGTTTTGGTATAACTGTGTAACCACTGGGGACATCTTAAATTGGAAATCCCACATGTATTGTATTCTCTGCTTTTAGGGGCTAACTACAACATTGTTAGTTACCAGAATGTAGATACTTGAAGGACTAATGATCTAGTGGAGCCACACCTCTCTTACTACAAATGAAGAAAGAGAAGCTCCCAGAGGTTAACTAACAATGCTGGTTAGTCGCCAATCATGGACGAAAGCTCTGGTCCTCTCTTCGAGTATTCTGGGATTTTCCCAATAGACTAATTTTTCTTTGCTTGTTTAGACTCAAACTTTCTAGAACAGCTGTATAAATTTGTGTCATCTAATTCACCGTCAGTCTATAAACTTGATATAAGTCCCTAAATAAGTTACTTCTTATTGTTTTATCTAAAATTAAAATCTTTCCACTAGGCATACAGCACAATTCTTTTAAGTGAACTGAAAATTATAATTATACAGATTCAATAAATGTAATATATAATTCACACACAAGAAATGCCATTAATAATTTTTCTGCCATAATGATTTTTGAGTTATAGCAATTTGTGGACAATTCCCTTTCTCCCAGAATATCAACTTTTTAATCCCCCAAAACACACTAAATAAACTATAAGAAATGATATGCCAATATATTAATTTAGGAAATTACCTACTCACCAATTTACCCGACACAATTTTTAGTTGGAAAACTCAATAGTATGAAACATATTTCGGGTATACCATGTCTGAATAAATGCAAAGAACTGTGTTTGGTCCTTACACCAAGCAAGAGAGATGAACAAGTTGACGGCTGTGGGCTACAAGTACCATTTTTTATATTTTTAAGCTTAATGCTTCTCTAAAAGTACCTTTCTGTGCTCCAACTTAATTTGTAAGTTGCTTATAATGCAACTATAAGCCTTAAAGATTGCAAACCTGATAAGAAAAATGGGTCCAAGAAAATGACAACAAACCTTCACAATATTATATTTTACGTATGAAATCTGTTTATGTACTTACCTATTCCATTTATATAGCATCTATTTAATCTAATCTATGAAAGCTTTTTTCCCCCCCATTGAGTGGTTTTCAGGAATAAAGTTAAGCAGAGAGTTGAAAGTGATTTGGGATTTTTATCATGAATCTGAGTAGTCAAGCACCATCCCCACTTAAAATACTACAGGTCACTTTTCCTTGTTCCCCAATAGAACTAATTATTAGAACATTTCATTCCAGATCTTCTCTTTGCCTATCTTCCCTTTATATCTCTTCCTGCCAGCTAAATACTGAAGCATTGTAACAGACACTTCAAAAATGCCTGGAGTCAGGCATGTGACTTTAATAGGAGGCTCTGGCTGGAGCTTTTTTGCAATGAAAACCAAATAATTCTGCGTTCAAATGGAAATGGAAATATTTCATCCTGAATTATCTTTACAAGATGATTCCAGCTTTTACATATGAAAATAACGGGAGATTTTTATCTGTGAATTTCTCAGGAGCTCCATTTTCAAACTATGTGGTCTATTTTAAACACACCATATGGATTATGTACTCTATGAACTACTCTGGGCTAAAAAAACTGTGCAAACACAAACCACCCAGTTCTCAAGTCCCAGCTGGCACTTCTGTTACCCATAAGTGCTCTTTTCTGTTTATGTTTCTTACACCCACATGTATATATGTTTGCAGTTGGAATCCTTCACCCTTGTCTCTTAAAAATTCCTTGAGCAAAAATGCAGCTCCGAATGGGACTCTGCTCCATTTCTGCAGGTCAATGTTCTGCCCAGTACTGTGGACAAGGCCCAGGCTGCAGGAGGAAGGCTACCAGGAGAATGCATGGGCCAGAATCTTCTCCTCCCCCCTCTTCCATTCTAACTGGCTTGTCTGATGTTCCATTTACTTGAGGCTCAAATATCTACTTTTGAAGATGCCACCCAATCAGAAGAACCAGCATTTCCCGAAGTGTGAGCCTTATGGCTGCTGACAAGAGTCCTATGAAAAGAAGGGTCCTGTGGCAAAAGTTTGGGGAGTCAAAACTTCTGAAAAGCTTTTATGCCTAGAGCTTTCCCTGTTAATGTTCTTTGTGAATGTTCACGGTGATGGGTCTGTGGAGTACAGGTTGTTTTGTAGTATATTTAAATGTGGAATTCTTCCTTTTCTACTGAGTGTCCTCCAGGAAGAATGTTCCACAGAGCTCATTTTGAGAACTACTACCAATGTTACCGGGTTTCCCTGGTGGCTCACTGGTAAAGAACCCACCTGTCAATGCAGGAGACTCGGGTTCAGTCCCTGGGTCAGGAAGATCCTCTGGAGAAGGAAACGGCAACCCATGCAGTACCCTTGCCTGGGAACTTCCATGGACAAAGGAGCTTGGTGGGCTACAGTCCATGGGGTCACAAAGAGTTGGACGTGACCTAACGACTAAACAACAACAACCACCAATGTCACCAGCTAAAAGGAACTTCTCAAGGTCTGAATACTCTATCCCAGGGCAGGAGTCTTAAGTAGGACAGGCAGGCCTCCTAGATAGCTGCTGGGAAGCTATTTTTAAGTAAGTGGCTCTATTGGCACATGTCAGGACCCACCACACAAGTGCTTGACTATTTCAGCCCTGATAATGTACTCCTCTGTGACAGTCACGTTGTCACCCACCTAGGGGTGACAGCAATAATTCCAGGGATGCTGAGACATGAAGGGCAATGCAGAAAGTAGAGAGAAATTCAACTGTGTAATTTAGGGTTTGTGAATTACAAGTAGCAGCAATCCTGTTTGTCCTTTGGGTTGAGTACCTTGAGAGTGGGGCCAGGTTGTCCTGGCATATGTGTGCACTCAGTGAATATCTGCAGAATGACTCAGTGATATAGCGATCACCAAATTTGGGCAATCTCCTTGGTTTTCATGTTACTTCCCTCCTCTCTGCAGTGCCAATCCCTACTTTCACAGACGACCATGGGAATCAGTAGATATAGCCATCAGAAACAACCTCTAGGCAACTGTTTCTCCCCAGTCTAAAAGTGACCTACATAACGTGAGAGATCAGCTCTCTATTTAAAAACTCCAGTAAAAGAGGCATCAAGGCATGCTTAGTACTCTGCTTCAGAGTCGCAGGACACTTGCAGCTAAGGAAATCATCCTCAGTCACACCTTCTATCTCATGCAACTGTCTAAAAGGCACTTGAGGGAGGGTGGCCATCTCCCCTGAGGTGTCAAGTTCAACCGCAGTGTTTCCCTAAACACTTCGGCAAAACTGCCAGAGAACAAGATTTTTCCTGCTGCATGATTAGATGAAGGACATTCTCTGGAATCCATTCTCACCTTAAAATATATGTGTGTGTATACTCACAAATATATCTGTATGCATGTGTGTGCATTTACACATGTGTGTTTGCACGTACTAGAACCATCTGCCTAATCACATATGTTCAAGACTTTAGCCATTTTCACGTCCTCCTTCTGTGAACTTTGTTCATTTAAATAGCCATTGAATTGGATCAAGCTGTTCCTGAAATGACACTCACATTCACTGGATCCTCTCCAGATTTCTACCCTTAGTTCTGGACTTCTTTCTCTTTCGCTGACACTGTGCAGTAGGCTCCCAACTCGTAGAGAGATATTTCCAAACTCCCAACCCAGTACTGCATGTGTATGGCCTTTATAACTGTTGAACTGTTTTCCAATATGTTATTTAATGCTTGTGACAGCCTATGTATGCCGATGAGGTCACTGTGGATGGTAAACCACTAGCTCAGCGTCCCACAGTCAATAATTTATTTGTCAACAAATCACTCTTCCCCTGACCTTGTTTTTCCCCCATGGACCTTAGATAGTTATACGAACACAATTTAAAAAAATTTTTAAAGACTGCTACATAGGACCTTATTCAGTGGAAAAAGAAAGTTTGTCTTGATAGATCATTAATAAAGTTACTAGCCCTTAAAATCGTAAAATAAGCAACTATGGATGACAATTAAATATATTCTACTTAAAAGCAGCTACTTTATACTACAAAGAATGGCGAGATACTTTTTTTGTTAATACTTAAGGACAGGTGGTGCTTCCTACATGGCTCGGTGGTAAAGAATCTACTTGACAATGCAGGGGACTCAGGAGACGTGGGTTTGATTCTTGGGTCGGGAAGATCCCCTCAAGGAGGAAATGGCAACCCAGTCCAGTATTCTTGCCTGGGAAATCCCATGGACAGAGGAGCCCGGCGGGCTACAGTCCAGGAGGTGGCAAAGAGTTAGACACAACTGAGTGCACGCACACACATGAATGGCGGGTGAAAAGTGGTATGTTACCAGGAAAGAGATGCTCCCTAATTGTTGGGACTTGTGGGTCTTGCCAAGTAGAACGTACAGCGCATCATGGGGCATACACTATGTTTGTCTATGCTTTTTGCCCAGCACAGCCTGCCTCCTTCCGGGATCCCCAACCTGCCAAACCCTGCCCAGCCTCTAAGCTCCAGTCCACATGCACCCCTTCCTCCACTCTGCAAACCTGCTCTGTAACCTTAGGTTGATGCTTTCAACTCCTGTAAGGGAGTCATCAGATTCTAGCCTGTACCCTGGTTATCTCGGTACCTGCCCTCCAACCTTAGAGAACAACTCATTCACTTTACTGATTCAACAAATACCCCTTCAGTGACGCTACCATGCCTAGTGCTATTGTGAGCTCTGAAACAGAGAATCTTAAGAAATAAATTCTGCCTTGAGAGTGCAATCTTGTGCAAGCACCTGCCATCTTTGTTTTGTCACATACATTGATGAATAGTGTTGCTGTGGCCAGTCCAGCACACTGATGGCAGACTTCAGTTCATAGAGCGCTGTTTACTCTTCCCCTCTCTGCTGTAGCCTGAGACTGTAAATCCAACACAAAGACGTCTTGCATTTCAGCCTTGCGTTTAGCATCTAATAGCTGACTGCACTTCAAACAGAATGGTGCTTCTATTGAGAAAGAAGTATCCCTTACATGAGGCCAGCATTCCATTAACCAATCAAAGAAAGTGTTGTTTAAACATGCCATTTCCCCATGAACTCTTCTCTTAGTTCATTGTGTAGCTCAGAGTATTAATGGTCATGAAGAAATCTGTCACAGTCAAACTTCTTTTCCACTAAGGAACTAATTAGAACTTCTTTTTTACATTGAGAGTTATATACAAAAGAGTTAATTTTGCCAAGTGAACTGAGTTCAAAAGTGAAGAGAAGGTTCCATGGCCTCCTTGAACAATTAGCAACAACTGTTTGAGTGCTTTGGTGTTAATTACAATTGTCAGTCCATCACTTCTATAATAAACTCAGTGTAAGCGAATACATCAAGGAAAACAAAGAGAAACTAAGGGAACAAAGGGAAAACAGCTTTCAGAAGTTCCAGTACAGCTGAGAAATTAGAGACTCCATCATTACTTTAGATCTCGGTGAATTCCTTCAAAGCAGGATTTGAGACAGTTCTTAACTAAGTACATAAATTCCAAGTAAAAACAGGAAACTGAGGTCATGAAAGGATGTAGACAGAAGATGTACACTCATACGTTTGAGGAAAGTAAATAACAGATGTAACTCTGAGCTTCCTGTTGACCAGGGCAAAAAATGAATAATGAGCAGTAACTAGGTTCTTTTCAGCAGAATGGACCATGTATGTGTGTTTTCTCTTTGGCTGTACTCCTCAGTTGAGATTGGGTGGTAGTTTATTCACCTCTGCCTTCCAGTTTGTTAAACTGGATCTCCCATCCCAAGTAGAGGTTTGGGCTGCATTAAATTTGACCAAATTTCCTGATGCTGAAGCTAAAGCTCCAATACTCTGGCCACCTGATGCAAAGAGCTGACTCATTGGAAGACTCTGATGCTGGAAAAGACTCTGATGCTGGAAAAGATTGAGGGCAGAAAGAGAAGAGGGTGATAGAAGATGAGATGGTTGGATGGTATCACTGACTTGATGGACATGAATTTGAGCAAACTCTGGGAAATAGCAAAGGACAGTGAAGCCTGGCAGGCTGCAGTCCATGGGGTCACAAACAGTTGGATGCGACCGAGCAACAACAACAAACTGTATTAGTAGCTTATAACTGGGATGCCTGCCTTCCCTCATGATTCCCTATAATTTATTCTTCAGAGGAAAGTTAGGGTGATCCCTCAGGACTGTAAATCAAAGCATGTCTCTCACATGCTGGCCATCCTCCGAAGGGTTTCCATTGCACTTAGCATAAAATCTAGACTCCTGTACCCTGACACCTCTGGCTCTATAAGACCTCAGCTCGCACCTCCCTTCCTTTCCCTCAACTCTGCTTAAAGCACTCTTGGGGTCTAAGGTCCTGCTATCCCCTCTGTCTGCAAAGCTCTTTCCCCTGATTTTCATATAGAGGTTCATTCAGCTTTCAGGTTCAATTCTCAAGGAAGCATTTTCCTGACCACTACAGAATCAGTCTGTGCATGACTTTTGAACTGATTATGAGGTCTTCCTTCCTTCCATACACTCACCACCTGCAGGGACCTTAGTGCTTGTCTTGGTTGGATTGTTTGTTGAGGTCCTCACACTAGCACATGAACCCCTAAGAGAAAAGGATCTTGCTTCCCTCTCCTTCCCTGGAGCAAGGAGCCCTGCATGACAGGTGCTGGTGATAAACCAATCAACCCATAAAAGACAATATACTCTAAGCTGACTTGATTATAAAAATTAACAAAATGAGCAGATACATAAATATATCATGGCTAACTCCCTTCCCTTTGTGATTAACTTTTACCTCCTTTTGGATAAAAGTCCAAGTCATTCATCTAAAGCAGGGGTTCAGCCAACTTTTCTGTAAAGGGCCAGAGTATAAATATTTTAGGCTTTGTGGGACATGGTCTTTGCTTCAACTACTCGGCAGTATGGAAGCCACAGTATGTGAAAACACACAGTATGTGAACAAACAGGTATGGCTGTGTTTTAACAAAACTTTATATGCAAAAATTGGCATCTGTTGGATTTGGCTTGTAATTTCCTAACTGTAGATCACAACTGGGACTTCCCAGGTGGCCTAGTGGTAAAGAACCCACCTGGCCAATGCAGGAAATGTAAGAGACAGGTTGGATCCATGGGTTGGGAAGATCCACTGGAGAAGGAAATGGCAACCCACTCCAGTATTCTTGCCTGGGAACATGGACAGAGGAACCTGGCAGGCTACAGTCCATAGGGTCACAAAGAGTCAGACATGACTGAAGTGACTTAGCATGCATACACAGACCACAATTAGTAAGAGGAAAATACTAGCTAAAAGTAAAAAACCAAATAATCAGACTTATGGACACAGTGGGGGAAGGGGAGGGTGGGATGAAATGAGAGAGTAGCATTGAAATGTATACATCACCATATGTAAAACAGCCAGCCAGCGGAAGTTTGCTGTATGATGCAGGAACTCAAACCTGGTGTGCTGTGACAACCTAGAGGGGTGGGATGGGATGGGATGGAAGGTGGGAGGGAGGTTCAGAGGGAGGGGACATGTGTATACCTATAACTGACTCATGGTGATGTATGGCAGAAACAAACACAATATTATAAAGCGATTATTCTCCAATTCAAAATAAATAAACTAAAAAATAGACAAACAGAAAAATTCAATGGCAAAAAACTTCCAGAAACACTAGAGTGAAAATCTGTATGTCTAGAAAAATACTGATACCAAGTAATAAGTGGATCCAAGGTAAGAATAGTAAAAGAAAGACTGAGTACCAGCAATGCCAATGGCCACATCATGGTTGAGGCTACACTCACAGGCTTCACTCTGCAATTGTGAAGTGATAACCCTCCCCTTCAAGAAGATGTTGATGAGATCACACTTGGAAAAATAGAGACAGGTCCAGGCATTTTATTAAAGGGAAAATGGGAGAAAAAAATGGACGGAAAATGGGAGAAAAAAATGGACAAAAAATTGGAAAGCTTTAAACAGTCACTGGCATGCATTCAGAGGCACACAGCCAGAAAGAAGGCTCAGGAAGCTAATAGATGGAGAGGGATTAAAAAGACCCCAAGATCTGTAACAAGGGGGGATAAATGAAGACTACAGAGGACACACGGAAGTGCTCATGTAAGAACACTGCAAATACTGTAGACAGAAGAGGTCTATGCTGTTCATCTATCTGGAGACTTGAAAACATAAAACATTGTAGAATGAAATTAGGAAAATACATATTTAGGCCAAATTTCCCTACCAGAGTTCAGAATAAAAAATCTCAATATCTAGATTTTTAAAGTATATTCCAGTGATCCCAGAAAACATTTCCAAGAATATGAGTATTTACATTTATTTAACACTTCACAGTTGTCCAGACCCAACTGGATCACTGAGGCAGGTGGGAAAAAATTGATTATCCACTTTTTGTAGATGAAGAAACAGAGGCTCAGAAAAGTTAGTTCGTTAGCTAGGAAGTGGTGGTAGAAAGCTACAGTTTTGAAAATCTCAATTCAAAGTGTTCAAATTTTGAATTGGTCATTTAATAGTTTAACAAAGAACTTACTCTAGACATACATATACATCTTCATGGACTCAAAGAATGTTACACTTGAAGAATTTCTGGCTATACATTAGATTGAATGGAATGATTATTTTTCAGTGGAGCAATGCCTGGGCCCCACCCTAGAGCAATTAAAGAAAAAATTTCTGGGAGTGGGATTCACACATGAGTAATTTTTAAATGTTTGTAAGTCATCACCAAAGTTGAGGATCACTGATTTAGTACTGAGGTCAGCAAATATTTTGTGTAAAGGATCAGACAGGAAATATTTGAGGCTCTGCTGGCCATATGGTCTCTGTCACAACCACCCTGCTGTTGCATGGTGAAAGCAGCCATAGATGATATGTAAGCAAATGGGCGTGGCTGTGTTCCAATAAAACTTTATTTATAAAAACAAGTGATTGGCCAGATTTGGACCAAGGGCCATGGTGTACCAACCTCTGATGTAGTAGAACCTTTCTATGGAAGAGAGGCCTGGAGATGTGAACTATCTTACCCAAGGTCTAATCATGCATCAATAACAAACCCAAGGCTGGGCTCTGCTCTTCATTTACTGGCTGCTGTGTTTCCTCTACCAGTTCTCTGGGACTCTCAAACTACAACTCTGAACCTGCTATGCTTCATTTTGCTTCCCTGGTGGTTCATGCCAATGCAGGAGACACAGGAGACCCAGGTTCGATCCCTGGGTTGGGAAGATCCCCTGAAAAAGGAAATGGTAATCCACTCCAATATTCTTACCTGGGAAATCCCATGGACAGAGGAGCCCAGTGGGCTACAGTCCATGGGGTTGCAAAAGAGTTGGACATGACTTGGCAACTAAACAACAGCAACAACATGCTTCATCTTTCACAAGCTTAAACATCCCTCTTGGAATAACTTATTTATTGGGAAGAAAGCTGTGTTTGGGCAGAAAGCTGTGATTTTGAGTCCCAGCTCTTCTACTTTATTAGTAGGAGAACTTCTGGCAGTTCCCTCAAACCATCTGAGGCTAGAGTGTCTGCATTGTAAGCCATGGATGAGATTTCCAAAGGAAAACGTCTGTACGGATTAAATGAGTACTGCATGACCCAGTGCCATGCATGACACATAGTATGTGCTCAGTAAATACTTATTTCACAACCTGAGAAATTTGACTACTATCAGATTCGGTGTTTTTTTTTGTTTTTGTTTTTTTTTTTTTTGGTAATTTGTGTGGACAAAAATTTGAGAAACCTAGAATATTAGGAAAAGAGAAACATTTCATCAAAATTTATTCTCACTGTCAGAGACAAGGACATATGAAAAAGGGATGGGTAGAAGGGTAAAAGGGATATACAAAGAAGCTCCCCCAAGAGGTTGTGATGGCCAGGGTCCTGGCCAATCTCATCACCAACTGAGAATCACTAGCCTAAATTTTGATAAATTTCCCATCATCCCAGAAGCTGAGAGGAGATGAGGAGAGTGTGATGATTCCTTGTTTTCATTCAGAGGTAGAAGACGGGTTGGGGGTTTGTTCACTCCATTCTCCTAAACTTGGCAACTTGAATATGAACCTAAATCTCCACAACCCATTATTCTCCACTGAACATGAGACACTATTAGCTAAATTATGAAATCAGGATTTAGCTGACATAAGATTGATTTATACTCAGTATCATCAGTGAGTTTACTTTTCAAAATATCCTGGGGGTGACCATTAAACTACCTATTTGTATACTGAGGGTTAGAAGATTTCTCTGACATATATTGTAAAATATTGGGATGGTCTAGAAACATAAATTGTTGGTTGATTTCTGTGCTAAGGGATACAACATGCATTTCCTTCCTTCCTTGCTAAGGGATTCTTATTTCATTCAAACATACCTCACTCAAGTGCCACGGTATGTTTCACGCTAGGAAGTTTGAACCTATTTTCAGCTCCAGCCAAGGACTTGATTTACCTAGGAGTTATATATTAGTCTTCTCATCAGTGAGTGGATAGAGAACAGGTATGGGATTTTATTCTGGCCAATGAGAGCTAAGAAGTCAGGTAGAGGCTTCTGAGAAAGTTTTCTGATTCTCCTGAGAGGGCAGCAGCACAGAGTGTCTCTCCTCTTTCTCTAGAAACCATTGTGTCTGTAGACAATGCCTGACACCTGAGCTGTCATCTTGTGTGCGTGTTAAGTCACTTTAGTCATGTTCAACTCCTTGTGACCCTATCAACTGTAGCCCACCAGGCTCCTCTGTCCATGGGATTCTCCAGGCAAGAATACTGGAGGGGGTTACCATTCCCTTCTCCAGGGAATCTTCCTGACCCAGGGATCAAACCCAAGTCTCTTACATCTCCTGCATTGGCAAACGGGTTCTTTACCACTAACGCCACCTGGAGAGCTGTCATCTTATGTGTAGTTTAACCAATCATAAAGATGACTCTGGCAAACAGATACAGAACCTGGATCCCTGTGGACATCATTAAGTCACAGAATCAACCACTCTGAACCCATTCTGTTTCTTTCTGTCACCTCATACTTCTCCTTATGGTTTAAGTCAACTTGATTGAGAGTATCTTGATTCTGAACCCAAGCTGCTGAAACCATTTATCTGATGCTATTTCCTGGTTGTGTTTCTCCCTCATCTCTTCTAAAATCAGTTTTCAACTCATTTTTTCCCCAAAATACAAAAAAGCACAAAGTAGCTGTCTGGCTACATTTGGTAATCTGATGCTTCAAAAGGAAAGCAAATAGTCTGGCATTCCAGAGTTTAGAAGAGAAATGTGCTTTATTAACAAATTTCTGCAAGCAAACTTCACAGTTGGATGGTAATAAACCCAGAGATGACAGCCATTTATACTTGAGGAAAGCAATGTTTTTGAAGCTCAGGCTACCTGAATGTACACAATTGAGGTAATGTTGTCTTTAATCCATCATTTCTAATTTACAATCAAATGTTCACCAGAGCAATCAAACAAGAGAAACTTGAATACATGTCTTCAAAATAACATGTTATTAATTCTCTCAGCTCAGTGTTTCAACTTTCTGTACTTACTCATTCCACAAATGCATGTTGAGTTTCTACTGGGTGTTAGGTTTAGGGAATACAGAGATAAAAGGGGCAATATCAGTCCCTTAAGGGGATCAGAGGCTATCAGCACTGCCCATTAGAACCTTTTACAATGATGAAAATGCTCTATCTGCATGGTCCAATACAGTAGCCATTAGCCACTCTGGCCAATGAATACTTGAAATGTGGCTCTTGCAACTTAGGGACAGAATTTTAAACTTACTTTAATTAATTCTATATAACCATGTGTACCTAGTGACCACCATATTGTACAGCACAAGTTGAGATGGTAAAGATGACAAGAAAACCAAAGGTATTATGATCAGTACCACAAAAACAGATTCACATCATCCTACAAAACAGGACTCCAGGGGACGAGCACTTAAGTAATTCAGCCTTGGGCAAGATAAGAAAACTCATTCAAGGAAAGCAGAGTCTTGAATCCAGCTCTAAAGGACAAAGAGCAATTTCTAAAGGACCAAGTTCACTTTCTGCTTCTCTACTGTTTTTTTTTTTTTCAATTGTAGTGGGTTGGCCAAAATGTTCATTCATCTATGAGAGCTCATGGGAAAATGTGAATGAACTTTTTGACCAATCTATTATTATAATAGTCTACCTTGTCATAAATTAGCATTTTCCATTATATTAGCATCTCCCATTCACCAGTTCACTTCATACTTATTTCTTTGTACCAAGCAGATTCACTGTGTACACGTATTAGAGCTTTCCTAAATCAGTCACTCCGCATTTGACCCGGAGAGGTACATAATCAACATTTTTGTGTTAAATACATAGTACAAGGACATCCACATGCCACTTTGAAATGGTTATCTGCTGACTTGCTACTGAGTGAAAACTACCAAAATAATTTTCTCTGACCCCACTGTATGTGTGTTTTCCTCTTTCATCTGTTTTAAAGATCAGTTCTCAAATTACTATTCAAAATACGTATTTACCAAAATTATGTCTCCAGTTACATAAACACTAAGCATGTGGAGATTCATTTTTCTTTCTGTCCCTTATTCACTGAGACAGTACCTTCTGACTTCTGAGCTCTTTCTGAAGCCACAAGGGCCACCTGCCCCCTAGATCAACACTCAGTACCAACCTCTGTGAACTGATTGTAGGTCCTGTCACATCTTCCATGTTCCCTAAACACAACATTCCATCTCTTTCCAAGAGGGGAAGCTGGGAATATCTCACTTTCTAAGTACAGTGGACTTTATAAGACTAAAATGGTGCAGAATGAAGACAACAGATGAGGGTAGGGACACTGCTCCCTGTTGAGTAGAATCAACAGGGAGGCCCTGACAAGGAGGAAAAGGAGAGTTTATTACTGTAGGAACTCAGGCCAAAGCAGCAGGGATGGAAAAAGCTGAGGGGAGAGACAATGACAAATAGACTATCTGTTTGGAAACCCACTGAATGCCAGAGGGCAGAGAGAGCCAAGACTTTAAAGTGGGTGATTGGACAAATGGTGTAGTCATTGTATAAACAATGCTGAGGAAAGAGATGGCTTCTCTTGGGCTGTGGTGGGGTTCAGTTGGATTTTAGGAGCAGTGGATTGTGGGAAATGTAATTTTGGAGGCCAGTGATACAGAATTCAGAGATATCACTGAGGCAGGTAAGAGAGATGGGAAGGAGAAGAAAATAAGGCACAAGAGACTAGGCAGGGAGCAACCACCTGGATGAACTGATGCTCTTGGAGGTTTTCAGGTCTTTGAAGAGGATCATGAGACCCTGATGAAGATTATTACATGAGCAGATTGGAGCAAGGGGAAACCCGGGATGGAGTTGGATAAGGAACTCTGGGTCTGGGATTCCCAATGAACAGTGGAAAATATGTTGGGAGGGAGCATAATGCAGTGGTGAAGATCACAGCTTCTGCTAATATTGAACCTGTTTTGGAATCCTGATTCTACTGCTTCCTGGCCATGAGACCTTGGACACATCAAACTGTCTTCCTGTGCCACAGCTTCCTTCTCTAGAAAATACCAATGGAAACAATGTTGTGATGTGCCATGCTGAGGCTTGAGTTTACACCAGTGGCATATGCAACACAGGGAAGAGGGAGAAGAAGGCAAGTGGTCATTCAGAGTTGAAGATCTTGAAGATGGGACAGCTGTGAGTGATGGAGGTAGCCGAGTTGGGTAGCAGAGGTGAGGTGAAGATGGAGGTCCATGAAGTGCTGGAGGGTGAGGAACAGGAAGACAAGTAGGTTGGGAATGACTTCAACATGAATGTAGAGATAAATGGGAGTGAAAAAAGAGTGGAAGGACGATGCTAAGTCTTCCTGGTAGAAGACCGATGGAATTCAAAATTTTAACAGATTATTAATCAAACATGCCAGCCTTGATCAGCAGTTTATGTATCTCTACCTCATCTTCTCCTCATAAAAGTCCTCTAAGGTCAATGTTTTCCTCCTCTTCAGAAAAGAAACTGGCACTCGAGGGTTTCATATATTTACAATGCCAAAGCTGCTACACATAAGACATAAAAAGGCGGCCCTGAGAACCTGGGCTTTTCTAACCATAACTATGCTGTGGGGAAGTAGAAGTGGAGGTCAATAGGTTGGACCTCCAAGGTGGAGTAGCTGTGGAGCTCAAATGGTGATGATGAGGGGAAGGCAGACTGAATAAAGAGGAATAGGCAATGCTGCAAGACCGAAGGATGGCTGACATTGGCTTGGGTATTCACAAAATTAAAAGAGAGCCAATTGGTTTCCATCAGTCTTTTCTGTTATTGCAGTTACTGAACTGAGAAAGCCTTTTGCTCTTTGCTTTTTCTGGGGAATAACATAATCATTCAGGTTGGGTTGAGTGTCTGACAGTGTTTTATGTAGTCCTCTTATTTCTGAGCCTGAAAACTTATTCCCCATGTGATAGTTCCATATTCCTTTTGGAATGTGTAGCCTGATATCCGTCTCTGCCTCCTAGCAACCTGTCTGCTATGATATATACCATTTCATCCCTCTAGCAATTGGGAAATGCATTTCTGGAAGCCAGTCTCTTGGTAATTGATGCATCATTTTTCCATTAAAGAAAGTGCTCATGCATTCACGAAGAATTGCAGGTTTAAAGTGTTTGGTAATGATCTCTGGTTGCTTGTCAAGCAGAATTTCGATCGGAACATGAAAATACAACATTAGTATGATTTGCAACCCTTCCAGTGGGTTCCTAATTTCCTTCAACAACACAGAGTGATATTTCTCCATGCTTAAAATCCATTACAGGTGCTTACTACATTTGGTCTCCTTTGGAGGTACATCTTCTAAGTCTGACACAGGAAAAAAGTTAAAAATGTTCTAAATGAGTAATCCCCCTACCCCACAATCTTTTAACTCTGATTTATTCCTCAGCTGAAAGTATTCATCACTAGTTGAGCTAAAATAAACTAACTCTTATGACATATAATTAAATTACTGGCAGAAATAAAATCTAAAATTCCTCCAGAGTACTTCACATAAACATCAGCAGAATAATTGAGTTGAGGTAAAATATTTTGTTGAAAGGCCCCCAAAAAAGTCACCTGAAGGAATTTGTTTCCCTAATCTCTGACAATGTTTAATTTTCTTTCACGATAATTATGGAAAAAAATTTCGCTTGCGTGTAAAATTCCCTCTTCTTTCAACTCTTCTTTGCCTGCCTTCCTTTTTTCACATCTTCACCAGAAACTGGAAATAAAAACACTAGGAAAATGTTTAAACTCTTAGCTAAATGATAGTCTCTCAAGATCTGGCTAAAAGAAATCATGCATTTACTCAGTATTCACAGCTTCTAGGTTAAAATTCTAGAAAGGAGTATTATATTTCCATTCTATCCATCTGATTTCTTTTAGTTGGCCCAAGAACAGGCTCAACTATCTCAAAGACTTCATAACCAGAATAGTGATTTCTCAGTCCCCAATTAAATCCTTCAGGAGAAACACACACACACACACCTCAATCACTCTGCACTTTTGCCCATTCAAACACCTGTGAGTCCCAGTCCTCAGCTCCATTTTGCTTAGGAGTTCGTCTTGCTTTTCTATTGCTTGAAATTCCAAAATGATACAGTCATTTTGGAAGCCAGAACTATGATGTCCACATCGCATGGAAAATTTTTAAGCCAACTTTTTCCAAGTTCACCACAAAATGAACAACAAGTCAATGCAACACTGGGTGGTGTGTGAGGCAATAAATTTTTCCTCTAAGATTCTACAGTATCATTTTCATATTTACTTCTAAATTTAAAACAATTCTCTTAATCCACTCTTTCTTTTGGTGAGAAGCAATTGTGAAATTATCTGGTGGTTTGATAAATTTACCTTATTTTTCTCACCCTCCCTTCAACTGAACCAGTATTTGTCAGGCCATTATCTTTTCCAGATGAAGAAGAAAAAGAGAAATTGGACTTGGATTAGGAAAACCGAGATCCACCCCAGCTCTGCCATTTGCTAGCCACGTGGACTGTGGCTGATCCTGGAGTCCCTCTGAGCTCTTAGGTTTATCTGTAAAAGAACAACATAAATAACTACAACATGAGTAAAGGATTCAAAGAAATGGGAATTTATGAAGAAGCTTTCT
This sequence comes from Budorcas taxicolor, assembly GCF_023091745.1. Taxonomy (NCBI): domain Eukaryota; kingdom Metazoa; phylum Chordata; class Mammalia; order Artiodactyla; family Bovidae; genus Budorcas; species Budorcas taxicolor. The sequence goes on along the minus strand of NC_068935.1, from coordinate 133,837,340 downwards.
AAGTGCCCAGATGCCACACATAGGTATTTTTATTATTCAGACACATCTGTATGATGAGGAATATTGGGCAAAAGAATGCTTCAATGTCTTCCTCTTGGAAGAAAGGGTTGTTGTTCAGTCACTCAGTCATGTCCAACCCTTTGTGACCCCATGGACTGCAGCACACCAGGCTTCCCTGTCCTTCACCATTTCCTGGAGTTTGCTCAAACGCATGTCCATTGAGTTGGTGATGCCATCCAACCATCCCATCCTCTGTCTCCCTCTTCTCCTTTTGCCTTCAATCTTTCCCAGCATCAGGATCTTTTCCAATGAGTCAGCTCTTTGCATCAGGTGGCTGAAGTATTGGAGCTTCAGCATCAGTCTTCCTGATAAATATTCAGGGTTGATTTCCTTTAGGATTAACTGGTTTCATCTCCATGTTATCCAAGGGATTCTCAAGAGTCATCTCTAACACCACAGCTTGACAGTTGTCTCATGTATCAGCACTCAGCTCTCTAAGGACAAATGTCTTCCCACTCCAATCTCCAGAAAACTCCTTCTCAACATTCAGGACCCTCCTAGTCCCAGTCCCCAGAAGATAACACTACTCTATCATCTGAGGAGCTCTACCTACTGGTAACATCTTCCTACAACTTCATTTCCTTTCATCTCTCTGCCCCTTCCCTTGTCCTCTTCTGCCTCTTAACCTTAAAGCTCCACTTCCCTTCCTGACCAAAGGAAGATGGGCTGCCCCTTGTCATACCTCCCAGGATTTGGGGGTCGAGGTAGAATGACTAGGAGGTAATGAAACACTCCCTGCTCTCCTCTGAAGCTTCTTGATTCCTGCTTTAATGTGCAACTATATTTCTAGTTTTAAGTCTTTTGCTATATGCTCACGCATCTCCCCTTTGCCATTCATGTTTTTACATCCTGGGACATTTTCCTAGGTCCTTTAAGACATTGAGTATCCACCCCAATTTTCCCTTTCATCATCCTTTAAGGCTTTAACAACCCTATGGACACCCTTTCAGACACCACACCTCACAGATCCTTGTCCTTTAGGGTACTAAGAACCTATTTCTTTGGCACCTCCCCTCTAAGGAAGCATCACACTACACTTCACAATTTATTGCTACCAAAATCTCAAACTGTGAGAGTCCTCTAAGAGGCCACAAGTTACCAGCCTTTCAACTCTAGCAAATCCTTACTGCTGCCACAGCTCCTTTCTTGTCAGGACGTCCACTTCTGGACCCTCCCTGCTTTCCCAGTGGATCAGCATCTGTGGTCAAAAACAGGCCCTGGGAGGTGTCCATGACCTAATATCCAGAATCTGTCAATATGCTACATTATATGGCAAAACGAACTTGCAGATGCAATTAAATTCAGGCTCTTGAGACAAAGAACACTGGATAACCCCAGAGGGCCCAATGTAACCATGAAGGTCCATATAAGATGATGGGAGAAACAAAGCCAGACAAGGTGATGTGAGGATAGAATCAGAGACTGGAGTGATGTGGCTACAAGTGAAGTCATATCAGCGCCCTCTAGAAGCTGGAAAGGGCAAGGAACAGACTCTCCCGTGGAGCCTCCAAAGGAACCAGCCCTACACCAAAGTTTTAGCCCAGTGAAACTCAGTTTGGACTTCTGACCTCCAGAACTCTATGAGAGTAAATTTTTAATTTAATTCCCTAAATTTATGGTGATTTGCTACAACAGTGACTGGAAACTAATACACCACTCACACAATTGAATGCCCTCTTAACCCAGTTGGGAGAATGCCAATAATCAATAATTCCACTTTTGCCCTTATATTTACCCTATAATTCCTCATATGGGGCCTTCTTGCATGTGTGCCTTGCAAACACCTGACCTTGATTTACTTCTATCCTAACAATGGACTTTCCATTTTGGCTAATCAGCTTCTAAATGATGTTGGAATAGATCTCAAACTAGTTATTAATAACTGGGTTCATTTATAAATCACTGGATTTTAGAATTATTTTCCTTTGAGATATATTATTAGTGGCTTAGTAGCAGTTGGTACAACTATTTCTACTCTGCCTGGGACCCAAAACCCATCTCCTCCCATTTCACTGTTAGATGAACCTACCGTTTCTCAGGTTAAGATCATCTACAACCTTTCAACTTTGCTTCTATCTCTAACTACTCCTTTTTCTTCCCCACTGCCTCAAAATCAGTGCCCTTTCTCCTTCTTCAATCCACATTCTCTCCAGGCCCTCTCGATCTGATGTCATCCCATATATTCCTCAACTTCACTCCTCTTTCTAGCTTCTGTCCTTGGAACACATACAGAAAGGTCATTAGCTCCACTCCTGTGTGCAGGGAAGCAGCATCTATGCCATCAGGGATAAATTCAGTTCAGTTCAGTTCAGTTCAGTTGATCAGTCGTGTCTGACTCTTTGCGACCCCATGAATCACAGCACGCCAGGCCTCCTTGTTCATCACCAACTCCCAGAGTTCACTCAGACTCACGTCCATCGAGTCCTTGATGCCATCCAGCCATCTCATCCTCGGTCGTCCCCTTCTCCTCCTGCCCCCAATCCCTCCCAGCATCAGAGTCTTCTCCAATGAGTCAGCTCTTCTCATGAGGTGGCCAAAGTACTGGAGTTTCAGCTTTAGCATCATTCCTTCCAAAGAAATCCCAGGGTTGATCTCCTTCAGAATGGACTGGCTGGATCTCCTTGCAGTCCAAGGGACTCTCAAGAGTCTTCTCCCTAGGTTTTCCCTAAAGATTTCCAGAGCCAGAAATCCATAGCTTATTTTACTTCCCCTTATATTACTTGCTTGGGCTTCCCTGGTAGCTCAGCAGTTAAAATAAAAAAAAACTCCACCTGCCAATGCAGGAGACTCAGGTTTGATCCCTGGGTCGGGAAGATCCCCTGGAGGAGGAAATGGCAGCCCACTCCAGTATTCTTGCCTGGAGAATCCCATGGACAGAGGAGCCTGGTAGGCTACCGTCTGCAGGGTTGCAAAGAGTTGGACATGACTTAGCAACTAAACAACAGATATTGCTTGTTTGCCTTAAAAATCAAGGAGTTCTCAGACTCCCTTGGTTGCCCAGTGATTAAGAATCCACCTGCCAATGAAGGGGACATGAGTTCAATCCCTGGTCAAAGAAGATCCCACATGCTGCAAGGCAACTAAGACCATGAGTCACAACTACTGAACCAACATGTGCTAGAGCCCATGCTCCAAAACAAGAGAAGCCACCAAAATGAGAAACCCAAGCACCATAACTAGAGAGTAGCCCTCACTCACAACTAGAGAAAGCTCTCATAGCAATGAAGATGCAACACAGCCAAACATTTAAAAAAAGAAGAAAGAAAAGAAGCTCTCAAGTGGGAAGTAAAATTCAGTTGTTCAGCCTTTCAGAGACACACATAAAAAATGGTAAACATAATGACATTAATAGGAATTCTCTGAGATCATGCAGATTAAAAAATTCTAGACCAATGTCTTCATAAATATAAAATGGTGCTTCATTTTGTTTTGAAAAACAGACCCACCCTGCCCATGAGTCCTAAAGAACTTTGTGTTTTATGTAATAAGCACTAACTGTTTATTGAATTAAATGGTCAAAGAAGCTCATTGAAATGGAAATATTCCATGTGCTGATCATCACAGGCATAGAACTCTTAGCGCAAATAGCTGGATCTGCCTTCAGGTAAGAATCTCTCCATCTCTGTTTCCGTAAGTTGGCTACAAAATATTATTTTCAATGTATAACCTTTATCATATGGCTGCCCCTTGTTAAAAACAAAATTATGTGCCTTCTACTGCTGACACTAATATATTCTTGTTATAGGTTTCAAAAACCTCACATAATAGTTCAAACAATTTTTGCTGCCAACTGAAGCCCAAGGATGAAGAGAAAGAAGCATAAAAGGAGAAAGCTATTTTAGAAAAACAACTGACTTTATGTAGATGTTAAAGATGTCAACATTTGTGGGGGGAAATCCTGCTTATTTTAAAATGTCTAACATTATTCTAGCCAAATAAATACAGAACTAAGCTTTTGCAGAAATATAATCCTTGTGGAAAAGATATAGATTTTTTTCATACAGCTATTTACTTTTGCCTTAAATTAATTGCATGTGTATGTAAAATCCACAGACTTACATTTTTAAAACATTACATATATTAGCATTCTCAAAAATTACATTTTCAATCAATGAATTTACATACACATGAAATATGTAAGCCATTTCAATGACAGTGTAAAAATAGGTTAAAAATTCAATTTATGAAAACTAGTGGGAGCCCTCCTCCATTTTACAGATGAGAGGCATTTGGGGTTCAAATAGATTCAGTAATTCATATGCCCATGTCACACAAACAGTAAGGACCAGAATTATCTTTCTTTCAAAAAATCTAGTTTATATGCCATCAAATTTAACCTTTTAAAGTACAGTTCAGGGGTGTGCAGTATGTTTGCGAAGATGTGCAACCATCACCACTATCTAATTTGAAAACATTTCAGTATCATGCAATGAACCTGGACTGGCGATGCTTGGGGCTGGAGCACTAGAATGACCCAGAGGGATGGTACGGGGGGGGAGGAGGGAGGGGGGTTCAGGATGGGGAACACGTGTATACCTGTGGTGGATTCATGTTGATGTATGGCAAAACCAATACAATATTGTAAAGTAATTAACCTCCAATTAAAATAAATAAATTTATATTTTAAAAAACAGAAAGAAAACATTTTCATCCCTCTAAAACCCCAAACCCAATAGTAGTCACTTCTCTCTTCCCCACTCCAGTTCTAGGCGACCACTATCATACTTTTAAAAAAAATCTTTTCTGTACCTTTCTTATAAGTGGAAACATACAAAATAGGGTCTTTTGTGATTGGCTTCCTTCATTTAGGATAATGTTTTTAAGGTTCATTCATGTGGTAGCATGTATCTGAACTTTGTTCTTTTTCCCAGGTGAATAATATTCCACGACAGAAAAATATATACTTTTAAGCATTACACTGTGAGACAAAAGTGTTTGTGGTCATAAAGTTCAAATACCATGTTGCAGAAGATATAAAAAGGAAACACCATTTTTCCACTATTGGATCGGGCAACATCTAAAAATCTTACAATACTCTGAGCTGCTGAGGCTGTAGGAAAGCAGCATTCAAGTATTGCTAGGGCAACAATGATGAACTGACCCATTCATTATAGAGGGCAATTGGGTAATATCTATTAAAATTACAGATTCCCTTTCTGGAAATTCCTTCTATAGATACATCAGCACATATGTGAAATGATGCATTTGTTTCAACACCATCTATTGCAGCAAAAGAAGGGAAGCCACTTTAAAGTACAGTACTACTGAACTGGTCAAATAAATGTGGTATGTCCATACAGTCCAACACTCTAAAGAATGAGAAAGTTCCTTACATACCAATATGGAAAGTTCTTTATGATACTGTCATACCTGAAAGAACAAGCAGAAGAACACTACATAAAGAAAGATAATTTTTATAATAAATAAAGGGAGTATAGTACAGTACATATACTTATATCTTATATGCATAAAGAAACTCTGGAAGGATAACAAGAAGCTAATAATTCTGCTTACCTGTTTGGGGGAAGAGGTTAAAACATTATGACTGGGGAATAAGTTGAGAGACTTTTGGCTGCACACATGCATGCTGTGGTAGGCAAAATTCTACTAACAAAAATGTCCAAGCTGCCTAACTGCTGACTACTTCCTCAAACATTCATCTAGGTAATGCTGTGAAAGGACCTTTCAGATGGAATTAAGGTTGTGTCAGCTGATCTTAAAGTAGGGAGATTTTCCTAGAATATCTGAGTGGGCTGCTGCTGCTGAGTCACTTCAGTCGTGTCCGACTCTGTACGACCCCATAGACGGCAGCCCACCAGCTCCGCCCCTGGGATTCTCCAGGCAAGAACACTGGAGTGGGTTGCCATTTCCTTCTCCAATGCATGAAAGTGAAAAGCAAAAGTGAAGTCACTCAGTCACGCCCAACTCTTAGCAACCCCATGGACTGCAGCCTACCAGGCTCCTCCGTCCATGGGATTTTCCAGGCAAGAGTACTGGAGTGGGGTGCCATTGCCCTCTCCATCTGAGTGGGCACAAAGTAATAATATAAGCCCTTAAAAGCAGGAGAGGAAGGCAGAGGAGTCAGTCAGAGAGATGATGAAGGAGGTGAGACTTGACTCACTGTTTCTGGAGGGGGCCACAGAGAAAGCAAAATAAAGAATGCAAACAACTGTTAGGAGCAGAGAGTACTCTAATAGCCAGCGAGGAAACAGGGACTTCAGTCCTACAACCACAAGGAATCAAACTGGCCAACAAGCTGAATGTGCTTGGAAGCAGATCTTTCCCAAAGCCTCTTTCGGACAGCACAGGTAGCTGACACCTTGCTTTCCATCATGTGAGCCCCTGAGCAAAGACAGCAGCCAAGCCAGCTTTGACTTCTGACTCACAGAGCTGTGACATTTTGTGGTGTTTTAGGCTGCCATATTTGTGGTAATACATTCCAGCAGCAATAGAAAACTAATGCATATATATGCTATACTGCTAATCTTTTATGATAAAGATTTAAATTTAAAGGAAATCCAAATAGACTTCATAAAGTAGCTGAAAATAAGGTTAACTTTCCAGGGGCATAACTATCAAGTCAAAAGTTCATGGTACTCTTCTTTGTTTTATGTGACCACACTTAAATAATTTCAGTCTGAAAATCACAATTTTGATAAAAATCCCCTGGGAAGCAAGTCTTATAAAACCTGAATGGTAGGCTTGTTCTCCCAAGGCCCTCTGTCTCCTAAATCTAATGTCTTCTCTAAAAACTAAAATGCCAGCATATAAACACAGTTTATTTAATTCCTAGTTAGAACCGATAACATTAAATTGATAGACACTGAAGAGACAGACACTTGGCTTAAAGGAGAATGTTTGCCTTCTCTAATTGAAATGTCTAAAGGTTAAGCCTGCACTTTGTCTAACCTTTAACTACACATTTCTTCCCTTTGGTATTGGGTATGTTCCAGAGTTTTGTTAAAGGAGTTTATTGTTCTTACATGGGGGAAAAATGGTCAAATAAGTGATCTTTGATACAGAATTAAGATGAAAGTTCCAAGGACACCAGTTCTCTTTATTATCATTTAGTTCTTTATACCTAAAAACTTTGTATGAAAACAAAAACCTTCCAAAATTAACTACTTTATGTGAGGAAAAGCAAAAATCAATTTCCTTTATAATTTGTTAGAAAAGTTAAATTAACCTCACTGTTGAGAAAAACTTACTAATTAATGTCATTGCTAGGGGAAACCTACTTATTTTCAAAATTATCTCTCCTCTTCTAAGGCCTGTGTCTACTTCTTGCCATCCACTGCTGGTCAATGTCTATCCCAGCGATTCTCAACGAGAGGCAGTTCTGCTCCATGGGGCACATTTGGAGATAAATTTTTGTTGGCACAACTATGGTGGGGGGGGGGGCGGCGATGCTACTGGAATATAGTGGGTAGAGGTCAGAGGTATTCTTCAACATCCTATAGTGCACAGGACACCCCACAACAGAGAACTATTTGGCTTCCAAATATCAATAGTGCTGATGTTGAGAAATCCTGGTCTAGATGAATCTCAAAGGATGGGTCGGGAATGAATAAAGATGTGAGGTTCCTCACTGAGGAAAAACAAGGAGAGCCATGTTGGTACAGGCAGATCAAAAAAGGGAGAAAAAGAAAGAAGGGAAGGAAGTTCCTTTCTTCAAAGTTTCCCAATAACTGAATTGTTTCATTATTAAATTTAAATTCATTAAAAGAAAGTAAAATTTAAAGTTCAGTTCCTCAATCACATGCACTCCATTGCAAGCCATGTATGACAAGTGACTAGCAGATTGGGGGCATGAATTCAGACAGTATTCCTGGGACGTGCGTGTGTGCATGCATGCTCAGTATCTTCAGTCATGATCAACTCTTTGTGACCCCATGGACTGTAGCTGCCAGGCTTCTCTGTCCATGGGGTTCTCCAGGCAAGAATACTGGAGAGGACTGCCACGCCCTCCTTCAGGGGATCTTCCCGGCCCAAGGATTGAACCTGTGTCTCCAGCATTGCAAGTGAATTCTTTACCCATTGAGCCACCTGAGAAGCCCCATTCCTGGGACATAGATAACATTTAACATATAGGAAGAAAGGAGGAAGGGCAGTGAGGAAGGAAATAGAGGGAGGAAGGTAGGCGGGAAGAGAGAGATGTGGGAAAGGATCACATTAAGGAAAGGGAAAGACAGGCAAAAATCTAGTGATAAGAGCAATGAGAAGACCAGGAGGACAGAGGGTCACAAAGACAAGGAGATAGTTCTAAGGAAGCAAGGCAGACTGCTGTGAAACAAGAGCACCAAGAGATTACTAAGGAAAGCCCATGACTTTCTTACTAGTGTATCATGAGCTACAAGCATTCAGGGAACAGATGAACTTTATGGAAGATTTCAAGGAAGATTTTTTGAAAGAGCAGGAACAGATGTTCCTTTTAATTTATGTTTATTTCATGTGTTTGTTTTCTTGCCTTTTTAGGACAAGGAAAAATGGAGAATGTGGTTATACTGATAAAATGACCACCAAGCTGTCTCAAAAGTATTACTGTGCCAAAAATTCTCCTCTGAAATAATTAGAACTGCAAATCATTTCACAAATTTTTCACAACTGAAGCAATCATGTGTGAAGAGGCATTTATCATGGATGACCTTTTAAGTGAGGTATAAACTGTTTCTTGAAAAAAAAAAGAAATAATCTAGCACAAAAAGATACTCTTCTTTCCTTGTCCCTTTTATGAAAAAGTGAAAGTGTTAGTCGCTAAGTCATGTCCAACTCTCTGCAACCCCCTGGACTGTAGCCTGCCAGGCTCTACTGTCCATGAAATTGTCCAGGCAAGAATACTGGAGTGGGTTGCCATTCCCTTCTCCAGGGGATCTTCCTGACCCAGGGATTGAACCCATGTCTGCTGCATTGTAGGCAGATTGTTTACAATCTGAGCTAACAGGGAGGCTCATCTATACCCAGTTTTAAGGCCAGTTAATGAAATATCTTTTAAAAAAAAGGTGATTAAGTGTAAACCTTCATTCAACTGGGGTGAGGGAAATGCAGAAAGGAGAAGGTTTTGGTTACACTGGTATCTGGCATATGATCAGTAAACTGATTTGCTTCTGTTTGTTTTTCATTTTTCAGCTGCTTTTTCTGAATGGTATAGAGAGCTTATGGAGAAGGAAATGGCAACCCACTCCAATATTCTTGCCTGGAAAATCCCATGGACAGAGGAGCCTGATGGGCTACAGTTCATGGGGTTGCAGAGTTGGACACGACTTAGCAACTTAACAACAGCAGCAACAGTAAGCTTAAGTCTGATTTCCCCATTTGAATTCAAAGTGGATTGACATCATAACTCTTTCTTTGAGTAAACCATAAAAAAATATTCAACTGCTATTCATTCTGGACAGTTGGTTATCCTTCTGGACCTCAGAAGCCCTTCCTTTATGGAGAAACTGCTCCTGTGACCCTACACAGCCCTTGAGGGGCGTCTCTGTGGCTCCTTGGAAGGGAGCTGAGAGCTGGAAGTTCACTGCTGAGTAGCAGACATGAATCACTCCCTTTTGGAAAGCACAACAACTAGGAACATCTATGAATTTCAGATTTTGGGGAGGAAGCCTGCTCATCCAATCTCTAAAAGGGGAACATTTTCATTGTAGCACTGTTTACAATAGCCAAGACATGGAAGCAACCTAAATGTCCATTGACAGAGGAATGGATAAAGAAGATGTGGAGCATATATACAGTGGAATATTACTCAGCCATTAAAAAGAATGAAATAATGCCATTTGCAGCAACATAGATGGACCTAGAGAGTGGCATACTGAGTGAAGCAAGTCAGACATGGAAGGAGAAATATCATGTAACACGCCTTATATGTGGGATTCAAAAGGAAATGATACAAATGAACCTTACTTACAAAACAAAAACAGACACACAGACTTAGAAAATGAACATATTGTTGCTGGGGGAAGGGACAGTTAGGGACTTTGGGAAGGTCATGTACATACTGCTATGTTTAAAATAGATAACTAACAAAGACCTATTGTATAGCACAGCGAACTCTGCTCAGTGTTATTTGGCACCCTGGATGGGAGAGGCATTTGGGGGAGAATGCATGCATGAATGCATGCTAAGTCACCTCAGTTGTGTCTGACTCTTTGCGACCCCATGGACTGTAGCCCACTAGGCTCCTCTGTCCATGGGATTCCTCAGGCAGGAATACTGGAGCGGGTTGCCATTCCCTTCTCCAGGGGGAGAATGCATACATGTATATGTATGGCTTAGTCCCTTCGCTGTTCACCTTGAACTGCCAAAACACTGTTAATCAGCTATATTCCAATAAAAATGTTTTTGGTGTTAAAAAAAATAAATAGATAAAAGGGGAACACTTCTGCCCAGACCCTTGAGAGCATTCGGTTCTAGCATTCTCTTGGCTTTGGGTTATAGAATCTAGCTGAGAAAGATCTGATAAATATCACCATGCATTCACTCTGCATTCACTCTCTTTAAAGTCACTGACATGCCAGCCTGGGGGCTAGAATTGAAGTCCACTGTCACATGTGTTTCCACCTCTGTAGGTTGCTGAGCTTTGCCTTCCCTCACACTGTCTCACCATAAATAGGTCTACAGAAATGGTGTGGATAGATCTGCATGCTCTACGGAACTGTTTTTGCTGTTGTTTAGTTGCTAAGTCGTGTTTGACTCTTTGCGACCTCATGGATGGTAGCCGCCAGGCTCCTCTGTTCGCGGAATTTCCCAGGCAAGAATACTGGAGTGGGTTGCAATTCCCTTCTCCAGGGGATCTTTCCACCTCTGGGATCGAACATGTGTCTCCTGCATTAACAGGTGGATGGATTCTTTACCACTGAGCCACCAATAAAACACCATCCTTCTGATGTAAAACCTGTAGCATCTTCCATGTAAAGGGATAGCATTCTATTATCCCTGGTGATAAAAGTAGATGCCATATAGAAGATATTCACATAAACAAGTCTACTTCTGATTCATAAGTAGCTGAATTCTCCCACCGTGCTATGCTCTCCTGCTGAGTTTGCAAGTCAAGAGCCCTCAGTCTGTCTCTCCAGTCCCTGCCTGCCCCCCTTGAAGACTTTTGACTTGACACACACTTCTGTCTCTCTAATCCCTGCCCATCCACCACTTTGTCCAACATTTCAGAAGGACACCACAGGATCTTGGCATGGAGCTTGTGAAAAGCTGCCAGGCCTAACTGTATCAATGCCCCTACTGAATGCTCATACAATGAAATTATAGTTTAGTATGAAAAACCCCATCGCTTTTATAAATGTGGTGATAACACTCTTTACACCAGTACAGAGCAAGAGAAAGGAGCTCAGACTTAATCCGTTTTAATCATAGTTATTTCCTAATATAAAAGACTGTGGGACTTTTCACATTCTTTTGGAAGGATTAGTGAAGGCAAACATGAATAACAAATTGACATTTCTGAGTTCTGGAAGAGCCAAAAGCAATACAAAAGGAAGGCAGACAGATCAAATTTCTGAGCAGAATTATTTTTCTAAGCAGAGTTTAACAGTTAACATTAGGAACAAATGTTAAACAGCTCAGCACAGTTATTTTTCTATACCTAGAACACATTTTGCCAAACAGTTAAAATGACAAGTTTGAAAGACACATCTTGATGTTATAGAGACAAAGGAACTTTGTCTATGTGACAAGCATGAGAGAATTTTTTTTTAAGAAGTGTTTCTTGAATAACAATTTGTATATTCCTTTAGTCATTTTGTTGTCTGAGGTATTCCAAAACTAATGGTATCAATTTTTTTAGTGAAGAATATGTTGATTTCTTTTAAATCATTGAGTACTGGTGTTAAGAGAGATTTTGAAATCATCTACTTTGGCCTCTTCCTTTTGTCAATGAGGAAAGCAAGATCTACAAAGAGTTTCCAAGCCATCCAACAGTAAAAACTCAGAGATCCATAACAGTTCAGGACTAGTACCCTGTTTCTGTGATGATAAACTCAATGATCTCTTCATTTATTATCGTACTTTCCATGAGAACATTATATTTTATTGCTGCGTAGTTAGTATTAACTTGCTCCTCCACTATAACCCCATTTCAACTTGCTGCAATGTATCTTGAATCAAAATAACATGAACAAATTGGTTCCTGAGGTTTTACTTGTCTTAATGCTCCCACAAAGTCACTGAGCAATGCTGTGAGAATGGGATCCACCCAAGCCCTTTGAAAGCAATTCTCATCTAACTCACAGAAATCGTAAAAGGAAAAGATCCCTCAGGGACTAGTTCCTTAATGGGATTCTAGATCTTAACACACTCCACATTCACTCTTCAGCCTAGATGTAGGGTTTAGTCTAAACCCGGGGTTCTCAGCTCTAGCACTGTGAACTCTGAATCAGTCATTGATGTTGAGTGCCATCCTGTGCATTACAGAAGGCTTACCAGCAGCCCTGGCTTCTACCCACTGGGTGCCAGTAGCACCCTATCCATGAGTTGTGATAACCAAAAATGTCTTCAAACGTCCCAGATGTCCCTTGATGGGGGGTGGGGGTGTAAAATCACCCCGGATTGAGAACCACTGGTCTAAATCCCTCAGCATCTATATAAACCTTGACACACAAGAGGCACAAAAGCCAGGATGAAACGTGGGATAAAAAGGAACTCACTGGTACTTTCAACTATGAACCTTCTTTAGCTCCAAAGCCATTTTAAATGTTTTGGTGGAAAAAAAAAGGGAACTTGTTTTAATCAACTTTAGGCCTTTCCTCACTCCCACCACACTTCTGCCTTCAAGTGTATTTTTGTTGCCATGAAAACAGAGATTGCCTGTTTGTAATTATAATATTACCAGGCTTTCCTGGTGGCTCAGAGGTTAAAGCATCTGCCTCCAATGCGGGAGACCCGGGTTCGATCCCTGGGTCGGGAAGATCCCCTAGAGAAGGAAATGGCAATCCACTCCAGTATTCTTGCCTGGAAAATCCCATGGACGGAGAAGCCTAGTAGGTTACAGTCCACGGGGTCGCAAAGAGTCGGACACAACTGAGCTACTTCACCTTACCTCACCTTAATTATAATATTATTCTGTAGCAAATTTCAGTAAGAGTCAATTGGTGCACTTCCAACTCTTTGCGACCTCATGGACCCTCCAAGTCGCTCTCTCCTCCCTTCCTTAGCCAGTAGTTTGGACCTGCTCACCACACTTCAAGCATCACCTTGCCTCTGCCCCAACTTTGTGCCACAACAAGGTTCTCATTTGCTCAGTATGTTCACTCAAGACCACAGAACGTTGGTGAGATGGTCAGGACTCAACCATAGGGATATGATGAAGGAGGGGATGGGAGAGCCAAATCACCCATGTTTAATCACAAAGAGATAGGAGATTTTATTCATAGCTTAGATTACTTCTTTGAATATACCAATGATAGCCATGCTGTAGGAATTTGATAGGAATGTTTGATAGATGCGATTCTTACCAAATTTCTCCTCTACCTTTCTTCTGGCTTTTCCTAGATTGTGATATAATAAAATGCTCAGATTACATAGGTATGTGCTGTGCTGTGCTTAGTCACTCAGTCCAGTTCGACTCTTGATGACCCCATGGACTGTAGCCTGCCAGGCTCCTCTCTCCATGGGGACTCTCCATGCAGAATACTGGAGTGGGTTGCCATGCCCTCCTCAAGGGGATCTTCTCAATCCAGGGATCAAACCCAGGTCTCCTTCATTGCAGGCAGATTCTTTACCATCTGAGCTACCAGTGAAGTGAAGTGAAGTGAAGTCACTCAGTCATGTCCGACTCTTTGCAACCCCATGGACTGTAGCCTACCAGGCTCCTCCATCCATGGGATTTTCCAGGTAAGAGTACTGGAGTGGGGTGCCATTTCCTTCTCCAGGGGAAATTCCCGACCCAGGGATCGAACCCAGGTCTCCCACACTGTAGGCAGGTGCTTTACCATCTGAGCCACCAGGGAAGCCCCTGAGCCACCAGGGAAGCCCATGAATACTGGAGTGGGTAGCCTATCCCTTCTCCAGGAGATCTTCCCTACCCAGGAATTGAACCGGGGTCTCCTGCATGAAAGAGGATTCTTTACCAGCTGACCTACCAGGGAAGCCCTTACATCTGTATACATTCACATATTAAAAAGCAAAGACATCACTGTGCCAACAAAGGTCTGTATAGTCAAGGCTAAGGTCTTTCCGGGAGCCACATATGGATGTAAGAGTTGGACCATAAAGAAGGCTGAGGGCTGAAGAGCTGATGCTTTTAATCTGTGGTGCTGGAGAAGACTCCTGAGAGTCCCTTGGACAGTAAGGAAATCAAACTGGTCAATCCTAAAGGATATCAACCCTGAATATGCATTGGAAGGACTGATGCTGAAGCTCCAAATCTTTGGCCACTTGATGCAAAGAGTCGATTCATTGGAAGAGACCCTGATGCTGGCAAACACTGAAGGAAGAAGGAGAAGGGGGTGACAAAGGATGAGATGGTTGGATGGCATCACCGATTCAATGAACATGAACTTCGGCAAACTCTGGGAGGTGGTGAGGGACAGGGAGGCCTGGCGTGCTGCAGTCTATGGGGTCGCATAGAGTAGGACAAGACTTGGCAACTAAACAACAATATTCATGTCACTGCCTCCCAGATCAAGATATAAAACATTTCCATTACCCGAGCAGGTTTCTTTACCTTCACACAGTTAAAACCCACCTGCCACCTCCCAAGGCAAGCAATATTCTGATTTCTGTTAATGCCAACTAGCTGTTTCTTTTAGAATTAAGTTGTACAATATGTACTCTTTGTACCTTTCCCCCATATAACATATTTCTTAAGTTCATGCATATAGTTTTTTTAAATTTTATTATTATTATTTTTATTTTTACTTTATAATATTGTATTGGTTTTGCCATACATCAACATGAATCTGCCACGGGTGTACACATGTTCCCAATCTTGAACCCCCCTTTTATGTGTCAGTTTTGTTGTTGTTGTTGTTGCTATGTAGTATTCCATCATGGAAATAAACCGCAGACCTTGTTAATGGATATTTGTGGAGTTTAAAAATATTTGGGGACCCTTACAATAATGCTGCAAAGAAAATGCATAAAAGTCTTGTCTGGATGTATACATCTAGTTCCTTTGGGTGTAAAACTAGAAGTCAAATTCTAATATTAACAAAAAGAAAATGTCAGTAATTAAACTGAAGTTTTTAAATCATGGTAAAAACTTAAAGGACACAATGCTCATTACTCATTTCTCTTGCATAAAGGAAAAGTAGATGAACTTTTAAATTAATGTATCAAGAAAATACATACTTAACATACCTAACAGTAGGGTGGACACAGAATGTGTCTTGAAATTGGGAAACTTTTCAAAGTACAAAGGGCACTGTTAATACTGGCATTGTTGTTTAGTTGCTAAGTTGTGTCCTACTCTTTGCAACCCATGGACAATAGCCCACCAAGATCCTCTGTCCATGGAATTTTCCAGGCAAGAATACTGGAGCGAGTTGCCATTTCCTTCTCTAGGGAATCTTCCCGACCTGCATCTCCTGCTTGGCAGGGAGATTCGTTACCACTGAGCCACCTGGGCAGCCCTAATATTTGCACTGGGGCCATGTAACCTGGACTTCCCTGAGAAAACTAAGTCTCATGATCACTCAAGCTAATTGTGACTGAAAAGATGAAAGCAAGGGCCAGATGGCTGATGTCAACTTCAGAATCAAGTTCCTTTCTGACCTTGGCCAACTTCTTTAAACCCTTGTCCTTTAATCATGACACTGGTCAGAATCTTCTCTATTGAAATTTTATAAATACTTCGTAAGAGGCAAGTCATAAATTATACATCTCAAAGCCAACAGAGATGCCTAAGAAGGACTGAAGACTAGAATGCAGACATCCAGAGCTGAGACACATGCTTTCCGGAGCCTGAATATACCTGCATCTAAAGTGCCACTCAACTAATTTATGAGGTTCTCTCTTCTATTTCATTTTCTCTTTCAGTTCTCAATACATTCTGACTTCCAAATAAACTTAGGCTGGCCACATGTGCTCTATGTTATTTCGCTGAAAAGAAGTGAACTGCAAATTACATCAGCAGTTGCTACACATTTGGCAATATCTTTCTTCTTCATGCTTCAGTCACTGGACTTCCACTGTGATGAGAATCCCAGAAGCCCAGTGGACAGTGCCTGAAATCTTTACTAAATCAAATACCATGAAATTGTTTCATCAAGCTGATTCTCAACACTGGATGGGAGGGGGTAAGGGCTGCCCCATTGAAGCGGATACTCTTAGGCTTATGTGACAGAAGGTTTTCTTTCCATAGTATTTAAAAGTGTGAAAGCTATATAAGACAATAGCCATAACTTAGCAATGCCTTTTGAATATGAAGGGCTACCAGTTGTTACAGGCATTGAAAATTGTTTGTCAAAAAATAGAGAAAGAGAGAAAATTGAAAACTAAAATAGGACTCCTTGAAAGGAAAATAATATATACTGGCTACACTTAGCATGCTCCCAGATTTGCTATACTGAAAGGATCAGCTGCACAAGGAGAGTAAATTTTAGTGGAATATGATGATCTGATATTAAGGACACTGTGCTTTCTTATGCTGGAGAAGGCAATGGCACCCCACTCCAGTACTCTTGCCTGGCAAACCCCATGGACGGAGGAGCCTGGTGGGCTGCAGTCCATGGGGTCGCTAGGAGTCGGACACAACTGAGCGACCTCAGTTTCACTTTTCACTTTCATGCATTGGAGAAGGAAATGGCAACCCACTCCAGTGTTCTTGCCTGGAGAATCCCAGGGACAGGGGAGCCTGGTGGGCTGCTGTCAATGGGGTCGCACAGAGTCGGACACGACTGAAGTGGCTTAGCAGCAGCAGCAGCAGCAGCAGCAGCTTTCCTATGCAGAAAAGTAGCCACTCTGGGTAAATTTACTGGGAGTCAGAGCCTGTTATAAAATTATACATAAGAACAAGAACTAGAAATACAAGATTAGAAAACTGAAATAATGCTTAGGACATGAATTCCTGTGGGGAAAAAAACTTCTTTGATAAAATCATCACTATCTTACTATTAAATTCATCCTCTCTAACATTTTTGGCTGAGTCTATACCTTTTCAAGGGGCTTCCCTGGTGGCTCAGTGGTAAAGAATCTCCCTGCAAGGCAATAAATGTGGGTTTGATCCCTGGGTCAGGAAGACCTCCTGGAGAAGGGAATGGCACCCCATTCCATTATTGTTGCTAGGCAAATCCCATGGACAAAGGAGCCTGGCAGGATACAGTCCATGGGGTCGCAAAGAGTCAGACACAACATCTCAACTAAACAAAACATATCTTCTAAAAATTAACCAATGTGCTCACATTTTGGCTTTAAAACATCCCCATCTACACTAATACACAACCCAGTAATCAGACTCCTGGGCATCTATTCCAGAGAAATGAGGATTCAGGTCCACATGGAAAATGAAATGCATGTGCACACACAGGAAGCATGTGTGCTCAGTCATGTCTGACTCTTTGTGACCCCATGGACTGTAGCCCGCAAGGCTCCTCTGTCCATGGATTCTCCAGGCAAGGATACTGGAGTGGGTTGCCATGTCCTCCTCCAGGGATCTTCCCGACCCAGGGATTGAACTCATGTCTCCTGCTTTGCAGGCAGATGCTTTACCACTGAGCCACCAGGGAATCCATCTACATAGAAACCTATACACAAATATTCATGGCAGCTTTATTGATAATAGTCAAAAAGGGGAAACAGCCCAAATATTCATCAACTGATGAACAGACAAATTAACTGGTATGTCAACACCATGGAATACCACTTAGCAACAAAAAGGACAAAATCTTGATACATGCAACAATTTGGCACACTTCAGATAATTATTCTAAGTGAGGAAAAATCTAATCTCAAAAGGCCACATAGTCTATAATTCCATTTATATAAAGGTATAAAAATAGAAAAGTTATAGAGATGGTGAAGAATTTAGTGGTTGCCAAAGGTTTAGAGACGGTAAGGAGGAGTGGGCGTGACTCTAAGGGGCAGTGCATTAACGAGTCTTGTGGTCATGGAACATTTGTGTATCTGCACTATGGTCATCATTACACAAATTTACATATGTGATAGAGTAGTACTACATCCACAGATTGTACCAATGTCAATTTCATAACTATGACACTAGTATATTTGCATAAGATATAACCACTGGAAGAAACAGGGTACATGGCACATGCAGTCTCTATTATTTTTGCTGCTGCCTGGAAATCTAATTATCTCAAAGTAAAAACTGTTTTTAAAAAGGTAGAGCCACATTTATATCTGAACACACACACACACACACACACACGCGCGCGCGCGCAGGTCTTGCCCCCTACTTTTTGAGAGTCATTACCTCAAGAAATACTAGAAACCCAATCCTTTGGCCATCTGATGCAAACAACTGACTCACTGGAAGAGACCCTGATGTGGGGAAAGATTGAGGGCAGGAGAAGAAGGCGGTGACAGAGGATGAGATGGTTGGGTGGCATCACCAACTCAATGGACATGAGTTTGAGCAAACTCCAGGAGATGATGAAGGACAGGGAAGCCTGGTGTGCTGCAGTCCATGGAGTCACAGAGTTGGACATGATTGAGCAAGTGGACAACAACAACAACAACCTCTAGGGAAAAAAGTACCTCCTAAAGCCAATTTTCTTAAGTAAGAAACAAATTCACTATTAATAGCAAAGGGAAAAGTTTTCATGCATTTCCAACACCTCAGATCAACCTATTTATGCTAAGGAAACACCAAGTCACGTTAAAAAGAACCCAGTCATGTTAGTATTGTAGACAAGTTGTGATAACACAACAAGGAAATGGTCTTTTAATTCCTCACCAAAGGACATGTCTATCTGGACATGTTTCACTCTTTCCTAGCAGTCATGTGCCATGCATGGAAGTCTGTGATCGTAACACCTGCACTATCAGTGATAACAGTATAGATGGTGCCTGAGGTCATGATTATCTGAAACAAGAAAACCAGCAATTTCTTGGAGGAAGAGGTAGTAGATGCCATGTGCCATGTTCCCTTTCTATGGCACACAGCTTCCCAGAAGGTGGGGTGGTAGTGAATAGAGCCCATAAATATAAGTAGTGATACTAGAAATGCCCATAAATATAAGTAAGAATATTAGGCCAAACTTCCCTGAAAAGTACAATTCTTATAACCCGAATGGCACAAATTGAAAAGAAGAGAGGCTGAAGTGGTATATTACTAAATCTTCAAGGCAACTCGCAAGTGGATGTTAAAAGTATTAGGAAGTTTGTTTCTCAAATTATCTTACATTTTCAACATTCACATTTTACTTATAAAATCAGTTTTTAAAATATACATATCTACTGTATAGCACAAGGAACTCTACTCAATATATTATAATAACCAATAATCAAAAAAATCTGAAAAAGAATATATATATATATATATATATTTTTTTTTTTTTTTTTCCTTACTCAGTCATGTCCAACTCTTTGCAACCCCATGGACTGTAGCTGCCCCCCACAGGCTCCTCTGTCCATGGGATTTTCCAGGCAAGAATACTGGAGTGGGTTGTCATTTCCTCCTCCACGGGATCTTCCTGACCCAGGTATTGAACCCATGTCTCCTGAGTCTCCTGCAGTGGCAGGCGGATTCTGGGCATACATGCCTACAAATGGTCGTGCTCGCCATGGATCCTTGATCTGAGAGGAAATGATGGTAGACAATTGTTCCCTCCAGATCCCCTGAAGTCCTTTCCACTCCTTCTGGGCCACCTCCCCTGCTGTGGGTACAATTGGGCCTCCAGGGACTGCCGATGGCATGGCCCTTGGCCTAGGGGAGCAGCTTTAGCTGCATCCTGACACACCTGGTAGTTGACCCTTAGCTCATGACCAATAAGAGAGGAGCATGTAAACCAGCTCAGTTCCTGGCACCAGAGGAGGTGGCAACCTCTGAGCCCCTGTGGTAGCCCCTGTGGCGTATCAGGAGGATGAGACTTTGCTCAGCATCATATCCCTGCTTGCCTTCTACCCTGGCTGCCTGCTCACCCAGCCCCTGAAGCTCATTACCTGCAAGCATTTTCTTCATCACTTACATGTAGACCCTCATTTCAGAGTTTCTGGAGACCAAACTGAATATAAACCTATTTTTCACATAAAAATGCTTCTAAAGTCAAAGAGTATCTTACAACTGCAATGAACATTTAACGCAGATTTTGCTACTGGAAACTCTATTATTAGATTGATGCTACATCTTATCACTGATGACATCTGAGATTATAAGCTGTGTGAAGGCAAGGTGGGTCTATTTTATTTTCCACTGTGCATCCAATGCCCCCAACATCACCTCAAACATATTGAACTCATTCAATTTTTGTGGAATTAATGGATTAAAAAATAATAGTTTTACAATTTGTCTTATAATTCAAGCCACGAATTTTCTCAATGGTAGGGCAAGAATCATGTCTGTATTTAGGCTTTTCATGATACTTAATGTGACATCCTGTCCAAATTCACCAGCAACAAATGTTATCTTTAACTGGAACATAGATGCAAAACATTTTTACAGAGGGAAAGCTATTAACTAGGAGAAGCTGACCAGAGAGGACAAAAAGTATGGGGAAAGAAGAGTTGAGGACAATAGGAAAAAGGGAGGACAAGAGAGGGGTGAAATCAAAAGAAATGGCAAGTCATGGATGTAGGTCAACTTCCAAGTGCCAACAAAGAAGAGACTACAAAATCCATAATGGCTGGGAAGAAGATGTGAGCAAGAGGCATTTTTTCAAGAACAGAAAATTAAGATCTGGACTAGATCTTCCAGAGTGTGCAAAATTCTCCATCCAGTAATTATGGACCAGAAGTATGAAGATGCCCTAACAAAGCACCATAACACAATGGCTTGTAGAGCTCACCATGATGCCAGGGACTTCT
This sequence comes from Budorcas taxicolor, assembly GCF_023091745.1. Taxonomy (NCBI): domain Eukaryota; kingdom Metazoa; phylum Chordata; class Mammalia; order Artiodactyla; family Bovidae; genus Budorcas; species Budorcas taxicolor. Next base: position 133,816,352 of record NC_068935.1, on the reverse strand, counting down.
AGACACAATCACAACATGAGAAGACACCAAAAGCCAAGGTGGAAACACTGGGCATCTGTATTCTTTGGACCAGCCAGTGCAGGAGAAACAGGTTCGATCCCTGGTCTGGGAAGATCCCCTGGAGAAGGAAATGGCAACCCACTCCAGTATTCTTGAATGGAGAATCCCATGGACAGAGAAGCCTGATGTGCTACAGCCCATGGGGTCGCAAAGGGTTGGACATGGCTGAGTGACTAAACACACATGAGTACCCAAATGCCCTTCCATCTGTCCTTCACCAAAGCCAATCATCAGGACTGAGTCATCCTCCTCGAGTGTTCTTTAAAGACAGCCACACAGACAGGGGGGTGCTATTTGTAGTTTGGTGCAGACATGATCAAAGGTAAGGTGACTTTTGAAGCTGTCCTGCATGAAGAGGTGTCTAGATAAGACAATAGAGTAGAGGAACAAAAATACACTATTTCAGTGGGAGCAAAAGCACCGTTATCTGTGTTTGCGTTAAAGCACACATGTGTCCATGTGTGCGGTGATGTGTCTAATCACAGTTGGCAAGTACGGCTGTGGAATTTGCTGAGTGAAGAGAGTTGGTGTCATTGGGAGGGAATGAAGTCAACGTGAAGGATGTGGTGCTTCCTTTGAGACACAAAACTCAGCTCATTCGGATGCATCTCCCCGCTTTTACCTGGGATGCCCCAACTCTCCAGGAAGGGGCAGAGGGCAGTAAAAAGGTGAAGGGGACAGGAAACACAGGGCAGGAGAGACCCAGCAATTGGAGGCCCAAATTCAAAATCTATTAAGGATGGGAATGGGAGCGGTATAGGCAAGGCCATGGCTCCAGCTGCACCCCTACCCACTTTCTTGCCCACTCAAGGAGGGAGGAAGTAACAAGAAGAGCAGTGGAGCATCAGACTGTCCTACCTAGAGCCCCCCTTACCCGCCCCACTGGCCCCTGCCCCCTCACCACCTGGCTCATCCCTCAGGGCCGCCGCTTTTACCCAGGCTCTGTCTGCAGCCTGGGTGATTGGCTCAGCCTAATTTCCTTTGCACACAGGGCTCTATCCCCTCGTCTGAAATAAGCCATCCATTAGCATGGCAAATGTGGCTAAAGCAAGTAATGAGGAAGTGTTAAAAAGACATGAGCAGAAAAGAGGAGTCACTTAAGAAGAAACGTATTATAACTGGAACCCCGTAAAAATGAGTGGTTCTCGACCATGGGCAGTTCTGCACCCACCACGACAGTGCTGGACGACATCTAGAGGCACTTTTGGTTGTCATAACTTGGGGGGGTGGGGCACAGATGCTGTTCGTTTCTGGTGGGTAGTAGCCAGGGATGCTGCTAAACATCTTATCATGTACAAGAGACCTTCCAACAGCCGAGAATTATGGGACCTCAAATGTCACTCATGCTGAGGCTGAGAAAGCCTGACCTAAAAAGAGCCCATCCCAAAGGTCAGCTTGGTGGTGGAGAAGCAGCCGGAATACATGGCCAAGGGCACAGGTGGAGAGAGCCAGGTGGGTGCTTCACAGTCACAGTTCAGAGCCTGCCTCTTCAGAGCTGTGTGTGGCTCCACATTTCTCAGTCTCAGTGTGTGGAGTGGCCGCCCTGTCAGTGTGGCTATCAGGATAAAGTAGCCTCTGCCATTTATGCCTCCTCCAGTGCCAGCTCCTGGGTCCTAACATCTGCCCAGGAATCTGCAAGGGTTAAAGCACAGGTTGGCCACGAAGCACTTCTCAGGCCTTCCACAGGCTTTGAACAAAGAGCACTTCCCTCCCCTTTTCTGGCTCTGGATCATTGCTGGAATGAAAATCACAGAGGCACAGGGAGGAGGGGGACAGTCTGATTCTCTTTCCACAACCCGACATTTCCAGGGTCCCTTGGTGCCATTGCCCTTCTCCTCTGTTTTCTTTCTCCTCTAGCTCCTTTTGAGGATGGAGAGCTCCCTCCATCAGCAATCAAAGGTCTGGGCAGTAGTAGCCGGAGTGATCTCTTTTTGCACCTTGTGACTCAAGAAGATCCAGCAGTGTGAACTTACCAGGGCTTCTAGGCACAAAAGAGCCCAAGAAGCCCCTCGGAAGACTCCTCATCCTAAGAGAGCCAACAGTCCACCACAGAAGTGTGCTTCAAAGACAACGGGTGTGCTTTGAAAGCAAGGGTCATTCTGAGCACACCAGAGGTCCTAGAATAGAATGTCTCTCTCGTTCGCTCAGTGTGGGGTCACCCTGAGTCTCTGGCCAACGAAAGTCTAATAAATATCCAGTAGAATCCAAAACTGTTTCTGCAAGATTTCTGAGAGCTAACGAAAGGGCAAAGGATCACAGAATCTGTGATGGTGGAGGAAGAGCTGGTGTTGGAGGAGGTATTGACGGCAGGGGCTCCTTTCTTCTGATGACTATACTGGTGACATGGTGGCCAGTACGCACACTCTTGACAGAGGCCACTGGTGGCAACTGCAGCAGCCACGCCCTTGAGAGATATCAGCAGTGGAAGTAGTTCCTCTGGGGTCATTAAAAGCAAGCAAATTCCTCCCCACTGAGACCAGAGGAGGGGAGGGAAGAGACGGCAGGCACTCCCACACCATCAGGAAGGCACCTTGTGAACACAGGAGGCCATCCGTGGGAAACCCAAGCACTCTGGAGGGACCACACAAGCAGTGGAGGCAGAGCGGTCAGATAAACACTGGTGCTGGTCACTGGCACCTTCTTTCCTTATTTTCAGAGAAATACATGTACTTTAACAACTTTCTGATCACAAAGTAACACACCTTTTAGCAAGGCTGGAATCTTTAACAACAACAAAAAAGAAACACGGTGACTGTCAATCACGCCACTGCTCAGAGAGGACCACCTGCCTGGAGGTTGCAGTGCCGTTGCTCTGGTCTTGTACTTTTCTGTGGGTATTTTTTACATCGTTGGGAACATGCTGGATGTCCATGTCCACACTCACCCATTTTTCCAGCTCACATGGGGATGGTCTAAGAAGTCAAAGTTGTAGGAAGACTTCCCATGACCCCCACCCACCCAACTCCATGAGGTGTGAGAAAAGTGGAGTAACTCTTCTTATAACTTATCAGTTCTCTCACCAATGCTTAGAGATCACAGCACCCTCACTTCCCCATTTCAGAAAATATGTTTTCTTAAGTTCAAGGCTTTCCCCTTTATGGGGAGGGAAAGTGAAGCCAAGGTGGTTTGACTTGCCTGGCACCACATTAGGAGACAAAGGCAGCCCCAGGAGCCCTCCCTCGCCCAGACAATCATGGTACAGTCTCCTCTGGAATCAGACACCTGGAACACATACAGTGTAAATACAGAGCTAAGGAGGAAATAAAAGCCTACCTCTCTATGATATATTAGAGGAATGCAAAATATTAGACCTAAGGCCTTCACATTCAATCTCCTACATTCCACTATTTCTATCTGAAGCTCCTTTCCATGCTCTTTATGTCTTTATTTTTCAACGGGATGTTAATCCTAAATCATGATTGTAAAACTACACCATTTAAAATACATGCCTGGTTAGCAAAAAGGATCCCAGGTTTTAAGAATCATTTTTAAAATTAGATTTTTCAATTTCATTCAATAAACATGTATCAAATGTCAGCCTCAGAGTCTCCAACTCCATTCATTTGTAGGTACTAAAGGACCCCAGAGGCGAGCCCACGCTAGCCCAATCCCAATTAATCTGTCCTCCAACCAGTAATAGACCTCTTTCCATCGAGGGCTTCCTATATGCTGGGGCACTGGGCAAAGAGCTGTTGGAGTTCTCTATCTAATACATCTATAGTCGACACCCATTTCCGTCTTTACTGTAGACAAGAAATATTTCACTTTCCTCTTAACTCTCCTATATATATTTATGTGTAAATGTATAACTCTTCTATATACACATTTTACATATACAGGATGATAAATGGCACCAAAGTATGGCTTCCATGTTAGGTGTGTGCATGTGCTCAGTTGTGTCTGACTCTTTGCGACCCCATGGACTGCAGCACACCAGGCTTCCCTGTCCTTCACCAACTCCCAGAGCTTGCTCAAACTCATGTCACATCGGTGATGCCATCCAACCATCTCATACTCTGTTGTCCCTTTCTCCTCCTGCCTTCAGTCTTTCCCAGCATCAGGGTCTTTTTCAGTCAGTTAGTTCTTTGCATCAGGTGGCCAAAGTATTGGAGCTTCGGCTTTAGCATCAGTCCTTCCAATGAATATTCAGGGTTGATTTCCTTTAGGATGGACTGATTGGATCTCCTTGCAGTCCAAGGGACTCTCAAGAGTCTTCTCCAACACCACAGTTCAAGAGCTTCTATTCTTCGGTGCTCAGCTTTCTTTATAGTCCAACTCTCACATCCATACATGACTACTGGAAAAACCATAGCTGCAGTCCACAGGGTTGCAAAGAGCTGGAGACGACTGGGAGACTGAACAACAACTATGGAAAGCAGTTTGGAAATACCTGTCAGAATTAAAGCAGCCATTCTTTCTCCATCAGCTAAGTGTTTATCCAGTCCTAAGTGTTTATCCTGCAGAGAGACTATCACACGTGTAAAATAATGTATGCTCAATATTCATTGTGGCATTGGGAATGACATACATGCCCATCAATGTAAGACTAAGTAAATACAGTACACCCATACAATAGAATTCTGTATTGCTGTTTAAAACCTGAAGCAGCTTTATATAGGATGACTTCACAGATAGAACGGCAAGTTTAAAAACAAAAACCAACAACACAAGGTGCAGAACACCATGTGCTCAGTCCTACATCCTGTCTGACTCTTTTGCCACCCCATGGACTGTAGCCCACCAGGCTCCTCTGCCCATGGGATTTTCCAGGCAAGAATACTGGAGAGGGTTGCCATTTCCTTCTCCAGTAGAACATTATATACATATGCTAACATTTGTGTGTTTTTTTAAAAAAAGATGTATACATATATAATTGTCTATGCTTCAAGATGGCCATGGGCCACTGAATCTCAGTGTTTCCATGATAGAAAAAAAAAAAAAAACAAAACTCTGTGTGACTCTTGATTTAGGGCTTTTGGCCATTCTGCCAAGGCCTTCAGGTAGCTGTTAGGAGCACCACAGTTATCCCCATCCATAATCCCCAGCCCCTGTTTCCAGCTGGGCACTCCAGTTTCTCAGTGCAGCTGGAACCCTGCTCTGAATAGCTAAGAGAAGCTGTGATCATCAGACTTGACCATCTCTGTCTCCCTGGGTGGCACACTGTCTCTGGCCTTCCCTGGCCACTCTGTCTCTTGCCAGTAAATACTGCCTGGGATCGTGCAGCCTGCCCAGGATAAGCCCTGACTTTGCTGTGCCACTACGAACATCAAGGAATGGACTACTGTCTCTTCCTTCTGAATCAAGTCCTTCTAGGGCCTGGTTAGAGCTCCAAGCTCTATTCCATGGAACACAAGAATCTCATTACTTACACAGATAAATAAACCTTACAAATTTTGCATACTCTTGCATATGCATAAGCACACTGGCATAATAATGACTCTGAAGATTGCAGTGTAGAAATACAGTTGCCTGTTTCCACCCAGCAGCTACCCAAGATTATCTGACTAATGACTCTTCCCTCTGTTGAACGCCTGTGAACATGATGCAGGGTTAGTATTTCCCAAGCATGAGCAACAAAGGATGAGATGGTTGGATGGTATCTCAAGGGACATGAGTTTGAGTAAACTCTGGGAGATAGTGAAGGACAGGAAACCCTGGCATGCTGCAGTCCACGGGGTTGCAAAGAGCAGACACAACTCAGCGACTGAACAACAACAACGCATACCACAATTGGGAAAATCTATTCTAACCCAAGTCCAGCTTCTCTTCTTTACTCCAGCTTGTCCTTTATAAAAGAGATTCCAGTGAACTTCCCTAACAAAGCCACAGGGTTTATGGTCATCCATAAAAAAAAGAAAAAAGAAAAAATAGAGAGAGAGACTAAATAGGAGAGGGAGAGAAACCCAATAAGGAGGAAATTTCAAAATTAAATATCTGATTCTATGATTTGATAGTTCTGTTCATTTCAGGCAGAAAATGAACCAGATCATGGAAGGTAATAAATCAGAAAATCAGAAGGCAAGCAGGCGGGAGAACAGATAGGAATGTGGAAGGACAGCAGGCAATGGGTCATAAATCAGGAGCTAAGAGAACACAAATGCCTAAGAGGAGGTCAAGGTCAGTGGTTCCACTCTGAGCAGCCCATCAGAAACCATTAAAAAGCCAATGGAGTGAGATAGTTATGGACTCTTCCCTCATAGAAGGTTCAAAGATGACTCCTTTTAAGTTGGATTGATCTGAATACTTAGAGGCCAACGTGATAATGCACCTTGTATATCTAGAGGGAACCATTAAGATGGCAGATACTGTAGATACGAATATTTATTGCCATTTTAGAGAGGACTTTTTCTAGCAAAAATTTTATATTATGGTGGTCTAGAAAGAAATTCTATTTCTCCTTCATGCAAAGGTGTCATACGAGTTGCAGCAGCCCTTCCCCAAAGGTCTACTCAGTCTACAGAAGGCCATGGGGTATTGGGCAAGATGCCAGCTCTTCAAGTCAAGTGACCTGCATCCCACTCCTGGCTCCACTGGACACCTTCTTCAGCCTTCTAGGTGAGAATGTTCCTCAGTGGCTAAGTGGGTAAAGAATCTGCTTGCAGTGTAAGAGACACAGGAGACATGGGTTCGATCCCTAGGTCATGAAGATCCCTTGGACAAGGAATTGGTAACTCACTCCAGTATTCTTGCTTGAAAAATTCCATGGTGAGCCACAGTCCAAAGGGTTGCAAAGAGTCAGAAACAACTGAGCAGTTAAGCATAGGTTGGAATGTCCTCATCAGCTAAATGAAATTGAGCACTAGACAATCTTTCAGTTATTTGATTACACTCTACACTTGCCCACCTCCGATTTTTCAAACATCCTGTTGCTTCTACTTGAAATGCTTGTCCTTCACTCATTGCTGAGTGAAGGCTGAGGCTGAGCCTCCAAATCGTTCAGATCTCAGTATGATGCCAAGTATTCTAGAAGACCTTTACTTCTACCATGCTTAGGTCCCCTAATGAAAACTTTTTCCATCTTCCACCAACATAAATCACATCAGATTTTACCTTAATTTTGGTGTTTGTCTTTCCCACTAGACTTCAAACACCACCAGGAAGAGAAATATCTCTTTTGTTCAGGACTATTTCTTCACCACTAAGAATACAGTAGGAGCTCAATAAATATTTGTTAGACGATCTCAAAATGGGCTCATGTTTGGGAACGCATGTACACCCGTGGTGGATTCATGTCAATGTATGGCAAAACCAATACAGTATTGTAAAGTAAAAATAAAATAAAATAAAAAAAAATTCCTAAAAAAAAAAAAAAAAAGAAACCACCAAGTCTCATTTTTAAAGATTTTTTTCTAGATCTAGTATACTTTTTCATTTAAATTTAGCAAAATAAGCCAAATTCAGTAGTCTCCTGCTTAAGAAAGTCGTCTTGAATCCTGATTTCTTATTTTGACCTTTTCTTTCTAAAAATAAAGTGTTATACAGGTTCAAACACACTCCTATAAAGTTGTATATTTTGAGTATGTGAAAATTGGTTTCTATTTTAATTGTATTCTGCCTAAGTGAATGATACATGTTGGATATAATTTTTGTTATCTTTAGCTCTCTATTTGTGGGTGGGGCCTTGGAGGAAGTTGTGTTTATAAGTTACAGAATGCATCCAGGTTCTCCAGCCTAGTTCGAGCAATTAACAAAAACTGAAATTGGCAGGATTTCTTTGGGTCTGGGAACCCAAAAAGCTAAGGTCATTTAGAGGTCACACTAGAATCGCTTGGGATCTTCCAAATTCTCTGATTTTGGTATGGGCCATGGCAGCATGGGAACAGATAGAAAGCAGTGTGGAGATGCCAGTTAACAAGGGGAGGGTGACAGAATGAGAAAACACCAGCCCTGGAGAAAGAGAGGTTGGAAATGCCAGGAGACAAAGATCATCCATGTCCCTGGTCAAATGTTGGCCAGGCTTTCCTTTCTAGGTGTCTTCTAAAGAAGAGCATAGCAAGTGCCTCATGGTAGGAGGCATCCAGAGCCTAGAAGCTTTATGATCATCCTCCAGTGCTTTAACTCAACATGAAGAATCTCACTGAACAACACAGAGCACTGAGCTGGAAGATGAAAAAAAAAATTAAGTTTCACCATCAATAATTTGTTAGCCTATTGTTCCCAGGTTATAGCTTTGTACCGTTTCCTGCCATGAAATACCACAAACTAGTTTTTACCTAAAGCTGTATAACGCTTGACGTTTGTGCATTTGGAGACTACTGATTCATCACTAAGTTGTCAGGGTGATGTATATGTATTACCCTCTCCCAAGAGGCCATCTGAAAGAGGAAGACACTGTTATTAACTTCACTTCCAACAGCTGGCCTATTATCATCTGGTTGTTCCTTCCACAAAGCATCTGTGACATTGCTGGAAATTGTCATTATGACCCTTGGCAGCACGCTCAACCTCTCATCCTTGCTGGGCTCTGGCTTCTTACTGCACTGTTTTCTCCCCTAGTGCCGCATGCTGTGCCTGAGGCCTGTGGCTGGGCTTGCAAATGTAATTAGCCCAGGTTTCCCTTCAAGGCATGTAGGAACTCTCAGTTAAGTCAAATGAAAACAATAGGCGGGGTGATGTCAGTTTTTAAAACTGCTGATTATTTTCCATATTATATCATATAGTCATAAGGATTACTCTGCACTTACAGGTAAACTATTCAGCTACTCGTGAGCTCAGTCCAGACACATTGAGGCTTGTCTTGGTTAACTAAACTTTTAAGCCATGTGACACAGGGAAAAAGAAAGTCCTAAAAAAAAAAAAAAAAAAAGAAAGAAAGTCCTTCTCCAAGAAGTCTTAGACTGAATATGGTACTAAGACCTCCTTTCCTGGTGGGATTTCTAGTAATTTTTCTCACAACACAACACTTCTAGAGACAGGATTTGGAACAAAAAGTAACAAAATAATGATATCTTTGGCAAGGACCTACTGTACAGCACAGGGAACTCTGCTTGATTGTATGTGGCAGCCTGGATGGGAGGGTTGTTTGGGGGAGGATGGATACATGTGTATGTATGGTTGAGTGCTTTTGCTGTCCACCTGAAACTATCACAACATTATTTGTTAATCAGCTATACCCCAATATAAAAGTTTTAAAAAATAATAACAGTATCTTGAATCTCTCTTTAGAAGCTAGAGGCACATTTTATGAATATATCATTGGCCGATTTTTCAAACAGGGTGACAACAGAATTAAGTACTTCCTGGTAGTAGCATAGGTTGTTCCGACACTTCCAACATACCAAGGCCATAGGTAACCCTAGCATAAGAAAAGAAGCTTCCAGATGTTAGCTCTGTGGCATGTGTTATATACTCTTACTTCCTTCTCCAGGGATTCTCAAAAACTGGCCCAGGGACCAGCAATATCAGCATCACCTTGGCAACTTGTTAGATGGGCAAATCCTTGGGACTCAGCCAAGACACAGTGAATCTGAAACTCTGGGGGTAGAAGACAGCTATCTAAGTCTTAAGGAACTCTCTGGGTGATTATGGTACATCTCCCTCAGATGAAGCTTCACTGCCAATCACCTAGCCAAGCAGATAAGGGCAAAGCCAGTCTGTACAGATGTTGGTGGAATCCTGGAAGCCTGGAATCTTCGATCACAGAAAACAGTGTTAGGATCATTGTTAGTCCTACGAAGAAAAGGAAGAAGGAAAAAAAAAAAATCACCAATTTCCTGGTAAATTTCCCAAATGGTTTTAGCAATCTTTACCATATGCAAAGCATAATGTTCTCAAAGATTAAATACCACTCTTGAGACTTAAAGAAAAGAGGAATAGAAGACCATACTTGGGAAAAGAAATTTCTCTCTTTCCTGCTATGAAAGAAATATAACACTTATTAGGTCATTCCACAAACTACTGCCTTGGTTTCTAAGACAAAGAAAACTTTTAAGACGGAATGGCCAAGACGAATCAGAATACCTGTCTGTAGTGACTTTCCCAGTGTTGCTGACACACAACCTCTCCAAAGAAATTTTTCCTAAAGAGATTAACCTAATTACTCAAGTTCTCTTTACTGCAGTCACAAAGGAAGGTGGTGGGTGGGGGGTGGGGGTTCAGGTGAAATTGCCTTGAAATCAGAGCCCCAGACTTCGGCACATTCTTCACATTTGTGGCATTCTTGAGGCTATCAGACCACCCCTAATGACAAAGAAAAGACGACTGACTGGAGGCAGCACAAACACCAATTATTAAAGCCATTTCTAAGTGGGTATCTCACGAAAACACATTTCTTTATAGCCATTAAGTGGCAGTAAGGATAAGGGAGGGCATGCCTGGTAATGGGAGAGTGTAACTGAGCAAGAGCCTTCCTGAACTTATCAGCAGGAGAAGGCTTTGAGGGGATACAGATGCCTGGGCACTGAGCTCATCTCAGCTCCAGCAACTACCCTACCACTTTTCACTGCTGTTTAAATCCGATTGTTTATTTGGATTAGCTCTACCAATTTACAAGAGATGCTTCAAGGAAATCCAAATAATTTATTGCAATCAGTTAAATTATAGGACCAGCACTGGCCAGGTAATTTAACCTGGAGGCATGACCACTTTGTTCATTACCATTGACCTTGGTCAATTGATTAAATCTCTCGTTGCTCCAGTGACCCCATAAGTCCAGTGGGAATATTATCATCAGCTTATTCTGGGATGACTCCTGAGAGAAATGGATGAAAGGAGCTGGGCATTCTACAATTTGCATGGCATTTTTATTTTTTCAATTTATTGGTTTACTTTAATTGGAGAATAATTACTTTACAATATTGGGATGGTTTTTGCCATACATGCAGAGCACCATAGATATTTTGAGCTTGAAGAACCAATTAAAAGTGGTCCATATTCCAAGTCTCTTTCAATGAAGTTGAATGGGAAATTACTGAACCAGGGGGCAAGCATCCTATTGTGCGTGACATTGACCATTAGAAGGAAATCAATCAAATATTTCTTTTAACAGCAGAGCTTTTCTTCAGAGAGGGAGAAAGAGAGAGAAAATAACAAGTGTGCACGCATGCACACAGGCACACATAAGAAAGAGTAATTTCAGCCAACTAAAAGGCTGGTTTCTCAACAGTTCCTAGGAGTCGGAGAAGTTTGAGAAAAGTGAGAGTGATGTAAATGGCACTAAGCACTGGTGCTTTCATAATAAATATTCTATAGCTATCTGGCAATCCAAGTCTTCAACTGAGGAAATAGCTATGCCAGTAGGGGTGATGCCATAGTTTTGGTCATCCAGGTGGCCCTACATTCACTATCCGCCTACTAATGGCATTTCTTGGAGCTACCTCAAACCCTCCCTAAGTAGCACCAGTTCTTCAGGCTCAGCCCTCTGCGGTTGCCATGGCCCAAGGGCAGGACAATTAACATTCACTAGTCAGATCAAGGGAAGAATTCCAAACTCTGGGCCCTCCACCAAGAATGCAGCATCCTGACCCTCCTATTTCAAGACCTGAGTTTTCAGTAAAAATAACCCTCACTAACCATCACTCCTGTGGAAGACAAAGATAATTTCGGTGAAGTCACAAGGAGCTAAAAAGAAGTCTTTAGAGATCAAAGAGTCATACTCAGAAGGGGTCAGAAAATTCAGGATACAATGATTCATCTTACATCCGCCTGCTCTTTCCGAGCCTCAGATGGGGCTGGGAGGAGGCTATCTGTCTCATAGGTAAAGCTTAGTGTTGAATTAATTCCTAGTTCCATGCTGAAAAGAAACCTCATTTCACCATCTCAAATAAATGAGTAGTATGCACCTAAGGCAGAGAAGGCAATGGCACCCCACTCCAGTATTCCTGCCTGGAAAATCCCATGGGCGGAGGAGCCTGGTAGGCTGCAGTCCATGGGGTCACGAAGAGTTGGACACAACTAGGCGACTTCACTTTCACTTTTCACTTTCCTGCATTGGAGAAGGAAATGGCAACCCACTCCAGTACTCCTGCCTGGAGAATCCCAGGGATGGGGGAGCCTGGTGTGCTGCCGTCTATGTGGTCACACAGGGTTGGACACGACTGAAGTGACTTAGTAGCAGCAGCATGCACCTAAGGAACGTTCAAAACAGAGAGAGTCATCAAGGTGACAGACTTGTAAAAGGCAGTTGCAGGAAATTGCACAAAATAAGCAGAATAAATATTACTGGAGTGAACTGGATGCTTTATGAAACCACCACCTGAAACTCCAACTTTCTTTCAGATTTCACTTTTCCTCCCTTCTCTTTTTTTGCCAGATGAATGTACTTCCAGCTGGACCAAGGAGAAGCAATGGTGTCAAACAACGACTTGTTAAGAAATACACACCTGTCATAAATGCAAGATTCTCTCAGGGGATATATTGAATTGCGTTCCCTGCTTCCTATGAAAAGGTGCAATGAAAAAATGAATTAACTATCAACTACCAGATGTTTCTAGCATCTCTATTAGTCTGAGAAAGATGAAACAATCGCTGCATTGTACAGATGTACAACTCACATAAACATAAGTATTTAGTATGTGGGAAGAAGGCTCTACTAAATGCGTCTTGAGAATAATTGATCTTTTCTTTTTGGCAATGCTTCATCATAACAGGAAGACATCTCTTCTCCTTGAATTGACATATCTTATACCAACACAAAGAATAAGTGGGCATTTTTCTAAGGGTACAATCATAAAGATAAGCATTTTTAGTTTAACTTTGCTTCACTGTGTCAGTTATAACTAACTTGAACTTCCTGGTGATTCTCATACATGTATTTTTCATGATTTCAAAGTGTTCTGGTTACAGAAAGCTCAAAGTACTGCAAATTCTATTCTCTAAATTACGGGAATGGGTTCCAGTGAGGAGAGGTGGTGTGATCAATGGTGTGGGAAGCACAGCGCTGCCTGCCCTGTAAAAATATTAAAGAAGAATATAATAAAAAAGAGAGAATAAAGTGTTTTATTTTATTATACAATGAATAAAGATACATTGTTCAAGTATGCGGAGCAGTCATCAATACATGTCATTCAAGGGAAGGGACTTGAGTACATCATGACAAGAGCTTCAGTGTTTGCTGCTGGCTCTACATCATTGTGTCTTCCAAGCGACTGGGCTTTGTTTTCAGTTCCTTGTCATCTAAGTTTCAAAGGAGAACCATGAAATGGAAAGCAGAGGAGGGGGACACCATTTTGTGTCACATAATACACAGTTCACGAACAGGATTTGTTCAGATTTGGCTCACATGCCAAAGCTGATGGATTTTCGCTACTGGCTACATAGGCCCTTTCTGAAAGATTCTGAGATCATATCTGGGCAGAAAAAAGGTTGGAGTGTCTTAGCAATATCTGACAGTTCTCCAGAAAGAGAGGGTATCAGCTCCCAGGAAGGAATTTTCCAGCTCAGAGCCTGGTAGCAGTTAAGAGAGTGGGCTCTGTGATCCACCAGACCTCAGTTCAAAGGCACAGCTCCACTACTTACAAGTTCAGACACTCTAGGAAACTTACTTGGCCTCCCTAAGATGATTAATCCTACTTGAAAGAAGAGACAATAATGAAAATTATCCAAAGGGGCCATTGTAAAGATTAAATGAGATGATGTATGTAAAGGTTTCACCCATTTCATGGCATAGAGTAAGAGCGACAAGAATGACAACTGGAGTAATGACAGGAATGGTCACCCTAACAGTAGTAATAGCAGTGAAAAGTGAAAGTTGCTCAGCTGTGTTCGAATCTCTGAGACCCCATGGACTGTAGCCCACAAGGCTCCTCTCTCCATGGGATTTCCCAGCCAAGAATACTGGAGTGGGTTGCTATTTCCTTCTCTGGGGGATCTTCCTGAGCCAAGGGATCGAACCCATGGATCATGGGTCTCTTGCAATGGCAGGTGGATTCTTTACTATCTGAGCTACCAGGGAAGTCCAGTAATAGCAGTCCTAACAGTCTAATAGTAATGGTAGCAGTAGTAGCAGGAGGAATATTAGTAGCTTAAGAAACTTGGATGTGAAGTTTCCAGTATAGATTAGAGACAAAAACTATTGTCAAATGGGAGAGAAGGGAAGGGAGGCAAGGAGAAAAGTGGGCTGGGAGAGAGACTGGCAGAGATTGAAAAAGTGGTGTTCTGACCAGACAAGTCCACTGGAACCAGAAATCATCTCTGGAGATCATGGCCCAGTGGTCATCACCCTTGCACTGAAGTGACCCTCTCAGCCCCTAGAGAGGTTTACCCTTCTCTCTTGGGTGTTCTCAGTACTGTGACATGTGCTGTACCTACTGAACTAAAACTGGGCCAGTTCTTCTGAGGTGAGAGGTATGGTTTGAACTAACTCTCTGACTATAGTGAGTATCAACCAAGAAAGAAGTGCGGCAGTGATTGGTGGTCAGGTTCTCCTGAAAATCTTGAAAAGGCAGAGAAAATAGAAATGGAGGGAAAGCCACCAAGCCATGATCCTTCATCCCACTGGTGTCAGCTCTTACGACTCTTCTTACTGAGTGGCACCCAAAGGTGAGTTATCGGGTGGCTTGGAGAACTGAGAGCCTGTGTGGATAAGTAAGAAAGAAGAAAATTGGTGAGAGGTTGAATGCTGAGAACATGATTGTGAGTTATGTTCCATCTGGATCCTGGAGCTACTAATTGTAACAGGGTGGGTTTGAGAGAATCAAAGACTCTCAGTGTTTCACAAAGGCAACATGCTCCAGTAAATTTATTAGAGAAATAATGTCTGCCTTCCAGACCAATATTGAAAAAAAAAGAACAAATTCAGATGGAGGAGATTAAAAGAATGTTAAAGAGCAATGTTGGTAGAATAATAAAAGAAGGGCAGCTACAGATCATAGACTTTTATTCCTGGAATAAGCCTCTGAGATCATTTAATCTAATCCCATTATTTATAGGCTAAGAAATGCATATCTTCTGGATAAGAGACTTTGGAAATAACCTATTAAAACCGGGCGTTACTGTACTAGAAAAAGGAAGAGAATACAGAAATGGACATGCAGACTTAGAAGTTACCTAGGTAGACGTTGTAACTGAAATCATATACGATGATCCAGTTCACCCTAGCAGAGAGAAGAGATGCATTTCAGCTTCCAAGCAAAGTATGTACAGAGTAACACACCCATGTTGAAACAGCCAAATGGGAAACGCCCAAACATACATAACTCCAAGCCACGTGACTCAATGGAGGAGGCTGGACAGTTATATTTCATATTTTTTTGTCTATCATTTGAACTTTATTTTTTACTCTTGGGATGATTCTGCTTCTTAAAGACTGTTAAGGAAATAAAGGCAGACTCAAAATTCATACAATGTTGATACTATTTGGACAACAACTGTAAATATGTAAAGGAAAAAGAATTTTTAAGAAAGACCTTTTGTCTGTTGGTAAGCAGTGAAAATATTTAGATCCAAGGTGAGTCACATACATATGTTTATATTAGAGAATCCAAAATAATTCATCATTCTTGAAAGCAGAGGTATGGGTTAAAATAGTTTCAATATTAAATAATAGGGATCCACAATCTCAGATAACTCCAACAAAAATCATGGACTGCATACACACAGGGAAGGAAAAATAAAAGCAAGCTAATGACCTCATCTTACACGGGATTCAAATAATTGTATTTCCTTTGTGAGACTGACAATTAGAGATATACAAGCTGCATTTTTTAATTTAATGGTAACTATTATAATTAAAGTACATTCAGTGTTTCCAGAGGAAAACAGGTCAGGAATTAACTAATATAGTTATGAATATTTATGATATACCAGGCACTTTCAAGGTATTTATTTATATGGTCCTCCAAATGGGTAAATATAGTACCTATGAAATGGGTACTGTTTTCATCTCCACTTTACAAATTGTACAAATGAAGACATTGAGGTACAAAGCATTTAAGAGCTACTGATTCTTGAAATGCTGAAATGAGATCCATGAGCTGATGGTCTTAACATGCTACACATGCATTAAAAAATGGAAACAGGTAAGGACAACAGAAAAAATGTTTTTCATGCAAATTGACACTAGAAGCTCAAATATATTAACATATACATAAATTTAAACTTGTTTTAAAAATATTTAAGCAATAGAATTATCTATTATTTACAAGAGACTTGCTACACAGAACAAAATGACGTAGAAACTACAAATAAAAAGGATGTGCTAATATGTATCAAGCCATTAAAAGCAAAACTAGAAAGCACTACTCAGAGTATAATAAGTAATATATCCAGCAATGCTGCACTGATGAAAAGTATAATTCACTATAAAATCAATGTTGTGTAATAGAACTTTCTGTGACAATGGAAATATTCTATACTTGTGCTGTCCAGCATGGTACCTATTAGTCATATGTGGTTACTGAGTATGGAAAATACAGCTAGAGTGGCATATTAACTGAAATTAAAATTAAAAATTTAAGAAGCCACATGTGATGAGTGACTACAATACTGAACAGTGCAAGTCTAGTTCTTAGTACATAAATTGTAAATGCTGCTGTAATTAAAAGGAGAGTTTAGAAAAGAATGAAATAATGCCATTTGTAGCATCATGGATGGACCTAGAGATTGTCATACTAAGTGAAGTAAGTCAGAGAAAGACAAACATCGTATGATATTGTGTATATGTGGAATCTAAAATATAATACAAATGAACTTATTTAAAAAACAGAAATAAGACTCACAGACGTAGACAACAAACTTATGGTAATCAGAGGGGAAAGAGGGGGAGGGATACACTGGGAGATTGGGATTGATGTATACACACTACTATATATAGAAAAGGTTAACCTATTAACCCGGGTCTCCCGCATTCCAGGCAGACGCTTTAACCTCTGAGCCACCAGGGAAGCCCGGTTAATAGGTTAACCTATTAAGTAGGTCCTAATAAGGACCTAATGTATAGCACAGAGAACTCTACTTAATACTCTGTAATGACCTATATGGGAGAAGAATCTAAAAAAGAGTGGGTATATGTATAATCAACTCACTTTGCTGTACAGCAGAAATACAACATTGTAAATCAACTACACTCCAATAAAAATTTTTAAAAGTGAAGGAGCATGTCTTAGTGTTAGATTGCAAAACAATATTGAAGTATTAAATAGATCCAAAGCAGATAAGAATAAAATCAGAATAATTTAAGTATTAAAATTACTTAATATTTACATACAGAACCGTGCCCTCTACAAAGAATATGTATTCACATTCATGAGTGTTTACAAATGGTCACACACACACACCCCTACTTTTAGATTTCCCTGAAGTAGAAATTTTACAATGCAACAAACCAGAAATTCGTAAAAAACTTAATTAAATATACATAAAAATCAACAAGTTGGAAATTTTAAGGGATTATTCTAGATTTGTATCAGTTTACAATGGAAATAAGTTCTACAAATAAAGCTAATTATAACATATCAAGATATAGGCTGGGTCAAAATTATACTCACAGGTATCTTCAGCACCTTAAAGTTTATTAATGTTGATAAAAGAAGAAACAGAAATAAATGACTCAATGCAATCAAGAACAGAACAAGGTAAACTTCAGAGAAAGGAAATTATAAAGTTAAAAGGCAAAATTAATGAATTAGAAAATAGAAGTAGTAATTATGAAACTAAATGTCTGAGAAATTGAAAAATAAAGAAAATAATAAAGGGAAAGCTCTCAATTAAGTTTTAGTGAAAAATATTGAAAAGTATCAAACACAAAAAATGTAAAAAGGAGAAAAATATTGTTAAAATATAATATGCTAACAGCTTAAAATCTTAATAAAGGGTTATTTGCTAACAAAGTATAGTCACCAAGCTGACATGAGAATAGAAAACTTCTGGTTGTAACACTAACTTTTAAAATGTCTTCTATAGCTATCAAAAACTATCTCCCCTGAAATCTACCATGTCTAAAGAGTCCTACAGATGAGGTCTATCAGATCTTCAAGAGACAGAATACTGTTGCCTCAGAAAAATTTCAGACCATAATATGTAAACGAAATGCTGATTAAAAGCCTAACAAGAAAAGATTATAGAGAAAATTAGAGCCTAAATCATTCTTAAATTCATAAACAAAAGTCAACATTAAACAGAAGCAAATCAAGACAGTGTATTAAAACAACTGTTGTGTATTATTAGAATGACACACCTAAAACATGGGATTTATTTAAGATTTCCTATTAGGAAATTTATTATTTTGATTGATCACTTAAATATGTCACAGGATAAAAATGTTATTTCAAACACATCTCAGAGGGATATTTTGTTAAATTCAATACTTGTTGCCAATTCTTAAAAACTGTAGAATCCAGAAATATGAGTACTTCCATAAGATAATAATTAACATCTCCATTAGGAAAACAGTCTGTCTCACAATTGAATGTCAGCACAAATGAATTCTCATGAAAACCAAGAGCAATTCAGAATGCCCAATATCACATGTCCTTAAATTGTCCTAGAAGTTGCAGCCAGTGTACTAATACATGAAACAAAAGAACATTTACAGCTATTCCCATAGAAAGGGAAAACTCTTACTTTGTGACTGATTTTACCTATGCAGAAAATGAACAAAACAAAGCTAGCATTGGTACAAAAATCAGAGTATAATAAAGTACCTCAAAATAAAAAACAGAAATATAAAATATGTTCTATATACCTCCAGTAATAATATAATGACATACAAGATTATAGTCATAACATGAGAAAAAATGTCTAGATTTAATCTAGGATTAATAGAAACGTAATGAAATTGTTAAATCTATTATAAGATGTAAGATTCAAAAGCATGAAAAGGCATTCCACTTTCCTGGATGGAAAGACTAATGAGTAGGATGTCAATTCTTCCCCAATGGTAATATTAATCTAATTCCAATTACAGTTTCATCAGTCCATTTGAAGAGTCTTTAAAAGTGATTCAAAATTAAATCAAGAAGATTAAATGGATATTACATAAAATAAAATTCTGAAAAAGATTGAAGTGTGAGAAAGTGTGATCTACCAAATACTAAATTACATACATGTATGCAAATTTGATACAATAAACTCTGGAAAATTCTTAAAGAGATGGGAATACCAGACGACCTGATCTGCCTCATGAGAAATTTGTATGCAGGTCAGGAAGCAACAGTTAGAACTGGACATGGAACAACAGACTGGTTCCAGATTGGGAAAGGAATACATCAAAGTATTGTCACCTTGCTTATTTAACTTATATGCAGGGTATATCATGCAAAAATGCTGGACTGGATGAAGCAAGAGCTGGAATCAAGATTGTCGGGAAAAATATCAATAATCTCAGATATGCAGATGACACCACTCTTATGGCAGAAAGTGAAGAGGAACTAAAAAGCCTCTTGATGAAAGTGAAAGAGGAGAGTGAAAAAGTTGGCTTAAAACTCAACATTCAGAAAACTAAGATCATGGAATCCGGTCCCATCACTTCATGGCAAATAGATGGGGAAACAGTGGAAACAGTGGCTGACTTTATTTTTTGGGGCTCCAAAATCACTGCAGATGGTGACTGCAGCCATGAAATTAAAAGACGCTAACTCCTTGGAAGGAAAGTTATGACCAACCTAGATAGCATATTCAAAAGCAGAGATATTACTTTGCCAACAAAGGTCCGTCTAGTCAAGGCTATGGTTTTTCCTGTGGTCATGTATGGATGTGAGAGTTGGACTGTGAAGAAGGCTGAGTGCCAAAGAATTGATGCTTCTGAACTGTGGTGTTGGAGAAGACTCTTGAGAGTCCCTTGGACCGCAAGGAGATCCAACCAGTCCATCCTAAAGGAGATCCATCCTGGGTGTTCATTGAAGAACTGATGCTGAAGCTGAAACTCCAATACTTTGGCCACCTGATGTGAAGAGTTGACTCATTGGAAAAGACCCTGATGCTGGGAGGGATTGGGGGCAGGAGGAGAAGGGGAAGACAGAAGATGAGATGGCTGGATGGCATCACTGACTCGATGGACATGAGTTTGAATAAACTCTGGGAGTTGGTGATGGACAGGGAGGCCTGGCGTGCTGTGATTCATGGGGTCGCAAAGAGTGGGACATGACTGAGCAACTGAACTGAACTGAACTGAAAGACATGGAAGCAATATAAATGACTTTGCTATACACTATAAGGGATTGATCCTGCATGGCTCAGAGGGTAAAGCATCTGCCTGCATGCAGGAGACCTGGGTTCCATCCCTGGGTCAGGAAGATCCCCTGGAGAAGGAAATGGCAACCCAAAAACCTACACAACATTGTAAGTTAACTATACTTCAATTTAATTGAAAGATGTGGTATATACACACAATGGAATATTATTCAGCCATAAAAAAGAATGAAATAATGCCATCTGTAGCAACACAGAAGGACCTAGAGATTATTAAGTGAAGTAAGTCAGACAGACAAAGACAAACATCCTACAATATTACTTATATGTAGAATCTTAAAAAAAAATGATGCAAATGAACTTCTTTACAAAGCAGAAATAAACTCACATAGAAAAAAAAAACATTATAGTTACCAAAGCAGAAAGCAGGGTGTGCAGGAAAGAGATAAATTAGGAGTTTGAAATAAAGATATACAGGTTCAATCTCTGGGTTGAAGATCCCCTAGAGGAGAAAATGGCAAGCCACTCCAGTATTCTTGCCTGGAGAATTCCATGGACAGAGGAGCCTGGCGCACTACAGTCCATGGGGCCACAAAGAGTTGGATACCACTGAGTTCACACATCATCATATATAATATAAATGACAAGGATCTACTGTGTAACACAGGGAACTCTACTCAATATCTTTTAATACCCTATAATGGAAAATAATCTAAAAAGGAAAGTTTTGGGGTGAATCACTTTGGTGTACACCCGAAGCTAACAGCCTTGAAAATTAACTAACTTCAATTAAAAAGAATGGTTTAAAAAAGTTATCTTCTACTCCATCTCAGTCAGCCTTGAAGGAAGGTCAGTTTTCCACCAGCACTTGGTGAGTATGAATCTATTATAGTCTCTAAGTCAGAGATTTCACAAGCTCCCTGATAATGCAGGTCTGTTTTAACTGTCTCTTAAGTAATTAAGTGAAAGTTGCTCAGTCGTGCCCGACTCTTTGCAACCCCATGTAATCAAAGTTCTTCATTTCTTTCCTGCTTTGCCATAAGTAGAAAAAGTTGAAATCGGTATGTTTTAGATTCTGATTTCTAAATCATTTTTTCATGATTAAAAAATTATGTTTTAATGTGGTCATTGAAGAAACATTCTAATAGTAGATCAAAACTTTAAAACTATGATATGACCCAGCAACACCACCACTGGGCATACACATATACCTTGAGAAAACCATAACTGAAAGAGACACATGTACCCCAACATTCAGCACTTTTTACAGTAGCTGCGATGTGGAAGCAATCTAGATGTTCATTGACAGATGAATGGATACAGAAATTGTGGTACATATATACAGCGGAATATTACTCAGCTAAAAAAAGAATGCATTTGAGTCCCAATGAGGTGGATGAACCTAGAGCCTATTATATAGAGTGAAGCAAGTCAGAAAGAAAAAGACAAATATTGTATATTAATGCATGTGTATGGAATCTAGAAAAATGGTACTGATGAACCTATTTGCAGGGCAGCAATGGAGACACAGACATACAAAACAGACTTGTGGACATAGTGGGGGAAGGAGAGGGTGGGATGAACTGGGAGAATAATATGCAAACATGTACACTACCATATGTAAAACAGATAGCAAGTGGGAATGTGCTGTGTGACACAGGGAGCTCAGCCAGCTCACCCAGCGCTCTGTGACAACCTAGAGGGGTGGTATGCGGTGGGAGATGGGAGGTGGGTTCAGAAGGGAGGGGACATATTTCTACCTGTGGGTGATTCATGCTGATGTATGGTAGAAATCAACACAATACTGTAAAGCAATTATCCTCCAATTAAAAAAAGAAAAACTATTGTCTTATATACTATACAATCCCATTTAAATGAAATACAAGAAAGTGCAAAATTTTAGTGATAGAAAGATCAGTTGTCTGGGGCTAGGGGTGGGTAGAGGGAATTCACCATAAAAGGGCACTGAGAACTTTTCGACTGGGATGGTGATAATAGACTGAATATCACAGTTTATTATACCAAAAACGGGTGAATTTTATCATGTATAAATAATACCTTAATTTCTTAAAAGTGCTTTGTTAAAAAGGAAAAACAAACACAGCCTGCAATCTCACTACTCAAACACAACCACTATTAATATATAGATGTGTTCTGAATGTTTATCATACTTTTTTCTTCATTTATAAACATAATGGAATCATACAGCCTTTGGGAGTTTGCTATTATAACGGTTTGATGTAAGTATTTTCTATGTGATATGGTCTTCGAAATCACCATTTTCATTAGCTACCTAAAATTCAGTCAAGTGACAAGAATTATTTCATTGTGAAAACTATTTAATTATGTGTCTACTGTTAGTCATATTGATTCTTGCTCATTACTCATACATGCAAACACTACTTAGAAAAAATTTTGTACATAAATATTTGTACATTTTCTTTCAAAATTTAGAAATATTTTTAGACTACATTCACAGAGGTATAATATTGAGCCAAACGATATCAACACGTTTAAGGCTCTTGCCAAACTCTAGAGTCTTGCTAAAAGAGCCATACACACTTTTACTGCCTTCAGCAATGCACAGTACCCTTTTCAGCCCTCCAGAATTGGATATTATCATTTTTTTTTGAGGATTTTATTTTACTTTACAATACTGTATTGATTTTAAATCTTAAAGACTTCCTAAGGACCTCTCCCCACAGCCTTTCAGCCATAATGAACTTCTCTAACCTTTTTTGTATTAAGCTTCTCAAAATTTTTCTTTTTGTTCCTATTTCCATTCCCCATTTTCTCTTCCTTCTTTCGTTCTCTCATCCACCCCACTTTCTCCCCTTCCCAAACCAACCTTAATTGATGTTTTTCCTTTTAATCAAACAGAACACTTGTATAACATAAATCTGAGGAGAAGTGTTTCGCCTAGGCCAAGACCAAATCTAAGGCATGGGAACAACAGCAGCTCTTTGTGTAACAAAGGACAGAAAAATACTCAGGAAAATCAAATGCATTTCAGAGACTAGACTGACAGAGGCCAGAGACTGCAGAACTTTTTAGTGATAGAAAGTGAAAGTGTAGTCGCTTAGTCATGAACAACTTTTTGTGACCCCATGGACTGCCAGGCTCCTCTGTCCATGGAATTCTCTAGGCAAGAATACTGGAGTGGATTACCATTTCCTTCTCCAGGGGATCTTCCTGACCCACCTGCATTGCAGGCATATTCTTTACTGTCTTAGCCACAAGGGAAGTCTTTTAGTGACAGGGAGTCTAGGAAAGCAGAGACTCAAGGAGTCAGGCTTGAAGGCTGTCACTTCCTTTCTTAAGTCCTTCCTTAACGAAGCAGAAATCTGGGGACAGAAAAGTCACTGGACCTGGTGAGAATCAGGCACATGGTAATCAGCTAATGGAATAAACAAACTCATAAAGTGCCCTTCCCAATTTGGATTCCAGGGTCAGTCATTTCTTTGGATCTCCTGGGAACCCTCAATTTGTTCACTATGCCCACATCTGTCTCTCTCTTCTTCTATGTCTGTCTCTCTTTCTCATACACAAACATACCCACGTGGTCCTTTTCTTGTCAAGTCTCACTCTGTATTTCTCCAATGGTGTACCAAAATGGCAGGGAGGGGAGTCAGTGGTATTTTATCACTGACATTTACAATCACAGGTGCATGGTAATAACGAAAAAAGACCAACTTTTAGCCAGTTTTGTTAGTCTCCTATAGAGAGGGAAATGGCAACGCAGTCCAGTATTCTTGTCTGGGAAATCCCAACGACAGAGAAGCCTGGTGGGCTATAGTCCACGGGGTCACAAAGAGTTGAATACAGCTGAGTGAGTGAACACACACACATGCATTAGTCTCCTAAAATTATCTGTATACGATGTACCTTCTCCTATCTGAACCCAGGGTGGATGGCCTCCCTGCAGCCACTGTGAATATTAGTTCATTCTTTTCCCCCTACTTCATTTATCTTTTCATTACCTCATAGCTTCAGCTAACTCATGACTTGTGAATCTTCCTAACCACAGCCTCTCTGCTTCATTGCCAAGGTTCTACACTGCACCACTGTGGGAGTCCTGCTCGTGGCCCTCCTTGTACCTCACTACTTTTTACCTTAGGCTTTTGATCATTCCTATAGAAGAGCTGGAAGGAAAAATCCAACCCTTCATTTTGCAATTCCTAATTTGAATTTCCAAGGGAAAATTTCCAGGAATCTGACTGGCTTGACTCTCCTCTTCATGCAAGGCCACATGGGAGTATCAACTCCACTGAGCTGTGGCCCATCTTGAATCCAGCAGATGATCACCCTGCTGCATCCTAGATCAACTCCCATGATGAGTAAATCTGCACTTGGGAAAGAAAGATATGCAGGTACCTGATAGACATACCTCCCAGGGGAAAAAACTGTCCTACTTATGGGATATTAGTAGCTCACACAACATATTGAATGGTATGAGGAAATGTATAGAATCTCTAAGAAAAACAAGGACCAGTTTGTTTACGTGGAAGCCAAGAACAATACCCGACCACTCTAGCCTCTTCCAAATGAGGCCAACATCAAAGCTTTCCCACCCTTGTGAAGCTCACACCAAAATTCTCCTTTTCTCTTCAGAAGGCAAATCCCACATATTTAGATTGCTCACTTCTATGTCAACATCTCCAATGAGCATCTTTGACTGCAGAAACCTAGGTAATGGGCAAGTGGCTGGCTCCAAATGACAATGAAGGAGAGTTTTTTCCCTTCCATTTTGGGAGGCCAGAAGTTTCTCGATTATTACAAGATTGTTCTTAAGATTCTAGGCAACAATCATCCATATATCCTTCCTTCTTGATGACTGAATTCATATCCTCCTTCCAAGACACAGCAGATTCCCTCAGGCACTGGGCTCTCAATCTCATGAAGCATACCTATACTGTGACACTCTGTCTTGGAATTGTGCATTTGTGTTTCCTCAACTCATAAATTCCATAAAACCCATCATTGTCATGGGTGTGCTTGATCCTTCTTTGCATTATTATTTTTATTTAACATGCAACCAATATCTGGCATATGGTAAGCACTTAAGAAATGTTCTTCTTGATAGAAGGTGTAAAAATGGAAGAAATCTTAATTCAAATACTCTTTATCTGCCAATAGTTCAGTGACATACCATTGGTTGAATTCTCTTTGGCTCAACACCTCCAGTTCAAGGGAAGATTTTAAATTCTGACTCAATAATATAATACTATAATTCATCAAGTTGTCTAACCAACACTAAAAACAATTTAAATAGTTTGTGGTTTTCTACTCTGCCTAAGGGAAATTAGAACACTAGCCTGAGTCCTCCCAAGATTAGCAATACACAAGTAATTTGAATTCAGGATCCTGCGATATTATAAACAATGATGTGACTTTCAAATGGAAACACGGTCATGAGGAAGAGGCCAGAGAGGGGATCTCAGCTGTAAAAGTCATTTAAAATGAGATCTTTTTGTTTTGTTAATAGCCATGGGATTTGCATCAGTGTTACTCTGCCTCTACGTTGACACCATCAAATGGTCTCCACGGGCCTGCTGACAGCTTCATGAGTTGACTGTGACAACAATCTATGTCCATGAAAGGAATAGGCAAGTAGGGAGTACATATTTTTATAAGTGGACATAATGGAAACAATGAGCAAGTCCCCTTTCTATGTTTGAAATGTATATGAATCTGGTCATTTGGAGCCAATTCAAGGGATTTAACATCAATCTTTGGTAGCCATTTAATTGAAATTGTTATGAACCAGTAAGTTCTGTAAATGGAAAGATTGACAGAGTACCTGAATGGCAGATCCCCACCCTACTCCCTCAAATTGTTCAATCCCATGGCCCATGATCTTGTAGACAGTCTAAGCCGGTGATAAGAGTGAGGGAGGAGAGGCTTAATTCAATGAATAGCAAATATACTAGAAAATACTCAAAAAAGACATCCAAGGGCTACTCTGATCATCGAAAATAAAAGGTAGGACAACAAATTCTATTTTAATACTCAACTCCACTCTTCATTCCACATTTTAAAAGATGAACAAATAAAATGTGACACTGAGCCTAAGTCATCCACTCCCTTTTGCATAGTGAACTTTCTTTGATAGGGAAATCATGTGAACTTCCCTGCACTAAATGCATTCACTGTTTTCCTCAATTTTTTGTTAAAAAGGAGAAAGAATCCAGTTAAAATTTCTACAGTAGTATGTTTATTATCGCAGGTAGTATACAGGGCTACTTTAAACCTATTGAGAGCATTTCAGTACAATAGAGATAATTTACTTTCCGGTGATGACAGATCAGGTTCAATTTCATGGTAGACTTGGCCAGCAGGGAAGAATGGACTAGCATTCATCTGGGGTCTCTATATAGCTCTTGGCTTAATTTCAGCAATATACAGCATGAACTATGAGGGTCCATTAATTAAAATCCAAAAGACCAAATGGAAGATGGATGTTTATTCGACAAAACTATTTTTTCTGTCTGTTTCAACATTGTATGAATAAGGATTTTCTCCATCAAATGAAGAAAAGCGAACATTTCAGAAATGTCTGTATTTCCAAATATTACACTGAAATTCAAACACTTCTAATAAATTTTGACAGTGTTTATACATGTTTTTAATCTAATCGTTTATATATTCTTTTTGCTTCTAAAATGATTAATCTGTTAATGCATGTGACTTTGGCAAATACCAGAATTGTGTTTTTCACTATGGTCTTAGCAGTTATGACTTTTTTCCCTTCAATACTTCACTACTAGATTCCTGTTCCTCACCTTTACACCCACCATTCCTTATTTGTTCTATTTTTCCTTCTATTTCTCTTTCCCTTCCTCTCTTTTGCTCCATTATTTATGATAGGAATATAGAATTATGATATACATTTATTTACAGAATGTCTTCACTTTAAATGGAAATGACGATAACACTAACTTCATTTGGGTTTCTGTGACAATTAAATAAGTAAATATAAGATTGGGATTGACATATACACACTTCTATCTGTCTGTGTATATGCCTTTGTGTGTGTGTGTCTGTGTATCAGTTCAGTTGCTCAGTCATGTCTAACTCTTTGAGACCTCATGGACCGTAGCACATCAGGCTTCCCTGTCCATCACCAACTCCTGGAGCTTACTCAAACCCATGTCAATCGAGTCAGTGATGCCATCCAATCATCTCATCCTCTTTCATCCCCTTCTCCTCTCGCCTTCAATCTTTTCTAGCATCAGGGTCTTTTCCAATGAGTCAGTTCTTCACATCAGGTGGCCGAAGTATTGGAGTTTCGGCTTCAGTATCAGTCCTTCCAATGAATATTCAGGACTGATTTCCTTTAGGATTGACTGGTTGGAGCTCCTTGCAGTCCAAGGGACTCTCAAGAGCCTTCTCCAAGACGACAGTACAACAGCCTCCATTCTTCGGCACTCAGCTTTCTTTATAGTCCAACTCTCACATCCATGCATGACTACTGGAAAAACCATAGCTTTGACTAGACACAACTCTGTTGGCAAGTAATGTCTCAGCTTTTTATTATGCTGTCTAGGTTAGTCATAACTTTTCTTCCAAGGAGCAAGCGTCTTTTAATTTCATGGCTGCAGTCACCACCTGCATTGATTTTGGAGCCCCCCAAAATAAAGTCTCTCACTGTTTCCATTGTTTCCCCATCTATTTGCCATGAAGTGATGGGACCAGATTCCACGATCTTAGTTTTCTGAATGTTGAGCTTTAAGCCAATTTTTTCACTCTCCTCTTTCACTTTCATCAAGAGGCTCTTTAGTTCTTCTTCACTTTTTGCCATAAGGGTGGTGTCATCTGCATATCTGAGGTTATTGATATTTCTCCTGGCAATCTTGATTCCAGCTCATGCTTCACCCAGCCCAACGTTTCTCATGATGTACTCTGCATATAAGTTAAATAAGCAGGGTGACAATATGAAGCCTTGACGTACTCCTTTCCCCATTTGGAACCAGTTTGTTGTTCCATGTCCAATTCTAACTGTTGCTTCTTGACTTGCATACAGATTTCTCAGGAGGCAAGTCAGGTGGTCTGGTATTCCCATCTCTTTAAGAATTTTCCACAGTTTGTCATCTACACAGTCTAAGGCTTTGGCATAGTCAATAAAGCAGAAATAGATATGCAGAGTACATCATGTGAAATATCAGGCTGGATGAATCACAAGCTAGAATCAAGATTACCAGGAGAAATATCAACAACCTCAGATATTCAGATGACACCACCCTTATGGCAGAAAGTGAAGAAAAACTAAAGAGCCTCTTGATGAAAGTGAAAGAGGAGAGTGAAAAAGCTGGCTTAAAACTCAACATTCTAAAATGATGATCATGGCATCTGGTCCCAGATTCTATCTGGGTGGTAGATTTTGCTTCTGCTGCTTTTACTGTAAAATTTGAACTTAGAAACATCACTGTGGAGTAGTGTTCCTGTTCTGAGAACAGGACATCCTTAAACCACATAAAGAAAACTGTTCATATGTCTATTTTCTTTGACTTTATAATGGAAGGTATAGAGTAAAAAATGAGGACACAAGAAGGAAATGGTAAAAATGGGTATAAAGTATCTGTCTTCTTTCATATGCTTTATAATAGAGAATAGTACAATTTGTATTAATCCTCCAAACTTTAAAATTCTCATTTTAAAGACAAATTCTCATTCTTTTACCCTTACTCATGTTTTTCCCTTGCTTTCATAGTCTAATAGGTGAAAAAAGAAAATATCACATCTGGCAATGGTTTTTCATGGCAACATTCTGTTTGTGGTATAAACTTCTTCACACCATTTGATAAATCGAGACAAATCATGATAAATTTACATCCACAAATTCCATCTGCTTATGCCATGTGTTATAATATTCATTCCCATCTACACTTTATGCCAAAAGGGTACTTTTTTCCTGTCCTCCTATGTATTTCTACAAAATTCAGTGATCAAATATCCATGTATAAAACTTAAACACTGAGATGGATACCTCCAAGGACAATTGTCCCAATAACTTTTGAACTTTCAGTCTACCAGGCACTGGGTAAATGTAAACTGTTGGAGGCAGGTATTTCGGTAGCTTATGATTTTCTTCTGGGGGAGAGAGGCATACATGAAGAGGGTGAATGATGCCAACAGGGTAGCATTTGGAACATCAGCCCTCAAATTTGTGGATCAGGACTTCTTCCTGCCCTTTTCTCTTAACCTTGATGGTTACTGTACTTCTCTTCCTATTTTGCCATCCTTCCTTTGATAAAAGCAGACTACCCTTGCTTTTAAAAATGTCCATATCAGCACCCATCATTTAAAAAGTGGACACTGAATTTCCAAATACGTGTGGTTTTAAAAGTATCTGATACTAATTTCTCATTCAAATGCTTTCTTCTCTGCAATCGCCCTCTGTGGTTTTTCAGTCTTTTAACTTTACTGAGGCTTTCTACAGCTAAGTCAAAGATCTCTCTTGGTAACTGTCACATTACACTTGAAAATAGGTGGGTTATTTTCAAACATCTTCTGATATTGATTTCTAACATAATTCCATGGTGATATGAGAACAGACTCCATATGATTTCAATATCTTTAGACCATGAAAATTTTGCACCTTTTTTTATGTCCCTGGATATGTTCCAGTGTCTCCTGGTTTATAGTCTATGGGAACTTCAATAGAATTTGTATCCTGCTCTTGTGTGAAAATTGTATAAATCTTAATTATGTTGAACTGTTTCATGGTGCTTTTCAGGTCTACTACAGTCTTCTACTTTTCTATTCATTCTATTAATTTTTGTGAGTTTGATATTGAAACTCCAACTAAAAATCTTTATCTATTAAAAAAAATAATTGTAACATAGTGGAACTTTATGTAACTTTGTTCTGTATTTTCCAAGTCTCCTGTAAATGTGTTATCACACTTTCATAAAGCAAAAAGAGAAAATTTTTTCCATATCAGAATCACTCTGAAAGAGACAAATAAATTCTGCTCTTTCTTATGTTGTCCTTTATTTTATTATCCTGTGGTGGAAGGATAGCTATTACATGATTTCTGAGATGAATTTACATAGACATGAAATTCAGATGAAATACCAACCATTTCCACCAATAAACACTTATTGCGCACCTACTATAAACATCAAATTAGGCACTGAGAACATAAAGATGGGTTGGGTATAATTGGTGCTATTTACCCAGGAATTGTTTATTAGGAAAAAAGATGCTTAAATAAGTAATCATAAGGGTATACAAGTATATGCCCAGGAGTTTGCTGGCACAGGAGATGACATGATGAATTGTGCCTAGAAGGTAGGGGTATCAGAGATATTTTATAACATCACAAAGGAATGATGTATAAATTAACCTAAAAGGTGAAGGATTCCAATAATAGATTAGATTACTAGAACCACTGCTCCACCAAAGGAAAACTGGACAAGGTATTTTTATTTACTTAATAGGAGGCTAATTACTTTACAATATTGTAGTGGTTTTTGCCATACATTGACATGAATCAGACATGGGTGTACATGTGTTCCGCATCGTGAAGCCACCTCCCGTCTCCCTCCCCATCCCATCCCTCTGGGTCATCCCAGTGCACCAGCCCTGAGAGCCCTGTCTCACGCATCGAACCTGGACTGGCGATCTGTTTCACATATGATAATATACATGTTTCAATGCTATTCTCTCAGATCATCCAACCCTCGCCTTCTCCCACAAAGTCCAAAAGACTGTTTTACATATCTGCGTCTCTTTTGCTGACTTGCATATAGGGTCATCGTTACCATGTATCTAAATTGCATATATATGCATTAATATATTGTATTGGTGTTTTTCTTTCTGACTTACTTCACTCTGTATAACAGGCTCCAGTTTCATTCACCTCATTAGAACTCATTCCAATGCATTCTTTTAAATATCTGAGTAATATTCCATTGTGTATATGTATCACTGCTTTCTTATCCATTTGTCTGCTGATGGACATCAAGGTTGCTTCCATGTCCTGGCTATTGTAAACAGTGTTGTGATGATCATTCAGGTACACATGTCTCTTTCAAGTCTGGTTTCCTCAGTGTGTATGCCCAGCAGTAGGATTGCTGGGTCATATGGCTATTCTAGTTCCAGTTTTTTAAGGAATCTCCACACTCTTCCCATAGTGGCTGTACCAGTTTGCATTCCCACCAATAGTGAAAGAGGGTTCCCTTTTCTCCACACCCTCTCCAGCATTTATTGCTTGTAGATTTTGGGATAGCAGCCATCCTGAATGGAGTGAGATGGTACCACATTGTGGGTTTGGTTTGCATTTCTCTGATAATCAGTGATGGTGAGCATCCTTTCATCTGTATGGCTTCTTCAGAGCAAAGGAAATCAGAATGGAGCAGTGGGCTCCCAAGTGGGGGGAGTGGCCCATATCCCGTGCAGGCAATACTGGGGGCATTGCCCACAAAGACGTTTATTACAAGAATAAAGCCAAGTAAATGCTGGTTCTGTTTTGATGACCATCTCCATACTCCAGTATTCTAAGATAATGTCAGTAATTAAATACTTTTACTCTGCAAACCAAATGTTGTTGGTTTAAGTTTTAAACGTGTATTGATATGGGGTCACAAAGAGTCGGACACAACTAAGCAACTGAACTGAACTGTCATATATGTCAGGTTTTAACATTTTATATATTATTCACAAGGGACAAAGTTTCAGTGTACAGATATACAAACACAAACACATTTGTGTCTGTGTGTGTGTGTGTGAGTGTGTATATATATATATATATATATATATATATATATATATATTCATACGGCCACACTTTTAGTACTTATCTTTAAAAATTCATTGTCTTCTATGACGAGTTCATTAAGAGAAGACCTTCTTAAACAATTGTCACCAACACAGGCTGCCATGGTTACCACAGCTCCATTCCACGGAGCATCCTGAATGGTTTGCAAGGCCTTGAGATCACTTCCTGCACAGCCTGAGGTCCCCGAGGGAATGTACTAATACACACCCCACACTCAAACAGTTGATTCTAAATACACAGTGATACCACAAAATTCTCAAGGTAAAGACACACATTGTGCTTTTATTTACGTCTAAATCAGTGAAAGGTCCTGCAAGGTACAAACTTTTTTTAGCTTGAAAAAACAAAATTGTCTTATATTTCAACATAAACTATCTTTCTGAATTTGAAATATAGGTTTTAAATGAAATTCATCCTTAATTGTCAGTTATTTTGAGACTATGGAACAAAGAAAATAAACCTCCGCTAACTGGGGCTGCTTAAGCTGCATCTTTTGCAGATTTTTTTTTTAATTCCCTTACACTTTTACAGTCATAAATAGATATAATAGACAAGGTTTGAGGAGACACACTCTCCCTGCCATGTGGCCCAGATGAGGATGGCAGGTGAG
This sequence comes from Budorcas taxicolor, assembly GCF_023091745.1. Lineage (NCBI taxonomy): Eukaryota > Metazoa > Chordata > Mammalia > Artiodactyla > Bovidae > Budorcas > Budorcas taxicolor. The sequence continues at coordinate 133,783,836 of NC_068935.1, read as the reverse complement.
TTTGGAGGCCTCCTTAGGGGAATTATAAATGCCTCATTTCTCCCACCAAAACATCTGAATTGCTCCCCATCCTCCGCTAGACGTGTCAGGATGGGGCTTTGTGATGTCAAGGCTCACCCAGGGCCACCATTGGCTGGGGAAGAGACTTGCTGACCTCATAAAGCATGAGGGTGTGTCTCCCTGACGAGGGGTATATATAGGGGTGCTCAGGGGCTCTGGAGCAGACCACTGGGAGGCCTCAAAATGACTAAGGGGACTGGGAAGCCACAAGGCTCCAGAGTAATTATGAAACACCTGGCTCCTGTTACCCGGGACAACAGGATGAAGACTTCCTCTCAACTGAGGTCCAAGAAAAATGTCAAGGTGAGCGGAACTCACCCAAACTCCTCTTGCCCATTGACCCCACCCCATAAGACCCCCTCCCCTGTTTTGCGTGGCACATAACCCTTCTCTGCCCACACCCCTTCTCCTGAAGCTGTCGTTCCCGTTCACCTTCACCCTCTTCCCCAAACCAATGCCATTCTCGACCCCTCTCTTGTTTTCTCCAGGTGGCCAGGGTACCTGTGAGAGTGAATAATCACCTTCAGGCAAAGCTGACCAAGAAAACTTCTCAGAAACCACCCACCACAAGGAAACTTAAAAAAATCAGAGGCCCAAAGCTCTGTAGCCGGTGCTCCAAGGTGAGTGAAGAGCTGAATCAGAACGGACCAGAGCGTGTGTAGACCCCTGTCATTCCAGCAGGAACGGTGGGCAGCCAGTGACCTCAGAACATGGCTAGGGACCTCAGAAATCTTCGGGGGTCTTGCCGCTGAGTACTGGTCAATAGTACAGACGTTGACTATTATACCAGCTGCATACATTCCTAATGAAAATAAAATCAACCTGATGTGAAATTATGTTTGCCTCTGAGTTCTGTGAGAGTTGGGGGCAGAGAGGGCAGGGCAGGCATAAATATGTGAAGAGGGAGGGAGGTGGGTCCTGTGGGGTTGGAGATGGGACCAGAAGGTCCATTTGGCCAGAAAGTAGTGGGGGGGCGGGGGGGGGGGGGGAGAACTGGTTCCAGACTCAGCTTCAAAGATATAGTTCCCATGAGAGAAGAAGAGGACTTGGTGTGTCTCTGCATGTGTGCAGAGATGGAAATTTGGTGGGGAGCCGTGTCATGTGTGGGGTGGCAGTGCCATTTGCTAAAGAGGCATAGAAAGAAGGTGCCCATAAAGAGAATGGAATATTGACATTTGCAGCAACAGGGAAGGTTTTCTATTAAGTAATATAACTCAGACAGAGACAGACAAGATGTCACTTATAGAATCTAGAAATACCACAACATAGAGACTATAACAAAAATGGAGGCTCACAGATATAGAGAACATTCTACTGGTTACCAGCGGGGAGGGGAAGAGGGAGGGGCAATACAGAGGTGGGGGAGCGGGAGGCACAGCGTGTGAGGTGGAAGATGAGCTCAAGGATGGACTGTACATCATGGGGAATAGAGCCCGTATTCTGTAAGAACTATAAACGGAAAGCAAACGTTCACAATTGTATAATAAGAAAGAAAGGGAAAGAAAGAAGGGGGAGGAAGGAGGGAAGAAAGGACGGAAAATGATGGTGTTTTTGGAGGGCACAAAGCCCACATTGATTAGGCCCTTTTTAGCAAAGGAATTTAGGTTATTGTTTGAAATTTATTTATTTTAATTGGAGGCTAATTATTTTACAATGCTGTAGTGGTTTTTGCCATACTTGACATGAATCTGCCACGGGTGTACATGTGTTCCCCGTCCCGAACCCCCCTCCCACCTCCCTGCCCATCCCATCCCTCTGGGTCATCCCAGTGCACCAGCCCCGAGCACCCTGTCTCATGCATCGTACCTGGACTGGCTATCTGTTTCACATATGATAATACACATGTTTCAATGCTATTCTCTCAGATCATCCCACCCTCGCCTTCACCCACAGAGTCCAAAAGACTGTTCTGTACATCTGTGTCTCCTTTGCGGTCTTGCATACAGGGTTATCATTACCATCTTTCTAAATTCCATATATATGCGTTAGTATATTGTATTGGTGTTTTTCTTTCTGACTTATTTCACTCTGTATAATAGGCTCCAGTTTCATCCACCTCGTTAGAACAAATTCCAGTGTATACTTTTCAATGGCTAAGTAATTATCCATTCGTCTACTGATGGACATCTACGTTGCTTCCATGTCCTGGCTATTGTAAACAGTGCTGTGATGATCATTCGGGTACACATGTCTCTTTCAGTTCTGGTTTCCTCGGTGTGTATGCCCAGCAGTGGGATTGCTGGGTCATATGGCTGTTCTAGTTCCAGTTTTTTAAGGAATCTCCACACTGCTCTCCATAGTGGCTGTACTAGTTTGCATTCCCACCAACAGTGTAAGAGGGTTCCCTTTTTTCCACACCCTCTCCAGCATTTATTGCTTGTAGATTTTGGGATAGCAGCCATCCTGACTGGCGTGAGATGGTACCTCATTGTGGTTTTGATTTGCATTTCTCTGATAATGAGTGATGGTGAGCATCTTTTCATGTGTTTGTTAGCCATCTGTATGTCTTCTTCAGAGCAAAGGAAATTAGAATGGAGCAGTGGGCTCCCAAGTGGGGGCGGGGGGAGTAGCCCGCATCCCGTGCAGGCAATACTGGGGGGCATTGCCCACAAAGAGCTTTATTACAAGAATAAAGCCAAGTAAACGCTGGTTCTGTTTTGATTACCATCCCCATACTCCAGTATTCTAAGATAATGTCAGTAATTAAATACTTTCACTCTGCAAACCAAATGTTGTTGGTTCACGTTTTAAACGTGTGTTGTCATATATGTCAGGTTTTAACATTTTATATATTATTCATAAGGGACAAAGATTCAGTGTACATATATACAAACGCACACACACATGTGTGTATATATATATACACAAATGCACACACATATGTGTGTATGTGTGTGTGTGTATATATGTATATATATATATAAATTCATACGGCCACAGCTTTAGTAGTTACCTTTCAGAATTCATTGTCTTCTGTGAGGGAGTTCATGAAGAGAAGGCCCTGTTAAACAACTGTCACCAACACAGGCTGCCATGGTTACCACTGCTCCATTCCACGGAGCATCCTGAATGGTTTGCAAGGCCTTGAGATCACTTCCTGTACAGCCTGCAGTCCCCTAGGGAACGTACTAATACACACCTCACACTCAAACAGTCGATTCTAAACACACAGTGATACCGCAGACATTGTCAAGGTAAAGACACACAATGTGCTTTTGTTTACGTCTAAATCAGTGAAAGGTCCTGCAAGGTACAAACTTTTCTTAGCTTGAAAAGAACAAAATCGTCTTATATTTGAACATAAAATATCTTTCTGAATTTGAAATATAGGTTTTAAATGAAATTCATCCTTAATTGTCAGTTATTTTGAGACTATGGAACCAAGAAAATAAACCTCCGCTAACTGGGGCTGCTTAAGCTGCATCTTTTGCAGATTTTTTTTTTAATTCCCTTACACTTTTACAGTCATAAATAGATATAATAGACAAGCTTTGGAGGAGACACACCCTCCCTTCCATGTGACCCATCAGAGTTGACTTAGAGAGATGAGGATGGCAGGTGAGTTTGGAGGCCTCCTTAGGGGAATTATAAATGCCTCATTTCTCCCACCAAAACATCTGAATTGCTCCCCATCCTCCGCTAGACGTGTCAGGATGGGGCTTTGTGATGTCAAGGCTCACCCAGGGCCACCATTGGCTGGGGAAGAGACTTGCTGACCTCATAAAGCATGAGGGTGTGTCTCCCTGACGAGGGGTATATATAGGGGTGCTCAGGGGCTCTGGAGCAGACCACTGGGAGGCCTCAAAATGACTAAGGGGACTGGGAAGCAACAAGGTTCCAGAGCAGTTACGAAACACCTGGCTCCTGTTACCCGGAACAAAAGGATGAAGACCTCCTCTCAACTGAGGTCCAAGAAAAATGTCAAGGTGAGCGGAACTCACCCAAACTCCTCTTGCCCATTGACCCCACCCCATAAGACCCCCTCCCCTGTCCTTGCGTGGCACATAACCCTTCTCTGCCCACACCCCTTCTCCTGAAGCTGTCGTTCCCGTTCACCTTCACCCTCTTCCCCAAACCAATGCCATTCTCGACCCCTCTCTTGTTTTCTCCAGGTGGCCAGGGTACCTGTGAGAGTGAATAATCACCTTCAGGCAAAGCTGACCAAGAAAACTTCTCAGAAACCACCCACCACAAGGAAACTTAAAAAAATCAGAGGCCCAAAGCTCTGTAGCCGGTGCTCCAAGGTGAGTGAAGAGCTGAATCAGAACGGACCAGAGCGTGTGTAGACCCCTGTCATTCCAGCAGGAACGGTGGGCAGCCAGTGACCTCAGAACATGGCTAGGGACCTCAGAAATCTTCGGGGGTCTTGCCGCTGAGTACTGGTCAATAGTACAGACGTTGACTATTATACCAGCTGCATACATTCCTAATGAAAATAAAATCAACCTGATGTGAAATTATGTTCGCCTCTGAGTTCTGTGAGAGTTGGGGGCAGAGAGGGCAGGGCAGGCATAAATATGTGAAGAGGGAGGGAGGTGGGTCCTGTGGGGTTGGAGATGGGACCAGAAGGTCCATTTGGCCAGAAAGTAGTGGGGGGGCGGGGGGGGGGGGGGAGAACTGGTTCCAGACTCAGCTTCAAAGATATAGTTCCCATGAGAGAAGAAGAGGACTTGGTGTGTCTCTGCATGTGTGCAGAGATGGAAATTTGGTGGGGAGCCGTGTCATGTGTGGGGTGGCAGTGCCATTTGCTAAAGAGGCATAGAAAGAAGGTGCCCCATAAAGAGAATGGAATATTGACATTTGCAGCAACAGGGAAGGTTTTCTATTAAGTAATATAACTCAGACAGAGACAGACAAATACTGTAAGATGTCACTTATAGAATCTAGAAATACCACAACATAGAGACTATAACAAAAATGGAGGCTCACAGATATAGAGAACATTCTACTGGTTACCAGCGGGGAGGGGAAGAGGGAGGGGCAATACAGAGGTGGGGGAGCGGGAGGCACAGCGTGTGAGGTGGAAGATGAGCTCAAGGATGGACTGTACATCATGGGGAATAGAGCCCGTATTCTGTAAGAACTATAAACGGAAAGCAAACGTTCACAATTGTATAATAAGAAAGAAAGGGAAAGAAAGAGGGGGGAGGAAGGAGGGAAGAAAGGACGGAAAATGATGGTGTTTTTGGAGGGCACAAAGCCCACATTGATTAGGCCCTTTTTAGCAAAGGAATTTAGGTTATTGTTTGAAATTTATTTATTTTAATTGGAGGCTAATTATTTTACAATGCTGTAGTGGTTTTTGCCATACTTGACATGAATCTGCCACGGGTGTACATGTGTTCCCCGTCCCGAACCCCCCTCCCACCTCCCTGCCCATCCCATCCCTCTGGGTCATCCCAGTGCACCAGCCCCGAGCACCCTGTCTCATGCATCGTACCTGGACTGGCTATCTGTTTCACATATGATAATACACATGTTTCAATGCTATTCTCTCAGATCATCCCACCCTCGCCTTCACCCACAGAGTCCAAAAGACTGTTCTGTACATCTGTGTCTCCTTTGCGGTCTTGCATGCAGGGTTATCATTACCATCTTTCTAAATTCCATATATATGCGTTAGTATATTGTATTGGTGTTTTTCTTTCTGACTTATTTCACTCTGTATAATAGGCTCCAGTTTCATCCACCTCGTTAGAACAAATTCCAGTGTATACTTTTCAATGGCTAAGTAATTATCCATTCGTCTACTGATGGACATCTACGTTGCTTCCATGTCCTGGCTATTGTAAACAGTGCTGTGATGATCATTCGGGTACACATGTCTCTTTCAGTTCTGGTTTCCTCGGTGTGTATGCCCAGCAGTGGGATTGCTGGGTCATATGGCTGTTCTAGTTCCAGTTTTTTAAGGAATCTCCACACTGCTCTCCATAGTGGCTGTACTAGTTTGCATTCCCACCAACAGTGTAAGAGGGTTCCCTTTTTTCCACACCCTCTCCAGCATTTATTGCTTGTAGATTTTGGGATAGCAGCCATCCTGACTGGCGTGAGATGGTACCTCATTGTGGTTTTGATTTGCATTTCTCTGATAATGAGTGATGGTGAGCATCTTTTCATGTGTTTGTTAGCCATCTGTATGTCTTCTTCAGAGCAAAGGAAATTAGAATGGAGCAGTGGGCTCCCAAGTGGGGGCGGGGGGAGTAGCCCGCATCCCGTGCAGGCAATACTGGGGGGCATTGCCCACAAAGAGCTTTATTACAAGAATAAAGCCAAGTAAACGCTGGTTCTGTTTTGATTACCATCCCCATACTCCAGTATTCTAAGATAATGTCAGTAATTAAATACTTTCACTCTGCAAACCAAATGTTGTTGGTTCACGTTTTAAACGTGTGTTGTCATATATGTCAGGTTTTAACATTTTATATATTATTCATAAGGGACAAAGATTCAGTGTACATATATACAAACGCACACACACATGTGTGTATATATATATACACAAATGCACACACATATGTGTGTATGTGTGTGTGTGTATATATGTATATATATATAAATTCATACGGCCACAGCTTTAGTAGTTACCTTTCAGAATTCATTGTCTTCTGTGAGGGAGTTCATGAAGAGAAGGCCCTGTTAAACAACTGTCACCAACACAGGCTGCCATGGTTACCACTGCTCCATTCCACGGAGCATCCTGAATGGTTTGCAAGGCCTTGAGATCACTTCCTGTACAGCCTGCAGTCCCCTAGGGAACGTACTAATACACACCTCACACTCAAACAGTCGATTCTAAACACACAGTGATACCGCAGACATTGTCAAGGTAAAGACACACAATGTGCTTTTGTTTACGTCTAAATCAGTGAAAGGTCCTGCAAGGTACAAACTTTTCTTAGCTTGAAAAGAACAAAATCATCTTATATTTGAACATAAAATATCTTTCTGAATTTGAAATATAGGTTTTAAATGAAATTCATCCTTAATTGTCAGTTATTTTGAGACTATGGAACCAAGAAAATAAACCTCCGCTAACTGGGGCTGCTTAAGCTGCATCTTTTGCAGATTTTTTTTTTAATTCCCTTACACTTTTACAGTCATAAATAGATATAATAGACAAGCTTTGGAGGAGACACACCCTCCCTTCCATGTGACCCATCAGAGTTGACTTAGAGAGATGAGGATGGCAGGTGAGTTTGGAGGCCTCCTTAGAGGAATTATAAATGCCTCATTTCTCCCACCAAAACATCTGAATTGCTCCCCATCCTCCGCTAGACGTGTCAGGATGGGGCTTTGTGATGTCAAGGCTCACCCAGGGCCACCATTGGCTGGGGAAGAGACTTGCTGACCTCATAAAGCATGAGGGTGTGTCTCCCTGACGAGGGGTATATATAGGGGTGCTCAGGGGCTCTGGAGCAGACCACTGGGAGGCCTCAAAATGACTAAGGGGACTGGGAAGCAACAAGGTTCCAGAGCAGTTACAAAACACCTGGCTCCTGTTACCCGGAACAAAAGGATGAAGACCTCCTCTCAACTGAGGTCCAAGAAAAATGTCAAGGTGAGCGGAACTCACCCAAACTCCTCTTGCCCATTGACCCCACCCCATAAGACCCCCTCCCCTGTCCTTGCGTGGCACATAACCCTTCTCTGCCCACACCCCTTCTCCTGAAGCTGTCGTTCCCGTTCACCTTCACCCTCTTCCCCAAACCAATGCCATTCTCGACCCCTCTCTTGTTTTCTCCAGGTGGCCAGGGTACCTGTGAGAGTGAATAATCACCTTCAGGCAAAGCTGACCAAGAAAACTTCTCAGAAACCACCCACCACAAGGAAACTTAAAAAAATCAGAGGCCCAAAGCTCTGTAGCCGGTGCTCCAAGGTGAGTGAAGAGCTGAATCAGAACGGACCAGAGCGTGTGTAGACCCCTGTCATTCCAGCAGGAACGGTGGGCAGCCAGTGACCTCAGAACATGGCTAGGGACCTCAGAAATCTTCGGGGGTCTTGCCGCTGAGTACTGGTCAATAGTACAGACGTTGACTATTATACCAGCTGCATACATTCCTAATGAAAATAAAATCAACCTGATGTGAAATTATGTTCGCCTCTGAGTTCTGTGAGAGTTGGGGGCAGAGAGGGCAGGGCAGGCATAAATATGTGAAGAGGGAGGGAGGTGGGTCCTGTGGGGTTGGAGATGGGACCAGAAGGTCCATTTGGCCAGAAAGTAGTGGGGGGGCGGGGGGGGGGGAGAACTGGTTCCAGACTCAGCTTCAAAGATATAGTTCCCATGAGAGAAGAAGAGGACTTGGTGTGTCTCTGCATGTGTGCAGAGATGGAAATTTGGTGGGGAGCCGTGTCATGTGTGGGGTGGCAGTGCCATTTGCTAAAGAGGCATAGAAAGAAGGTGCCCCATAAAGAGAATGGAATATTGACATTTGCAGCAACAGGGAAGGTTTTCTATTAAGTAATATAACTCAGACAGAGACAGACAAATACTGTAAGATGTCACTTATAGAATCTAGAAATACCACAACATAGAGACTATAACAAAAATGGAGGCTCACAGATATAGAGAACATTCTACTGGTTACCAGCGGGGAGGGGAAGAGGGAGGGGCAATACAGAGGTGGGGGAGCGGGAGGCACAGCGTGTGAGGTGGAAGATGAGCTCAAGGATGGACTGTACATCATGGGGAATAGAGCCCGTATTCTGTAAGAACTATAAACGGAAAGCAAACGTTCACAATTGTATAATAAGAAAGAAAGGGAAAGAAAGAGGGGGGAGGAAGGAGGGAAGAAAGGACGGAAAATGATGGTGTTTTTGGAGGGCACAAAGCCCACATTGATTAGGCCCTTTTTAGCAAAGGAATTTAGGTTATTGTTTGAAATTTATTTATTTTAATTGGAGGCTAATTATTTTACAATGCTGTAGTGGTTTTTGCCATACTTGACATGAATCTGCCACGGGTGTACATGTGTTCCCCGTCCCGAACCCCCCTCCCACCTCCCTGCCCATCCCATCCCTCTGGGTCATCCCAGTGCACCAGCCCCGAGCACCCTGTCTCATGCATCGTACCTGGACTGGCTATCTGTTTCACATATGATAATACACATGTTTCAATGCTATTCTCTCAGATCATCCCACCCTCGCCTTCACCCACAGAGTCCAAAAGACTGTTCTGTACATCTGTGTCTCCTTTGCGGTCTTGCATGCAGGGTTATCATTACCATCTTTCTAAATTCCATATATATGCGTTAGTATATTGTATTGGTGTTTTTCTTTCTGACTTATTTCACTCTGTATAATAGGCTCCAGTTTCATCCACCTCGTTAGAACAAATTCCAGTGTATACTTTTCAATGGCTAAGTAATTATCCATTCGTCTACTGATGGACATCTACGTTGCTTCCATGTCCTGGCTATTGTAAACAGTGCTGTGATGATCATTCGGGTACACATGTCTCTTTCAGTTCTGGTTTCCTCGGTGTGTATGCCCAGCAGTGGGATTGCTGGGTCATATGGCTGTTCTAGTTCCAGTTTTTTAAGGAATCTCCACACTGCTCTCCATAGTGGCTGTACTAGTTTGCATTCCCACCAACAGTGTAAGAGGGTTCCCTTTTTTCCACACCCTCTCCAGCATTTATTGCTTGTAGATTTTGGGATAGCAGCCATCCTGACTGGCGTGAGATGGTACCTCATTGTGGTTTTGATTTGCATTTCTCTGATAATGAGTGATGGTGAGCATCTTTTCATGTGTTTGTTAGCCATCTGTATGTCTTCTTCAGAGCAAAGGAAATTAGAATGGAGCAGTGGGCTCCCAAGTGGGGGCGGGGGGAGTAGCCCGCATCCCGTGCAGGCAATACTGGGGGGCATTGCCCACAAAGAGCTTTATTACAAGAATAAAGCCAAGTAAACGCTGGTTCTGTTTTGATTACCATCCCCATACTCCAGTATTCTAAGATAATGTCAGTAATTAAATACTTTCACTCTGCAAACCAAATGTTGTTGGTTCACGTTTTAAACGTGTGTTGTCATATATGTCAGGTTTTAACATTTTATATATTATTCATAAGGGACAAAGATTCAGTGTACATATATACAAACGCACACACACATGTGTGTATATATATATACACAAATGCACACACATATGTGTGTATGTGTGTGTGTGTATATATGTATATATATATAAATTCATACGGCCACAGCTTTAGTAGTTACCTTTCAGAATTCATTGTCTTCTGTGAGGGAGTTCATGAAGAGAAGGCCCTGTTAAACAACTGTCACCAACACAGGCTGCCATGGTTACCACTGCTCCATTCCACGGAGCATCCTGAATGGTTTGCAAGGCCTTGAGATCACTTCCTGTACAGCCTGCAGTCCCCTAGGGAACGTACTAATACACACCTCACACTCAAACAGTCGATTCTAAACACACAGTGATACCGCAGACATTGTCAAGGTAAAGACACACAATGTGCTTTTGTTTACGTCTAAATCAGTGAAAGGTCCTGCAAGGTACAAACTTTTCTTAGCTTGAAAAGAACAAAATCGTCTTATATTTGAACATAAAATATCTTTCTGAATTTGAAATATAGGTTTTAAATGAAATTCATCCTTAATTGTCAGTTATTTTGAGACTATGGAACCAAGAAAATAAACCTCCGCTAACTGGGGCTGCTTAAGCTGCATCTTTTGCAGATTTTTTTTTTAATTCCCTTACTCTTTTACAGTCATAAATAGATATAATAGACAAGCTTTGGAGGAGACACACCCTCCCTTCCATGTGACCCATCAGAGTTGACTTAGAGAGATGAGGATGGCAGGTGAGTTTGGAGGCCTCCTTAGGGGAATTATAAATGCCTCATTTCTCCCACCAAAACATCTGAATTGCTCCCCATCCTCCGCTAGACGTGTCAGGATGGGGCTTTGTGATGTCAAGGCTCACCCAGGGCCACCATTGGCTGGGGAAGAGACTTGCTGACCTCATAAAGCATGAGGGTGTGTCTCCCTGACGAGGGGTATATATAGGGGTGCTCAGGGGCTCTGGAGCAGACCACTGGGAGGCCTCAAAATGACTAAGGGGACTGGGAAGCAACAAGGTTCCAGAGCAGTTACGAAACACCTGGCTCCTGTTACCCGGAACAAAAGGATGAAGACCTCCTCTCAACTGAGGTCCAAGAAAAATGTCAAGGTGAGCGGAACTCACCCAAACTCCTCTTGCCCATTGACCCCACCCCATAAGACCCCCTCCCCTGTCCTTGCGTGGCACATAACCCTTCTCTGCCCACACCCCTTCTCCTGAAGCTGTCGTTCCCGTTCACCTTCACCCTCTTCCCCAAACCAATGCCATTCTCGACCCCTCTCTTGTTTTCTCCAGGTGGCCAGGGTACCTGTGAGAGTGAATAATCACCTTCAGGCAAAGCTGACCAAGAAAACTTCTCAGAAACCACCCACCACAAGGAAACTTAAAAAAATCAGAGGCCCAAAGCTCTGTAGCCGGTGCTCCAAGGTGAGTGAAGAGCTGAATCAGAACGGACCAGAGCGTGTGTAGACCCCTGTCATTCCAGCAGGAACGGTGGGCAGCCAGTGACCTCAGAACATGGCTAGGGACCTCAGAAATCTTCGGGGGTCTTGCCGCTGAGTACTGGTCAATAGTACAGACGTTGACTATTATACCAGCTGCATACATTCCTAATGAAAATAAAATCAACCTGATGTGAAATTATGTTCGCCTCTGAGTTCTGTGAGAGTTGGGGGCAGAGAGGGCAGGGCAGGCATAAATATGTGAAGAGGGAGGGAGGTGGGTCCTGTGGGGTTGGAGATGGGACCAGAAGGTCCATTTGGCCAGAAAGTAGTGGGGGGGCGGGGGGGGGGGGGAGAACTGGTTCCAGACTCAGCTTCAAAGATATAGTTCCCATGAGAGAAGAAGAGGACTTGGTGTGTCTCTGCATGTGTGCAGAGATGGAAATTTGGTGGGGAGCCGTGTCATGTGTGGGGTGGCAGTGCCATTTGCTAAAGAGGCATAGAAAGAAGGTGCCCCATAAAGAGAATGGAATATTGACATTTGCAGCAACAGGGAAGGTTTTCTATTAAGTAATATAACTCAGACAGAGACAGACAAATACTGTAAGATGTCACTTATAGAATCTAGAAATACCACAACATAGAGACTATAACAAAAATGGAGGCTCACAGATATAGAGAACATTCTACTGGTTACCAGCGGGGAGGGGAAGAGGGAGGGGCAATACAGAGGTGGGGGAGCGGGAGGCACAGCGTGTGAGGTGGAAGATGAGCTCAAGGATGGACTGTACATCATGGGGAATAGAGCCCGTATTCTGTAAGAACTATAAACGGAAAGCAAACGTTCACAATTGTATAATAAGAAAGAAAGGGAAAGAAAGAGGGGGGAGGAAGGAGGGAAGAAAGGACGGAAAATGATGGTGTTTTTGGAGGGCACAAAGCCCACATTGATTAGGCCCTTTTTAGCAAAGGAATTTAGGTTATTGTTTGAAATTTATTTATTTTAATTGGAGGCTAATTATTTTACAATGCTGTAGTGGTTTTTGCCATACTTGACATGAATCTGCCACGGGTGTACATGTGTTCCCCGTCCCGAACCCCCCTCCCACCTCCCTGCCCATCCCATCCCTCTGGGTCATCCCAGTGCACCAGCCCCGAGCACCCTGTCTCATGCATCGTACCTGGACTGGCTATCTGTTTCACATATGATAATACACATGTTTCAATGCTATTCTCTCAGATCATCCCACCCTCGCCTTCACCCACAGAGTCCAAAAGACTGTTCTGTACATCTGTGTCTCCTTTGCGGTCTTGCATACAGGGTTATCATTACCATCTTTCTAAATTCCATATATATGCGTTAGTATATTGTATTGGTGTTTTTCTTTCTGACTTATTTCACTCTGTATAATAGGCTCCAGTTTCATCCACCTCGTTAGAACAAATTCCAGTGTATACTTTTCAATGGCTAAGTAATTATCCATTCGTCTACTGATGGACATCTACGTTGCTTCCATGTCCTGGCTATTGTAAACAGTGCTGTGATGATCATTCGGGTACACATGTCTCTTTCAGTTCTGGTTTCCTCGGTGTGTATGCCCAGCAGTGGGATTGCTGGGTCATATGGCTGTTCTAGTTCCAGTTTTTTAAGGAATCTCCACACTGCTCTCCATAGTGGCTGTACTAGTTTGCATTCCCACCAACAGTGTAAGAGGGTTCCCTTTTTTCCACACCCTCTCCAGCATTTATTGCTTGTAGATTTTGGGATAGCAGCCATCCTGACTGGCGTGAGATGGTACCTCATTGTGGTTTTGATTTGCATTTCTCTGATAATGAGTGATGGTGAGCATCTTTTCATGTGTTTGTTAGCCATCTGTATGTCTTCTTCAGAGCAAAGGAAATTAGAATGGAGCAGTGGGCTCCCAAGTGGGGGCGGGGGGAGTAGCCCGCATCCCGTGCAGGCAATACTGGGGGGCATTGCCCACAAAGAGCTTTATTACAAGAATAAAGCCAAGTAAACGCTGGTTCTGTTTTGATTACCATCCCCATACTCCAGTATTCTAAGATAATGTCAGTAATTAAATACTTTCACTCTGCAAACCAAATGTTGTTGGTTCACGTTTTAAACGTGTGTTGTCATATATGTCAGGTTTTAACATTTTATATATTATTCATAAGGGACAAAGATTCAGTGTACATATATACAAACGCACACACACATGTGTGTATATATATATACACAAATGCACACACATATGTGTGTATGTGTGTGTGTGTATATATGTATATATATATAAATTCATACGGCCACAGCTTTAGTAGTTACCTTTCAGAATTCATTGTCTTCTGTGAGGGAGTTCATGAAGAGAAGGCCCTGTTAAACAACTGTCACCAACACAGGCTGCCATGGTTACCACTGCTCCATTCCACGGAGCATCCTGAATGGTTTGCAAGGCCTTGAGATCACTTCCTGTACAGCCTGCAGTCCCCTAGGGAACGTACTAATACACACCTCACACTCAAACAGTCGATTCTAAACACACAGTGATACCGCAGACATTGTCAAGGTAAAGACACACAATGTGCTTTTATTTACGTCTAAATCAGTGAAAGGTCCTGCAAGGTACAAACTTTTCTTAGCTTGAAAAGAACAAAATCGTCTTATATTTGAACATAAAATATCTTTCTGAATTTGAAATATAGGTTTTAAATGAAATTCATCCTTAATTGTCAGTTATTTTGAGACTATGGAACCAAGAAAATAAACCTCCGCTAACTGGGGCTGCTTAAGCTGCATCTTTTGCAGATTTTTTTTTTAATTCCCTTACTCTTTTACAGTCATAAATAGATATAATAGACAAGCTTTGGAGGAGACACACCCTCCCTTCCATGTGACCCATCAGAGTTGACTTAGAGAGATGAGGATGGCAGGTGAGTTTGGAGGCCTCCTTAGGGGAATTATAAATGCCTCATTTCTCCCACCAAAACATCTGAATTGCTCCCCATCCTCCGCTAGACGTGTCAGGATGGGGCTTTGTGATGTCAAGGCTCACCCAGGGCCACCATTGGCTGGGGAAGAGACTTGCTGACCTCATAAAGCATGAGGGTGTGTCTCCCTGACAAGGGGTATATATAGGGGTGCTCAGGGGCTCTGGAGCAGACCACTGGGAGGCCTCAAAATGACTAAGGGGACTGGGAAGCAACAAGGTTCCAGAGCAGTTACAAAACACCTGGCTCCTGTTACCCGGAACAAAAGGATGAAGACCTCCTCTCAACTGAGGTCCAAGAAAAATGTCAAGGTGAGCGGAACTCACCCAAACTCCTCTTGCCCATTGACCCCACCCCATAAGACCCCCTCCCCTGTCCTTGCGTGGCACATAACCCTTCTCTGCCCACACCCCTTCTCCTGAAGCTGTCGTTCCCGTTCACCTTCACCCTCTTCCCCAAACCAATGCCATTCTCGACCCCTCTCTTGTTTTCTCCAGGTGGCCAGGGTACCTGTGAGAGTGAATAATCACCTTCAGGCAAAGCTGACCAAGAAAACTTCTCAGAAACCACCCACCACAAGGAAACTTAAAAAAATCAGAGGCCCAAAGCTCTGTAGCCGGTGCTCCAAGGTGAGTGAAGAGCTGAATCAGAACGGACCAGAGCGTGTGTAGACCCCTGTCATTCCAGCAGGAACGGTGGGCAGCCAGTGACCTCAGAACATGGCTAGGGACCTCAGAAATCTTCGGGGGTCTTGCCGCTGAGTACTGGTCAATAGTACAGACGTTGACTATTATACCAGCTGCATACATTCCTAATGAAAATAAAATCAACCTGATGTGAAATTATGTTCGCCTCTGAGTTCTGTGAGAGTTGGGGGCAGAGAGGGCAGGGCAGGCATAAATATGTGAAGAGGGAGGGAGGTGGGTCCTGTGGGGTTGGAGATGGGACCAGAAGGTCCATTTGGCCAGAAAGTAGTGGGGGGGCGGGGGGGGGGGGAGAACTGGTTCCAGACTCAGCTTCAAAGATATAGTTCCCATGAGAGAAGAAGAGGACTTGGTGTGTCTCTGCATGTGTGCAGAGATGGAAATTTGGTGGGGAGCCGTGTCATGTGTGGGGTGGCAGTGCCATTTGCTAAAGAGGCATAGAAAGAAGGTGCCCCATAAAGAGAATGGAATATTGACATTTGCAGCAACAGGGAAGGTTTTCTATTAAGTAATATAACTCAGACAGAGACAGACAAATACTGTAAGATGTCACTTATAGAATCTAGAAATACCACAACATAGAGACTATAACAAAAATGGAGGCTCACAGATATAGAGAACATTCTACTGGTTACCAGCGGGGAGGGGAAGAGGGAGGGGCAATACAGAGGTGGGGGAGCGGGAGGCACAGCGTGTGAGGTGGAAGATGAGCTCAAGGATGGACTGTACATCATGGGGAATAGAGCCCGTATTCTGTAAGAACTATAAACGGAAAGCAAACGTTCACAATTGTATAATAAGAAAGAAAGGGAAAGAAAGAGGGGGGAGGAAGGAGGGAAGAAAGGACGGAAAATGATGGTGTTTTTGGAGGGCACAAAGCCCACATTGATTAGGCCCTTTTTAGCAAAGGAATTTAGGTTATTGTTTGAAATTTATTTATTTTAATTGGAGGCTAATTATTTTACAATGCTGTAGTGGTTTTTGCCATACTTGACATGAATCTGCCACGGGTGTACATGTGTTCCCCGTCCCGAACCCCCCTCCCACCTCCCTGCCCATCCCATCCCTCTGGGTCATCCCAGTGCACCAGCCCCGAGCACCCTGTCTCATGCATCGTACCTGGACTGGCTATCTGTTTCACATATGATAATACACATGTTTCAATGCTATTCTCTCAGATCATCCCACCCTCGCCTTCACCCACAGAGTCCAAAAGACTGTTCTGTACATCTGTGTCTCCTTTGCGGTCTTGCATGCAGGGTTATCATTACCATCTTTCTAAATTCCATATATATGCGTTAGTATATTGTATTGGTGTTTTTCTTTCTGACTTATTTCACTCTGTATAATAGGCTCCAGTTTCATCCACCTCGTTAGAACAAATTCCAGTGTATACTTTTCAATGGCTAAGTAATTATCCATTCGTCTACTGATGGACATCTACGTTGCTTCCATGTCCTGGCTATTGTAAACAGTGCTGTGATGATCATTCGGGTACACATGTCTCTTTCAGTTCTGGTTTCCTCGGTGTGTATGCCCAGCAGTGGGATTGCTGGGTCATATGGCTGTTCTAGTTCCAGTTTTTTAAGGAATCTCCACACTGCTCTCCATAGTGGCTGTACTAGTTTGCATTCCCACCAACAGTGTAAGAGGGTTCCCTTTTTTCCACACCCTCTCCAGCATTTATTGCTTGTAGATTTTGGGATAGCAGCCATCCTGACTGGCGTGAGATGGTACCTCATTGTGGTTTTGATTTGCATTTCTCTGATAATGAGTGATGGTGAGCATCTTTTCATGTGTTTGTTAGCCATCTGTATGTCTTCTTCAGAGCAAAGGAAATTAGAATGGAGCAGTGGGCTCCCAAGTGGGGGCGGGGGGAGTAGCCCGCATCCCGTGCAGGCAATACTGGGGGGCATTGCCCACAAAGAGCTTTATTACAAGAATAAAGCCAAGTAAACGCTGGTTCTGTTTTGATTACCATCCCCATACTCCAGTATTCTAAGATAATGTCAGTAATTAAATACTTTCACTCTGCAAACCAAATGTTGTTGGTTCACGTTTTAAACGTGTGTTGTCATATATGTCAGGTTTTAACATTTTATATATTATTCATAAGGGACAAAGATTCAGTGTACATATATACAAACGCACACACACATGTGTGTATATATATATACACAAATGCACACACATATGTGTGTATGTGTGTGTGTGTATATATGTATATATATATAAATTCATACGGCCACAGCTTTAGTAGTTACCTTTCAGAATTCATTGTCTTCTGTGAGGGAGTTCATGAAGAGAAGGCCCTGTTAAACAACTGTCACCAACACAGGCTGCCATGGTTACCACTGCTCCATTCCACGGAGCATCCTGAATGGTTTGCAAGGCCTTGAGATCACTTCCTGTACAGCCTGCAGTCCCCTAGGGAACGTACTAATACACACCTCACACTCAAACAGTCGATTCTAAACACACAGTGATACCGCAGACATTGTCAAGGTAAAGACACACAATGTGCTTTTATTTACGTCTAAATCAGTGAAAGGTCCTGCAAGGTACAAACTTTTCTTAGCTTGAAAAGAACAAAATCGTCTTATATTTGAACATAAAATATCTTTCTGAATTTGAAATATAGGTTTTAAATGAAATTCATCCTTAATTGTCAGTTATTTTGAGACTATGGAACCAAGAAAATAAACCTCCGCTAACTGGGGCTGCTTAAGCTGCATCTTTTGCAGATTTTTTTTTTAATTCCCTTACACTTTTACAGTCATAAATAGATATAATAGACAAGCTTTGGAGGAGACACACCCTCCCTTCCATGTGACCCATCAGAGTTGACTTAGAGAGATGAGGATGGCAGGTGAGTTTGGAGGCCTCCTTAGGGGAATTATAAATGCCTCATTTCTCCCACCAAAACATCTGAATTGCTCCCCATCCTCCGCTAGACGTGTCAGGATGGGGCTTTGTGATGTCAAGGCTCACCCAGGGCCACCATTGGCTGGGGAAGAGACTTGCTGACCTCATAAAGCATGAGGGTGTGTCTCCCTGACGAGGGGTATATATAGGGGTGCTCAGGGGCTCTGGAGCAGACCACTGGGAGGCCTCAAAATGACTAAGGGGACTGGGAAGCAACAAGGTTCCAGAGCAGTTACGAAACACCTGGCTCCTGTTACCCGGAACAAAAGGATGAAGACCTCCTCTCAACTGAGGTCCAAGAAAAATGTCAAGGTGAGCGGAACTCACCCAAACTCCTCTTGCCCATTGACCCCACCCCATAAGACCCCCTCCCCTGTCCTTGCGTGGCACATAACCCTTCTCTGCCCACACCCCTTCTCCTGAAGCTGTCGTTCCCATTCACCTTCACCCTCTTCCCCAAACCAATGCCATTCTCGACCCCTCTCTTGTTTTCTCCAGGTGGCCAGGGTACCTGTGAGAGTGAATAATCACCTTCAGGCAAAGCTGACCAAGAAAACTTCTCAGAAACCACCCACCACAAGGAAACTTAAAAAAATCAGAGGCCCAAAGCTCTGTAGCCGGTGCTCCAAGGTGAGTGAAGAGCTGAATCAGAACGGACCAGAGCGTGTGTAGACCCCTGTCATTCCAGCAGGAACGGTGGGCAGCCAGTGACCTCAGAACATGGCTAGGGACCTCAGAAATCTTCGGGGGTCTTGCCGCTGAGTACTGGTCAATAGTACAGACGTTGACTATTATACCAGCTGCATACATTCCTAATGAAAATAAAATCAACCTGATGTGAAATTATGTTCGCCTCTGAGTTCTGTGAGAGTTGGGGGCAGAGAGGGCAGGGCAGGCATAAATATGTGAAGAGGGAGGGAGGTGGGTCCTGTGGGGTTGGAGATGGGACCAGAAGGTCCATTTGGCCAGAAAGTAGTGGGGGGGCGGGGGGGGGGGGGAGAACTGGTTCCAGACTCAGCTTCAAAGATATAGTTCCCATGAGAGAAGAAGAGGACTTGGTGTGTCTCTGCATGTGTGCAGAGATGGAAATTTGGTGGGGAGCCGTGTCATGTGTGGGGTGGCAGTGCCATTTGCTAAAGAGGCATAGAAAGAAGGTGCCCCATAAAGAGAATGGAATATTGACATTTGCAGCAACAGGGAAGGTTTTCTATTAAGTAATATAACTCAGACAGAGACAGACAAATACTGTAAGATGTCACTTATAGAATCTAGAAATACCACAACATAGAGACTATAACAAAAATGGAGGCTCACAGATATAGAGAACATTCTACTGGTTACCAGCGGGGAGGGGAAGAGGGAGGGGCAATACAGAGGTGGGGGAGCGGGAGGCACAGCGTGTGAGGTGGAAGATGAGCTCAAGGATGGACTGTACATCATGGGGAATAGAGCCCGTATTCTGTAAGAACTATAAACGGAAAGCAAACGTTCACAATTGTATAATAAGAAAGAAAGGGAAAGAAAGAGGGGGGAGGAAGGAGGGAAGAAAGGACGGAAAATGATGGTGTTTTTGGAGGGCACAAAGCCCACATTGATTAGGCCCTTTTTAGCAAAGGAATTTAGGTTATTGTTTGAAATTTATTTATTTTAATTGGAGGCTAATTATTTTACAATGCTGTAGTGGTTTTTGCCATACTTGACATGAATCTGCCACGGGTGTACATGTGTTCCCCGTCCCGAACCCCCCTCCCACCTCCCTGCCCATCCCATCCCTCTGGGTCATCCCAGTGCACCAGCCCCGAGCACCCTGTCTCATGCATCGTACCTGGACTGGCTATCTGTTTCACATATGATAATACACATGTTTCAATGCTATTCTCTCAGATCATCCCACCCTCGCCTTCACCCACAGAGTCCAAAAGACTGTTCTGTACATCTGTGTCTCCTTTGCGGTCTTGCATGCAGGGTTATCATTACCATCTTTCTAAATTCCATATATATGCGTTAGTATATTGTATTGGTGTTTTTCTTTCTGACTTATTTCACTCTGTATAATAGGCTCCAGTTTCATCCACCTCGTTAGAACAAATTCCAGTGTATACTTTTCAATGGCTAAGTAATTATCCATTCGTCTACTGATGGACATCTACGTTGCTTCCATGTCCTGGCTATTGTAAACAGTGCTGTGATGATCATTCGGGTACACATGTCTCTTTCAGTTCTGGTTTCCTCGGTGTGTATGCCCAGCAGTGGGATTGCTGGGTCATATGGCTGTTCTAGTTCCAGTTTTTTAAGGAATCTCCACACTGCTCTCCATAGTGGCTGTACAAGTTTGCATTGCCACCAACAGTGTAAGAGGGTTCCCTTTTTTCCACACCCTCTCCAGCATTTATTGCTTGTAGATTTTGGGATAGCAGCCATCCTGACTGGCGTGAGATGGTACCTCATTGTGGTTTTGATTTGCATTTCTCTGATAATGAGTGATGGTGAGCATCTTTTCATGTGTTTGTTAGCCATCTG
The DNA here is from genome assembly GCF_023091745.1 of Budorcas taxicolor. NCBI lineage: Eukaryota > Metazoa > Chordata > Mammalia > Artiodactyla > Bovidae > Budorcas > Budorcas taxicolor. Next base: position 133,763,120 of record NC_068935.1, on the reverse strand, counting down.
TATGTCTTCTTCAGAGCAAAGGAAATTAGAATGGAGCAGTGGGCTCCCAAGTGGGGGCGGGGGGAGTAGCCCGCATCCCGTGCAGGCAATACTGGGGGGCATTGCCCACAAAGAGCTTTATTACAAGAATAAAGCCAAGTAAACGCTGGTTCTGTTTTGATTACCATCCCCATACTCCAGTATTCTAAGATAATGTCAGTAATTAAATACTTTCACTCTGCAAACCAAATGTTGTTGGTTCACGTTTTAAACGTGTGTTGTCATATATGTCAGGTTTTAACATTTTATATATTATTCATAAGGGACAAAGATTCAGTGTACATATATACAAACGCACACACACATGTGTGTATATATATATACACAAATGCACACACATATGTGTGTATGTGTGTGTGTGTATATATGTATATATATATAAATTCATACGGCCACAGCTTTAGTAGTTACCTTTCAGAATTCATTGTCTTCTGTGAGGGAGTTCATGAAGAGAAGGCCCTGTTAAACAACTGTCACCAACACAGGCTGCCATGGTTACCACTGCTCCATTCCACGGAGCATCCTGAATGGTTTGCAAGGCCTTGAGATCACTTCCTGTACAGCCTGCAGTCCCCTAGGGAACGTACTAATACACACCTCACACTCAAACAGTCGATTCTAAACACACAGTGATACCGCAGACATTGTCAAGGTAAAGACACACAATGTGCTTTTGTTTACGTCTAAATCAGTGAAAGGTCCTGCAAGGTACAAACTTTTCTTAGCTTGAAAAGAACAAAATCGTCTTATATTTGAACATAAAATATCTTTCTGAATTTGAAATATAGGTTTTAAATGAAATTCATCCTTAATTGTCAGTTATTTTGAGACTATGGAACCAAGAAAATAAACCTCCGCTAACTGGGGCTGCTTAAGCTGCATCTTTTGCAGATTTTTTTTTTAATTCCCTTACACTTTTACAGTCATAAATAGATATAATAGACAAGCTTTGGAGGAGACACACCCTCCCTTCCATGTGACCCATCAGAGTTGACTTAGAGAGATGAGGATGGCAGGTGAGTTTGGAGGCCTCCTTAGAGGAATTATAAATGCCTCATTTCTCCCACCAAAACATCTGAATTGCTCCCCATCCTCCGCTAGACGTGTCAGGATGGGGCTTTGTGATGTCAAGGCTCACCCAGGGCCACCATTGGCTGGGGAAGAGACTTGCTGACCTCATAAAGCATGAGGGTGTGTCTCCCTGACGAGGGGTATATATAGGGGTGCTCAGGGGCTCTGGAGCAGACCACTGGGAGGCCTCAAAATGACTAAGGGGACTGGGAAGCAACAAGGTTCCAGAGCAGTTACGAAACACCTGGCTCCTGTTACCCGGAACAAAAGGATGAAGACCTCCTCTCAACTGAGGTCCAAGAAAAATGTCAAGGTGAGCGGAACTCACCCAAACTCCTCTTGCCCATTGACCCCACCCCATAAGACCCCCTCCCCTGTCCTTGCGTGGCACATAACCCTTCTCTGCCCACACCCCTTCTCCTGAAGCTGTCGTTCCCGTTCACCTTCACCCTCTTCCCCAAACCAATGCCATTCTCGACCCCTCTCTTGTTTTCTCCAGGTGGCCAGGGTACCTGTGAGAGTGAATAATCACCTTCAGGCAAAGCTGACCAAGAAAACTTCTCAGAAACCACCCACCACAAGGAAACTTAAAAAAATCAGAGGCCCAAAGCTCTGTAGCCGGTGCTCCAAGGTGAGTGAAGAGCTGAATCAGAACGGACCAGAGCGTGTGTAGACCCCTGTCATTCCAGCAGGAACGGTGGGCAGCCAGTGACCTCAGAACATGGCTAGGGACCTCAGAAATCTTCGGGGGTCTTGCCGCTGAGTACTGGTCAATAGTACAGACGTTGACTATTATACCAGCTGCATACATTCCTAATGAAAATAAAATCAACCTGATGTGAAATTATGTTCGCCTCTGAGTTCTGTGAGAGTTGGGGGCAGAGAGGGCAGGGCAGGCATAAATATGTGAAGAGGGAGGGAGGTGGGTCCTGTGGGGTTGGAGATGGGACCAGAAGGTCCATTTGGCCAGAAAGTAGTGGGGGGGCGGGGGGGGGGGTGGAGAACTGGTTCCAGACTCAGCTTCAAAGATATAGTTCCCATGAGAGAAGAAGAGGACTTGGTGTGTCTCTGCATGTGTGCAGAGATGGAAATTTGGTGGGGAGCCGTGTCATGTGTGGGGTGGCAGTGCCATTTGCTAAAGAGGCATAGAAAGAAGGTGCCCCATAAAGAGAATGGAATATTGACATTTGCAGCAACAGGGAAGGTTTTCTATTAAGTAATATAACTCAGACAGAGACAGACAAATACTGTAAGATGTCACTTATAGAATCTAGAAATACCACAACATAGAGACTATAACAAAAATGGAGGCTCACAGATATAGAGAACATTCTACTGGTTACCAGCGGGGAGGGGAAGAGGGAGGGGCAATACAGAGGTGGGGGAGCGGGAGGCACAGCGTGTGAGGTGGAAGATGAGCTCAAGGATGGACTGTACATCATGGGGAATAGAGCCCGTATTCTGTAAGAACTATAAACGGAAAGCAAACGTTCACAATTGTATAATAAGAAAGAAAGGGAAAGAAAGAGGGGGGAGGAAGGAGGGAAGAAAGGACGGAAAATGATGGTGTTTTTGGAGGGCACAAAGCCCACATTGATTAGGCCCTTTTTAGCAAAGGAATTTAGGTTATTGTTTGAAATTTATTTATTTTAATTGGAGGCTAATTATTTTACAATGCTGTAGTGGTTTTTGCCATACTTGACATGAATCTGCCACGGGTGTACATGTGTTCCCCGTCCCGAACCCCCCTCCCACCTCCCTGCCCATCCCATCCCTCTGGGTCATCCCAGTGCACCAGCCCCGAGCACCCTGTCTCATGCATCGTACCTGGACTGGCTATCTGTTTCACATATGATAATACACATGTTTCAATGCTATTCTCTCAGATCATCCCACCCTCGCCTTCACCCACAGAGTCCAAAAGACTGTTCTGTACATCTGTGTCTCCTTTGCGGTCTTGCATGCAGGGTTATCATTACCATCTTTCTAAATTCCATATATATGCGTTAGTATATTGTATTGGTGTTTTTCTTTCTGACTTATTTCACTCTGTATAATAGGCTCCAGTTTCATCCACCTCGTTAGAACAAATTCCAGTGTATACTTTTCAATGGCTAAGTAATTATCCATTCGTCTACTGATGGACATCTACGTTGCTTCCATGTCCTGGCTATTGTAAACAGTGCTGTGATGATCATTCGGGTACACATGTCTCTTTCAGTTCTGGTTTCCTCGGTGTGTATGCCCAGCAGTGGGATTGCTGGGTCATATGGCTGTTCTAGTTCCAGTTTTTTAAGGAATCTCCACACTGCTCTCCATAGTGGCTGTACTAGTTTGCATTCCCACCAACAGTGTAAGAGGGTTCCCTTTTTTCCACACCCTCTCCAGCATTTATTGCTTGTAGATTTTGGGATAGCAGCCATCCTGACTGGCGTGAGATGGTACCTCATTGTGGTTTTGATTTGCATTTCTCTGATAATGAGTGATGGTGAGCATCTTTTCATGTGTTTGTTAGCCATCTGTATGTCTTCTTCAGAGCAAAGGAAATTAGAATGGAGCAGTGGGCTCCCAAGTGGGGGCGGGGGGAGTAGCCCGCATCCCGTGCAGGCAATACTGGGGGGCATTGCCCACAAAGAGCTTTATTACAAGAATAAAGCCAAGTAAACGCTGGTTCTGTTTTGATTACCATCCCCATACTCCAGTATTCTAAGATAATGTCAGTAATTAAATACTTTCACTCTGCAAACCAAATGTTGTTGGTTCACGTTTTAAACGTGTGTTGTCATATATGTCAGGTTTTAACATTTTATATATTATTCATAAGGGACAAAGATTCAGTGTACATATATACAAACGCACACACACATGTGTGTATATATATATACACAAATGCACACACATATGTGTGTATGTGTGTGTGTGTATATATGTATATATATATAAATTCATACGGCCACAGCTTTAGTAGTTACCTTTCAGAATTCATTGTCTTCTGTGAGGGAGTTCATGAAGAGAAGGCCCTGTTAAACAACTGTCACCAACACAGGCTGCCATGGTTACCACTGCTCCATTCCACGGAGCATCCTGAATGGTTTGCAAGGCCTTGAGATCACTTCCTGTACAGCCTGCAGTCCCCTAGGGAACGTACTAATACACACCTCACACTCAAACAGTCGATTCTAAACACACAGTGATACCGCAGACATTGTCAAGGTAAAGACACACAATGTGCTTTTATTTACGTCTAAATCAGTGAAAGGTCCTGCAAGGTACAAACTTTTCTTAGCTTGAAAAGAACAAAATCGTCTTATATTTGAACATAAAATATCTTTCTGAATTTGAAATATAGGTTTTAAATGAAATTCATCCTTAATTGTCAGTTATTTTGAGACTATGGAACCAAGAAAATAAACCTCCGCTAACTGGGGCTGCTTAAGCTGCATCTTTTGCAGATTTTTTTTTTAATTCCCTTACACTTTTACAGTCATAAATAGATATAATAGACAAGCTTTGGAGGAGACACACCCTCCCTTCCATGTGACCCATCAGAGTTGACTTAGAGAGATGAGGATGGCAGGTGAGTTTGGAGGCCTCCTTAGGGGAATTATAAATGCCTCATTTCTCCCACCAAAACATCTGAATTGCTCCCCATCCTCCGCTAGACGTGTCAGGATGGGGCTTTGTGATGTCAAGGCTCACCCAGGGCCACCATTGGCTGGGGAAGAGACTTGCTGACCTCATAAAGCATGAGGGTGTGTCTCCCTGACGAGGGGTATATATAGGGGTGCTCAGGGGCTCTGGAGCAGACCACTGGGAGGCCTCAAAATGACTAAGGGGACTGGGAAGCAACAAGGTTCCAGAGCAGTTACGAAACACCTGGCTCCTGTTACCCGGAACAAAAGGATGAAGACCTCCTCTCAACTGAGGTCCAAGAAAAATGTCAAGGTGAGCGGAACTCACCCAAACTCCTCTTGCCCATTGACCCCACCCCATAAGACCCCCTCCCCTGTCCTTGCGTGGCACATAACCCTTCTCTGCCCACACCCCTTCTCCTGAAGCTGTCGTTCCCGTTCACCTTCACCCTCTTCCCCAAACCAATGCCATTCTCGACCCCTCTCTTGTTTTCTCCAGGTGGCCAGGGTACCTGTGAGAGTGAATAATCACCTTCAGGCAAAGCTGACCAAGAAAACTTCTCAGAAACCACCCACCACAAGGAAACTTAAAAAAATCAGAGGCCCAAAGCTCTGTAGCCGGTGCTCCAAGGTGAGTGAAGAGCTGAATCAGAACGGACCAGAGCGTGTGTAGACCCCTGTCATTCCAGCAGGAACGGTGGGTAGCCAGTGACCTCAGAACATGGCTAGGGACCTCAGAAATCTTCGGGGGTCTTGCCGCTGAGTACTGGTCAATAGTACAGACGTTGACTATTATACCAGCTGCATACATTCCTAATGAAAATAAAATCAACCTGATGTGAAATTATGTTCGCCTCTGAGTTCTGTGAGAGTTGGGGGCAGAGAGGGCAGGGCAGGCATAAATATGTGAAGAGGGAGGGAGGTGGGTCCTGTGGGGTTGGAGATGGGACCAGAAGGTCCATTTGGCCAGAAAGTAGTGGGGGGGCGGGGGGGGGGGTGGAGAACTGGTTCCAGACTCAGCTTCAAAGATATAGTTCCCATGAGAGAAGAAGAGGACTTGGTGTGTCTCTGCATGTGTGCAGAGATGGAAATTTGGTGGGGAGCCGTGTCATGTGTGGGGTGGCAGTGCCATTTGCTAAAGAGGCATAGAAAGAAGGTGCCCCATAAAGAGAATGGAATATTGACATTTGCAGCAACAGGGAAGGTTTTCTATTAAGTAATATAACTCAGACAGAGACAGACAAATACTGTAAGATGTCACTTATAGAATCTAGAAATACCACAACATAGAGACTATAACAAAAATGGAGGCTCACAGATATAGAGAACATTCTACTGGTTACCAGCGGGGAGGGGAAGAGGGAGGGGCAATACAGAGGTGGGGGAGCGGGAGGCACAGCGTGTGAGGTGGAAGATGAGCTCAAGGATGGACTGTACATCATGGGGAATAGAGCCCGTATTCTGTAAGAACTATAAACGGAAAGCAAACGTTCACAATTGTATAATAAGAAAGAAAGGGAAAGAAAGAGGGGGGAGGAAGGAGGGAAGAAAGGACGGAAAATGATGGTGTTTTTGGAGGGCACAAAGCCCACATTGATTAGGCCCTTTTTAGCAAAGGAATTTAGGTTATTGTTTGAAATTTATTTATTTTAATTGGAGGCTAATTATTTTACAATGCTGTAGTGGTTTTTGCCATACTTGACATGAATCTGCCACGGGTGTACATGTGTTCCCCGTCCCGAACCCCCCTCCCACCTCCCTGCCCATCCCATCCCTCTGGGTCATCCCAGTGCACCAGCCCCGAGCACCCTGTCTCATGCATCGTACCTGGACTGGCTATCTGTTTCACATATGATAATACACATGTTTCAATGCTATTCTCTCAGATCATCCCACCCTCGCCTTCACCCACAGAGTCCAAAAGACTGTTCTGTACATCTGTGTCTCCTTTGCGGTCTTGCATACAGGGTTATCATTACCATCTTTCTAAATTCCATATATATGCGTTAGTATATTGTATTGGTGTTTTTCTTTCTGACTTATTTCACTCTGTATAATAGGCTCCAGTTTCATCCACCTCGTTAGAACAAATTCCAGTGTATACTTTTCAATGGCTAAGTAATTATCCATTCGTCTACTGATGGACATCTACGTTGCTTCCATGTCCTGGCTATTGTAAACAGTGCTGTGATGATCATTCGGGTACACATGTCTCTTTCAGTTCTGGTTTCCTCGGTGTGTATGCCCAGCAGTGGGATTGCTGGGTCATATGGCTGTTCTAGTTCCAGTTTTTTAAGGAATCTCCACACTGCTCTCCATAGTGGCTGTACTAGTTTGCATTCCCACCAACAGTGTAAGAGGGTTCCCTTTTTTCCACACCCTCTCCAGCATTTATTGCTTGTAGATTTTGGGATAGCAGCCATCCTGACTGGCGTGAGATGGTACCTCATTGTGGTTTTGATTTGCATTTCTCTGATAATGAGTGATGGTGAGCATCTTTTCATGTGTTTGTTAGCCATCTGTATGTCTTCTTCAGAGCAAAGGAAATTAGAATGGAGCAGTGGGCTCCCAAGTGGGGGCGGGGGGAGTAGCCCGCATCCCGTGCAGGCAATACTGGGGGGCATTGCCCACAAAGAGCTTTATTACAAGAATAAAGCCAAGTAAACGCTGGTTCTGTTTTGATTACCATCCCCATACTCCAGTATTCTAAGATAATGTCAGTAATTAAATACTTTCACTCTGCAAACCAAATGTTGTTGGTTCACGTTTTAAACGTGTGTTGTCATATATGTCAGGTTTTAACATTTTATATATTATTCATAAGGGACAAAGATTCAGTGTACATATATACAAACGCACACACACATGTGTGTATATATATATACACAAATGCACACACATATGTGTGTATGTGTGTGTGTGTATATATGTATATATATATAAATTCATACGGCCACAGCTTTAGTAGTTACCTTTCAGAATTCATTGTCTTCTGTGAGGGAGTTCATGAAGAGAAGGCCCTGTTAAACAACTGTCACCAACACAGGCTGCCATGGTTACCACTGCTCCATTCCACGGAGCATCCTGAATGGTTTGCAAGGCCTTGAGATCACTTCCTGTACAGCCTGCAGTCCCCTAGGGAACGTACTAATACACACCTCACACTCAAACAGTCGATTCTAAACACACAGTGATACCGCAGACATTGTCAAGGTAAAGACACACAATGTGCTTTTGTTTACGTCTAAATCAGTGAAAGGTCCTGCAAGGTACAAACTTTTCTTAGCTTGAAAAGAACAAAATCGTCTTATATTTGAACATAAAATATCTTTCTGAATTTGAAATATAGGTTTTAAATGAAATTCATCCTTAATTGTCAGTTATTTTGAGACTATGGAACCAAGAAAATAAACCTCCGCTAACTGGGGCTGCTTAAGCTGCATCTTTTGCAGATTTTTTTTTTAATTCCCTTACTCTTTTACAGTCATAAATAGATATAATAGACAAGCTTTGGAGGAGACACACCCTCCCTTCCATGTGACCCATCAGAGTTGACTTAGAGAGATGAGGATGGCAGGTGAGTTTGGAGGCCTCCTTAGGGGAATTATAAATGCCTCATTTCTCCCACCAAAACATCTGAATTGCTCCCCATCCTCCGCTAGACATGTCAGGATGGGGCTTTGTGATGTCAAGGCTCACCCAGGGCCACCATTGGCTGGGGAAGAGACTTGCTGACCTCATAAAGCATGAGGGTGTGTCTCCCTGACGAGGGGTATATATAGGGGTGCTCAGGGGCTCTGGAGCAGACCACTGGGAGGCCTCAAAATGACTAAGGGGACTGGGAAGCAACAAGGTTCCAGAGCAGTTACGAAACACCTGGCTCCTGTTACCCGGAACAAAAGGATGAAGACCTCCTCTCAACTGAGGTCCAAGAAAAATGTCAAGGTGAGCGGAACTCACCCAAACTCCTCTTGCCCATTGACCCCACCCCATAAGACCCCCTCCCCTGTCCTTGCGTGGCACATAACCCTTCTCTGCCCACACCCCTTCTCCTGAAGCTGTCGTTCCCGTTCACCTTCACCCTCTTCCCCAAACCAATGCCATTCTCGACCCCTCTCTTGTTTTCTCCAGGTGGCCAGGGTACCTGTGAGAGTGAATAATCACCTTCAGGCAAAGCTGACCAAGAAAACTTCTCAGAAACCACCCACCACAAGGAAACTTAAAAAAATCAGAGGCCCAAAGCTCTGTAGCCGGTGCTCCAAGGTGAGTGAAGAGCTGAATCAGAACGGACCAGAGCGTGTGTAGACCCCTGTCATTCCAGCAGGAACGGTGGGCAGCCAGTGACCTCAGAACATGGCTAGGGACCTCAGAAATCTTCGGGGGTCTTGCCGCTGAGTACTGGTCAATAGTACAGACGTTGACTATTATACCAGCTGCATACATTCCTAATGAAAATAAAATCAACCTGATGTGAAATTATGTTCGCCTCTGAGTTCTGTGAGAGTTGGGGGCAGAGAGGGCAGGGCAGGCATAAATATGTGAAGAGGGAGGGAGGTGGGTCCTGTGGGGTTGGAGATGGGACCAGAAGGTCCATTTGGCCAGAAAGTAGTGGGGGGGCGGGGGGGGGGGGGAGAACTGGTTCCAGACTCAGCTTCAAAGATATAGTTCCCATGAGAGAAGAAGAGGACTTGGTGTGTCTCTGCATGTGTGCAGAGATGGAAATTTGGTGGGGAGCCGTGTCATGTGTGGGGTGGCAGTGCCATTTGCTAAAGAGGCATAGAAAGAAGGTGCCCCATAAAGAGAATGGAATATTGACATTTGCAGCAACAGGGAAGGTTTTCTATTAAGTAATATAACTCAGACAGAGACAGACAAATACTGTAAGATGTCACTTATAGAATCTAGAAATACCACAACATAGAGACTATAACAAAAATGGAGGCTCACAGATATAGAGAACATTCTACTGGTTACCAGCGGGGAGGGGAAGAGGGAGGGGCAATACAGAGGTGGGGGAGCGGGAGGCACAGCGTGTGAGGTGGAAGATGAGCTCAAGGATGGACTGTACATCATGGGGAATAGAGCCCGTATTCTGTAAGAACTATAAACGGAAAGCAAACGTTCACAATTGTATAATAAGAAAGAAAGGGAAAGAAAGAGGGGGGAGGAAGGAGGGAAGAAAGGACGGAAAATGATGGTGTTTTTGGAGGGCACAAAGCCCACATTGATTAGGCCCTTTTTAGCAAAGGAATTTAGGTTATTGTTTGAAATTTATTTATTTTAATTGGAGGCTAATTATTTTACAATGCTGTAGTGGTTTTTGCCATACTTGACATGAATCTGCCACGGGTGTACATGTGTTCCCCGTCCCGAACCCCCCTCCCACCTCCCTGCCCATCCCATCCCTCTGGGTCATCCCAGTGCACCAGCCCCGAGCACCCTGTCTCATGCATCGTACCTGGACTGGCTATCTGTTTCACATATGATAATACACATGTTTCAATGCTATTCTCTCAGATCATCCCACCCTCGCCTTCACCCACAGAGTCCAAAAGACTGTTCTGTACATCTGTGTCTCCTTTGCGGTCTTGCATGCAGGGTTATCATTACCATCTTTCTAAATTCCATATATATGCATTAGTATATTGTATTGGTGTTTTTCTTTCTGACTTATTTCACTCTGTATAATAGGCTCCAGTTTCATCCACCTCGTTAGAACAAATTCCAGTGTATACTTTTCAATGGCTAAGTAATTATCCATTCGTCTACTGATGGACATCTACGTTGCTTCCATGTCCTGGCTATTGTAAACAGTGCTGTGATGATCATTCGGGTACACATGTCTCTTTCAGTTCTGGTTTCCTCGGTGTGTATGCCCAGCAGTGGGATTGCTGGGTCATATGGCTGTTCTAGTTCCAGTTTTTTAAGGAATCTCCACACTGCTCTCCATAGTGGCTGTACTAGTTTGCATTCCCACCAACAGTGTAAGAGGGTTCCCTTTTTTCCACACCCTCTCCAGCATTTATTGCTTGTAGATTTTGGGATAGCAGCCATCCTGACTGGCGTGAGATGGTACCTCATTGTGGTTTTGATTTGCATTTCTCTGATAATGAGTGATGGTGAGCATCTTTTCATGTGTTTGTTAGCCATCTGTATGTCTTCTTCAGAGCAAAGGAAATTAGAATGGAGCAGTGGGCTCCCAAGTGGGGGCGGGGGGAGTAGCCCGCATCCCGTGCAGGCAATACTGGGGGGCATTGCCCACAAAGAGCTTTATTACAAGAATAAAGCCAAGTAAACGCTGGTTCTGTTTTGATTACCATCCCCATACTCCAGTATTCTAAGATAATGTCAGTAATTAAATACTTTCACTCTGCAAACCAAATGTTGTTGGTTCACGTTTTAAACGTGTGTTGTCATATATGTCAGGTTTTAACATTTTATATATTATTCATAAGGGACAAAGATTCAGTGTACATATATACAAACGCACACACACATGTGTGTATATATATATATACACAAATGCACACACATATGTGTGTATGTGTGTGTGTATATATGTATATATATATAAATTCATACGGCCACAGCTTTAGTAGTTACCTTTCAGAATTCATTGTCTTCTGTGAGGGAGTTCATGAAGAGAAGGCCCTGTTAAACAACTGTCACCAACACAGGCTGCCATGGTTACCACTGCTCCATTCCACGGAGCATCCTGAATGGTTTGCAAGGCCTTGAGATCACTTCCTGTACAGCCTGCAGTCCCCTAGGGAACGTACTAATACACACCTCACACTCAAACAGTCGATTCTAAACACACAGTGATACCGCAAACATTGTCAAGGTAAAGACACACAATGTGCTTTTGTTTACGTCTAAATCAGTGAAAGGTCCTGCAAGGTACAAACTTTTCTTAGCTTGAAAAGAACAAAATCGTCTTATATTTGAACATAAAATATCTTTCTGAATTTGAAATATAGGTTTTAAATGAAATTCATCCTTAATTGTCAGTTATTTTGAGACTATGGAACCAAGAAAATAAACCTCCGCTAACTGGGGCTGCTTAAGCTGCATCTTTTGCAGATTTTTTTTTTAATTCCCTTACACTTTTACAGTCATAAATAGATATAATAGACAAGCTTTGGAGGAGACACACCCTCCCTTCCATGTGACCCATCAGAGTTGACTTAGAGAGATGAGGATGGCAGGTGAGTTTGGAGGCCTCCTTAGGGGAATTATAAATGCCTCATTTCTCCCACCAAAACATCTGAATTGCTCCCCATCCTCCGCTAGACGTGTCAGGATGGGGCTTTGTGATGTCAAGGCTCACCCAGGGCCACCATTGGCTGGGGAAGAGACTTGCTGACCTCATAAAGCATGAGGGTGTGTCTCCCTGACGAGGGGTATATATAGGGGTGCTCAGGGGCTCTGGAGCAGACCACTGGGAGGCCTCAAAATGACTAAGGGGACTGGGAAGCAACAAGGTTCCAGAGCAGTTACGAAACACCTGGCTCCTGTTACCCGGAACAAAAGGATGAAGACCTCCTCTCAACTGAGGTCCAAGAAAAATGTCAAGGTGAGCGGAACTCACCCAAACTCCTCTTGCCCATTGACCCCACCCCATAAGACCCCCTCCCCTGTCCTTGCGTGGCACATAACCCTTCTCTGCCCACACCCCTTCTCCTGAAGCTGTCGTTCCCGTTCACCTTCACCCTCTTCCCCAAACCAATGCCATTCTCGACCCCTCTCTTGTTTTCTCCAGGTGGCCAGGGTACCTGTGAGAGTGAATAATCACCTTCAGGCAAAGCTGACCAAGAAAACTTCTCAGAAACCACCCACCACAAGGAAACTTAAAAAAATCAGAGGCCCAAAGCTCTGTAGCCGGTGCTCCAAGGTGAGTGAAGAGCTGAATCAGAACGGACCAGAGCGTGTGTAGACCCCTGTCATTCCAGCAGGAACGGTGGGCAGCCAGTGACCTCAGAACATGGCTAGGGACCTCAGAAATCTTCGGGGGTCTTGCCGCTGAGTACTGGTCAATAGTACAGACGTTGACTATTATACCAGCTGCATACATTCCTAATGAAAATAAAATCAACCTGATGTGAAATTATGTTCGCCTCTGAGTTCTGTGAGAGTTGGGGGCAGAGAGGGCAGGGCAGGCATAAATATGTGAAGAGGGAGGGAGGTGGGTCCTGTGGGGTTGGAGATGGGACCAGAAGGTCCATTTGGCCAGAAAGTAGTGGGGGGGCGGGGGGGGGGGGGAGAACTGGTTCCAGACTCAGCTTCAAAGATATAGTTCCCATGAGAGAAGAAGAGGACTTGGTGTGTCTCTGCATGTGTGCAGAGATGGAAATTTGGTGGGGAGCCGTGTCATGTGTGGGGTGGCAGTGCCATTTGCTAAAGAGGCATAGAAAGAAGGTGCCCCATAAAGAGAATGGAATATTGACATTTGCAGCAACAGGGAAGGTTTTCTATTAAGTAATATAACTCAGACAGAGACAGACAAATACTGTAAGATGTCACTTATAGAATCTAGAAATACCACAACATAGAGACTATAACAAAAATGGAGGCTCACAGATATAGAGAACATTCTACTGGTTACCAGCGGGGAGGGGAAGAGGGAGGGGCAATACAGAGGTGGGGGAGCGGGAGGCACAGCGTGTGAGGTGGAAGATGAGCTCAAGGATGGACTGTACATCATGGGGAATAGAGCCCGTATTCTGTAAGAACTATAAACGGAAAGCAAACGTTCACAATTGTATAATAAGAAAGAAAGGGAAAGAAAGAGGGGGGAGGAAGGAGGGAAGAAAGGACGGAAAATGATGGTGTTTTTGGAGGGCACAAAGCCCACATTGATTAGGCCCTTTTTAGCAAAGGAATTTAGGTTATTGTTTGAAATTTATTTATTTTAATTGGAGGCTAATTATTTTACAATGCTGTAGTGGTTTTTGCCATACTTGACATGAATCTGCCACGGGTGTACATGTGTTCCCCGTCCCGAACCCCCCTCCCACCTCCCTGCCCATCCCATCCCTCTGGGTCATCCCAGTGCACCAGCCCCGAGCACCCTGTCTCATGCATCGTACCTGGACTGGCTATCTGTTTCACATATGATAATACACATGTTTCAATGCTATTCTCTCAGATCATCCCACCCTCGCCTTCACCCACAGAGTCCAAAAGACTGTTCTGTACATCTGTGTCTCCTTTGCGGTCTTGCATACAGGGTTATCATTACCATCTTTCTAAATTCCATATATATGCGTTAGTATATTGTATTGGTGTTTTTCTTTCTGACTTATTTCACTCTGTATAATAGGCTCCAGTTTCATCCACCTCGTTAGAACAAATTCCAGTGTATACTTTTCAATGGCTAAGTAATTATCCATTCGTCTACTGATGGACATCTACGTTGCTTCCATGTCCTGGCTATTGTAAACAGTGCTGTGATGATCATTCGGGTACACATGTCTCTTTCAGTTCTGGTTTCCTCGGTGTGTATGCCCAGCAGTGGGATTGCTGGGTCATATGGCTGTTCTAGTTCCAGTTTTTTAAGGAATCTCCACACTGCTCTCCATAGTGGCTGTACTAGTTTGCATTCCCACCAACAGTGTAAGAGGGTTCCCTTTTTTCCACACCCTCTCCAGCATTTATTGCTTGTAGATTTTGGGATAGCAGCCATCCTGACTGGCGTGAGATGGTACCTCATTGTGGTTTTGATTTGCATTTCTCTGATAATGAGTGATGGTGAGCATCTTTTCATGTGTTTGTTAGCCATCTGTATGTCTTCTTCAGAGCAAAGGAAATTAGAATGGAGCAGTGGGCTCCCAAGTGGGGGCGGGGGGAGTAGCCCGCATCCCGTGCAGGCAATACTGGGGGGCATTGCCCACAAAGAGCTTTATTACAAGAATAAAGCCAAGTAAACGCTGGTTCTGTTTTGATTACCATCCCCATACTCCAGTATTCTAAGATAATGTCAGTAATTAAATACTTTCACTCTGCAAACCAAATGTTGTTGGTTCACGTTTTAAACGTGTGTTGTCATATATGTCAGGTTTTAACATTTTATATATTATTCATAAGGGACAAAGATTCAGTGTACATATATACAAACGCACACACACATGTGTGTATATATATATACACAAATGCACACACATATGTGTGTATGTGTGTGTGTGTATATATGTATATATATATAAATTCATACGGCCACAGCTTTAGTAGTTACCTTTCAGAATTCATTGTCTTCTGTGAGGGAGTTCATGAAGAGAAGGCCCTGTTAAACAACTGTCACCAACACAGGCTGCCATGGTTACCACTGCTCCATTCCACGGAGCATCCTGAATGGTTTGCAAGGCCTTGAGATCACTTCCTGTACAGCCTGCAGTCCCCTAGGGAACGTACTAATACACACCTCACACTCAAACAGTCGATTCTAAACACACAGTGATACCGCAGACATTGTCAAGGTAAAGACACACAATGTGCTTTTGTTTACATCTAAATCAGTGAAAGGTCCTGCAAGGTACAAACTTTTCTTAGCTTGAAAAGAACAAAATCGTCTTATATTTGAACATAAAATATCTTTCTGAATTTGAAATATAGGTTTTAAATGAAATTCATCCTTAATTGTCAGTTATTTTGAGACTATGGAACCAAGAAAATAAACCTCCGCTAACTGGGGCTGCTTAAGCTGCATCTTTTGCAGATTTTTTTTTTAATTCCCTTACACTTTTACAGTCATAAATAGATATAATAGACAAGCTTTGGAGGAGACACACCCTCCCTTCCATGTGACCCATCAGAGTTGACTTAGAGAGATGAGGATGGCAGGTGAGTTTGGAGGCCTCCTTAGGGGAATTATAAATGCCTCATTTCTCCCACCAAAACATCTGAATTGCTCCCCATCCTCCGCTAGACGTGTCAGGATGGGGCTTTGTGATGTCAAGGCTCACCCAGGGCCACCATTGGCTGGGGAAGAGACTTGCTGACCTCATAAAGCATGAGGGTGTGTCTCCCTGACGAGGGGTATATATAGGGGTGCTCAGGGGCTCTGGAGCAGACCACTGGGAGGCCTCAAAATGACTAAGGGGACTGGGAAGCAACAAGGTTCCAGAGCAGTTATGAAACACCTGGCTCCTGTTACCCGGAACAAAAGGATGAAGACCTCCTCTCAACTGAGGTCCAAGAAAAATGTCAAGGTGAGCGGAACTCACCCAAACTCCTCTTGCCCATTGACCCCACCCCATAAGACCCCCTCCCCTGTCCTTGCGTGGCACATAACCCTTCTCTGCCCACACCCCTTCTCCTGAAGCTGTCGTTCCCGTTCACCTTCACCATCTTCCCCAAACCAATGCCATTCTCGACCCCTCTCTTGTTTTCTCCAGGTGGCCAGGGTACCTGTGAGAGTGAATAATCACCTTCAGGCAAAGCTGACCAAGAAAACTTCTCAGAAACCACCCACCACAAGGAAACTTAAAAAAATCAGAGGCCCAAAGCTCTGTAGCCGGTGCTCCAAGGTGAGTGAAGAGCTGAATCAGAACGGACCAGAGCGTGTGTAGACCCCTGTCATTCCAGCAGGAACGGTGGGCAGCCAGTGACCTCAGAACATGGCTAGGGACCTCAGAAATCTTCGGGGGTCTTGCCGCTGAGTACTGGTCAATAGTACAGACGTTGACTATTATACCAGCTGCATACATTCCTAATGAAAATAAAATCAACCTGATGTGAAATTATGTTCGCCTCTGAGTTCTGTGAGAGTTGGGGGCAGAGAGGGCAGGGCAGGCATAAATATGTGAAGAGGGAGGGAGGTGGGTCCTGTGGGGTTGGAGATGGGACCAGAAGGTCCATTTGGCCAGAAAGTAGTGGGGGGGCGGGGGGGGGGGGGAGAACTGGTTCCAGACTCAGCTTCAAAGATATAGTTCCCATGAGAGAAGAAGAGGACTTGGTGTGTCTCTGCATGTGTGCAGAGATGGAAATTTGGTGGGGAGCCGTGTCATGTGTGGGGTGGCAGTGCCATTTGCTAAAGAGGCATAGAAAGAAGGTGCCCCATAAAGAGAATGGAATATTGACATTTGCAGCAACAGGGAAGGTTTTCTATTAAGTAATATAACTCAGACAGAGACAGACAAATACTGTAAGATGTCACTTATAGAATCTAGAAATACCACAACATAGAGACTATAACAAAAATGGAGGCTCACAGATATAGAGAACATTCTACTGGTTACCAGCGGGGAGGGGAAGAGGGAGGGGCAATACAGAGGTGGGGGAGCGGGAGGCACAGCGTGTGAGGTGGAAGATGAGCTCAAGGATGGACTGTACATCATGGGGAATAGAGCCCGTATTCTGTAAGAACTATAAACGGAAAGCAAACGTTCACAATTGTATAATAAGAAAGAAAGGGAAAGAAAGAGGGGGGAGGAAGGAGGGAAGAAAGGACGGAAAATGATGGTGTTTTTGGAGGGCACAAAGCCCACATTGATTAGGCCCTTTTTAGCAAAGGAATTTAGGTTATTGTTTGAAATTTATTTATTTTAATTGGAGGCTAATTATTTTACAATGCTGTAGTGGTTTTTGCCATACTTGACATGAATCTGCCACGGGTGTACATGTGTTCCCCGTCCCGAACCCCCCTGCCACCTCCCTGCCCATCCCATCCCTCTGGGTCATCCCAGTGCACCAGCCCCGAGCACCCTGTCTCATGCATCGTACCTGGACTGGCTATCTGTTTCACATATGATAATACACATGTTTCAATGCTATTCTCTCAGATCATCCCACCCTCGCCTTCACCCACAGAGTCCAAAAGACTGTTCTGTACATCTGTGTCTCCTTTGCGGTCTTGCATGCAGGGTTATCATTACCATCTTTCTAAATTCCATATATATGCGTTAGTATATTGTATTGGTGTTTTTCTTTCTGACTTATTTCACTCTGTATAATAGGCTCCAGTTTCATCCACCTCGTTAGAACAAATTCCAGTGTATACTTTTCAATGGCTAAGTAATTATCCATTCGTCTACTGATGGACATCTACGTTGCTTCCATGTCCTGGCTATTGTAAACAGTGCTGTGATGATCATTCGGGTACACATGTCTCTTTCAGTTCTGGTTTCCTCGGTGTGTATGCCCAGCAGTGGGATTGCTGGGTCATATGGCTGTTCTAGTTCCAGTTTTTTAAGGAATCTCCACACTGCTCTCCATAGTGGCTGTACTAGTTTGCATTCCCACCAACAGTGTAAGAGGGTTCCCTTTTTTCCACACCCTCTCCAGCATTTATTGCTTGTAGATTTTGGGATAGCAGCCATCCTGACTGGCGTGAGATGGTACCTCATTGTGGTTTTGATTTGCATTTCTCTGATAATGAGTGATGGTGAGCATCTTTTCATGTGTTTGTTAGCCATCTGTATGTCTTCTTCAGAGCAAAGGAAATTAGAATGGAGCAGTGGGCTCCCAAGTGGGGGCGGGGGGAGTAGCCCGCATCCCGTGCAGGCAATACTGGGGGGCATTGCCCACAAAGAGCTTTATTACAAGAATAA
Source organism: Budorcas taxicolor (assembly GCF_023091745.1). Taxonomy (NCBI): domain Eukaryota; kingdom Metazoa; phylum Chordata; class Mammalia; order Artiodactyla; family Bovidae; genus Budorcas; species Budorcas taxicolor. Next base: position 133,744,831 of record NC_068935.1, on the reverse strand, counting down.
AGCCAAGTAAACGCTGGTTCTGTTTTGATTACCATCCCCATACTCCAGTATTCTAAGATAATGTCAGTAATTAAATACTTTCACTCTGCAAACCAAATGTTGTTGGTTCACGTTTTAAACGTGTGTTGTCATATATGTCAGGTTTTAACATTTTATATATTATTCATAAGGGACAAAGATTCAGTGTACATATATACAAACGCACACACACATGTGTGTATATATATATATACACAAATGCACACACATATGTGTGTATGTGTGTGTGTATATATGTATATATATATAAATTCATACGGCCACAGCTTTAGTAGTTACCTTTCAGAATTCATTGTCTTCTGTGAGGGAGTTCATGAAGAGAAGGCCCTGTTAAACAACTGTCACCAACACAGGCTGCCATGGTTACCACTGCTCCATTCCACGGAGCATCCTGAATGGTTTGCAAGGCCTTGAGATCACTTCCTGTACAGCCTGCAGTCCCCTAGGGAACGTACTAATACACACCTCACACTCAAACAGTCGATTCTAAACACACAGTGATACCGCAGACATTGTCAAGGTAAAGACACACAATGTGCTTTTGTTTACGTCTAAATCAGTGAAAGGTCCTGCAAGGTACAAACTTTTCTTAGCTTGAAAAGAACAAAATCGTCTTATATTTGAACATAAAATATCTTTCTGAATTTGAAATATAGGTTTTAAATGAAATTCATCCTTAATTGTCAGTTATTTTGAGACTATGGAACCAAGAAAATAAACCTCCGCTAAATGGGGCTGCTTAAGCTGCATCTTTTGCAGATTTTTTTTTTAATTCCCTTACTCTTTTACAGTCATAAATAGATATAATAGACAAGCTTTGGAGGAGACACACCCTCCCTTCCATGTGACCCATCAGAGTTGACTTAGAGAGATGAGGATGGCAGGTGAGTTTGGAGGCCTCCTTAGGGGAATTATAAATGCCTCATTTCTCCCACCAAAACATCTGAATTGCTCCCCATCCTCCGCTAGACGTGTCAGGATGGGGCTTTGTGATGTCAAGGCTCACCCAGGGCCACCATTGGCTGGGGAAGAGACTTGCTGACCTCATAAAGCATGAGGGTGTGTCTCCCTGACGAGGGGTATATATAGGGGTGCTCAGGGGCTCTGGAGCAGACCACTGGGAGGCCTCAAAATGACTAAGGGGACTGGGAAGCAACAAGGTTCCAGAGCAGTTACGAAACACCTGGCTCCTGTTACCCGGAACAAAAGGATGAAGACCTCCTCTCAACTGAGGTCCAAGAAAAATGTCAAGGTGAGCGGAACTCACCCAAACTCCTCTTGCCCATTGACCCCACCCCATAAGACCCCCTCCCCTGTCCTTGCGTGGCACATAACCCTTCTCTGCCCACACCCCTTCTCCTGAAGCTGTCGTTCCCGTTCACCTTCACCCTCTTCCCCAAACCAATGCCATTCTCGACCCCTCTCTTGTTTTCTCCAGGTGGCCAGGGTACCTGTGAGAGTGAATAATCACCTTCAGGCAAAGCTGACCAAGAAAACTTCTCAGAAACCACCCACCACAAGGAAACTTAAAAAAATCAGAGGCCCAAAGCTCTGTAGCCGGTGCTCCAAGGTGAGTGAAGAGCTGAATCAGAACGGACCAGAGCGTGTGTAGACCCCTGTCATTCCAGCAGGAACGGTGGGCAGCCAGTGACCTCAGAACATGGCTAGGGACCTCAGAAATCTTCGGGGGTCTTGCCGCTGAGTACTGGTCAATAGTACAGACGTTGACTATTATACCAGCTGCATACATTCCTAATGAAAATAAAATCAACCTGATGTGAAATTATGTTCGCCTCTGAGTTCTGTGAGAGTTGGGGGCAGAGAGGGCAGGGCAGGCATAAATATGTGAAGAGGGAGGGAGGTGGGTCCTGTGGGGTTGGAGATGGGACCAGAAGGTCCATTTGGCCAGAAAGTAGTGGGGGGGCGGGGGGGTGGGGGAGAACTGGTTCCAGACTCAGCTTCAAAGATATAGTTCCCATGAGAGAAGAAGAGGACTTGGTGTGTCTCTGCATGTGTGCAGAGATGGAAATTTGGTGGGGAGCCGTGTCATGTGTGGGGTGGCAGTGCCATTTGCTAAAGAGGCATAGAAAGAAGGTGCCCCATAAAGAGAATGGAATATTGACATTTGCAGCAACAGGGAAGGTTTTCTATTAAGTAATATAACTCAGACAGAGACAGACAAATACTGTAAGATGTCACTTATAGAATCTAGAAATACCACAACATAGAGACTATAACAAAAATGGAGGCTCACAGATATAGAGAACATTCTACTGGTTACCAGCGGGGAGGGGAAGAGGGAGGGGCAATACAGAGGTGGGGGAGCGGGAGGCACAGCGTGTGAGGTGGAAGATGAGCTCAAGGATGGACTGTACATCATGGGGAATAGAGCCCGTATTCTGTAAGAACTATAAACGGAAAGCAAACGTTCACAATTGTATAATAAGAAAGAAAGGGAAAGAAAGAGGGGGGAGGAAGGAGGGAAGAAAGGACGGAAAATGATGGTGTTTTTGGAGGGCACAAAGCCCACATTGATTAGGCCCTTTTTAGCAAAGGAATTTAGGTTATTGTTTGAAATTTATTTATTTTAATTGGAGGCTAATTATTTTACAATGCTGTAGTGGTTTTTGCCATACTTGACATGAATCTGCCACGGGTGTACATGTGTTCCCCGTCCCGAACCCCCCTGCCACCTCCCTGCCCATCCCATCCCTCTGGGTCATCCCAGTGCACCAGCCCCGAGCACCCTGTCTCATGCATCGTACCTGGACTGGCTATCTGTTTCACATATGATAATACACATGTTTCAATGCTATTCTCTCAGATCATCCCACCCTCGCCTTCACCCACAGAGTCCAAAAGACTGTTCTGTACATCTGTGTCTCCTTTGCGGTCTTGCATACAGGGTTATCATTACCATCTTTCTAAATTCCATATATATGCGTTAGTATATTGTATTGGTGTTTTTCTTTCTGACTTATTTCACTCTGTATAATAGGCTCCAGTTTCATCCACCTCGTTAGAACAAATTCCAGTGTATACTTTTCAATGGCTAAGTAATTATCCATTCGTCTACTGATGGACATCTACGTTGCTTCCATGTCCTGGCTATTGTAAACAGTGCTGTGATGATCATTCGGGTACACATGTCTCTTTCAGTTCTGGTTTCCTCGGTGTGTATGCCCAGCAGTGGGATTGCTGGGTCATATGGCTGTTCTAGTTCCAGTTTTTTAAGGAATCTCCACACTGCTCTCCATAGTGGCTGTACTAGTTTGCATTCCCACCAACAGTGTAAGAGGGTTCCCTTTTTTCCACACCCTCTCCAGCATTTATTGCTTGTAGATTTTGGGATAGCAGCCATCCTGACTGGCGTGAGATGGTACCTCATTGTGGTTTTGATTTGCATTTCTCTGATAATGAGTGATGGTGAGCATCTTTTCATGTGTTTGTTAGCCATCTGTATGTCTTCTTCAGAGCAAAGGAAATTAGAATGGAGCAGTGGGCTCCCAAGTGGGGGCGGGGGGAGTAGCCCGCATCCCGTGCAGGCAATACTGGGGGGCATTGCCCACAAAGAGCTTTATTACAAGAATAAAGCCAAGTAAACGCTGGTTCTGTTTTGATTACCATCCCCATACTCCAGTATTCTAAGATAATGTCAGTAATTAAATACTTTCACTCTGCAAACCAAATGTTGTTGGTTCACGTTTTAAACGTGTGTTGTCATATATGTCAGGTTTTAACATTTTATATATTATTCATAAGGGACAAAGATTCAGTGTACATATATACAAACGCACACACACATGTGTGTATATATATATACACAAATGCACACACATATGTGTGTATGTGTGTGTGTGTATATATGTATATATATATAAATTCATACGGCCACAGCTTTAGTAGTTACCTTTCAGAATTCATTGTCTTCTGTGAGGGAGTTCATGAAGAGAAGGCCCTGTTAAACAACTGTCACCAACACAGGCTGCCATGGTTACCACTGCTCCATTCCACGGAGCATCCTGAATGGTTTGCAAGGCCTTGAGATCACTTCCTGTACAGCCTGCAGTCCCCTAGGGAACGTACTAATACACACCTCACACTCAAACAGTCGATTCTAAACACACAGTGATACCGCAGACATTGTCAAGGTAAAGACACACAATGTGATTTTGTTTACGTCTAAATCAGTGAAAGGTCCTGCAAGGTACAAACTTTTCTTAGCTTGAAAAGAACAAAATCGTCTTATATTTGAACATAAAATATCTTTCTGAATTTGAAATATAGGTTTTAAATGAAATTCATCCTTAATTGTCAGTTATTTTGAGACTATGGAACCAAGAAAATAAACCTCCGCTAACTGGGGCTGCTTAAGCTGCATCTTTTGCAGATTTTTTTTTTAATTCCCTTACACTTTTACAGTCATAAATAGATATAATAGACAAGCTTTGGAGGAGACACACCCTCCCTTCCATGTGACCCATCAGAGTTGACTTAGAGAGATGAGGATGGCAGGTGAGTTTGGAGGCCTCCTTAGGGGAATTATAAATGCCTCATTTCTCCCACCAAAACATCTGAATTGCTCCCCATCCTCCGCTAGACGTGTCAGGATGGGGCTTTGTGATGTCAAGGCTCACCCAGGGCCACCATTGGCTGGGGAAGAGACTTGCTGACCTCATAAAGCATGAGGGTGTGTCTCCCTGACGAGGGGTATATATAGGGGTGCTCAGGGGCTCTGGAGCAGACCACTGGGAGGCCTCAAAATGACTAAGGGGACTGGGAAGCAACAAGGTTCCAGAGCAGTTACGAAACACCTGGCTCCTGTTACCCGGAACAAAAGGATGAAGACCTCCTCTCAACTGAGGTCCAAGAAAAATGTCAAGGTGAGCGGAACTCACCCAAACTCCTCTTGCCCATTGACCCCACCCCATAAGACCCCCTCCCCTGTCCTTGCGTGGCACATAACCCTTCTCTGCCCACACCCCTTCTCCTGAAGCTGTCGTTCCCGTTCACCTTCACCCTCTTCCCCAAACCAATGCCATTCTCGACCCCTCTCTTGTTTTCTCCAGGTGGCCAGGGTACCTGTGAGAGTGAATAATCACCTTCAGGCAAAGCTGACCAAGAAAACTTCTCAGAAACCACCCACCACAAGGAAACTTAAAAAAATCAGAGGCCCAAAGCTCTGTAGCCGGTGCTCCAAGGTGAGTGAAGAGCTGAATCAGAACGGACCAGAGCGTGTGTAGACCCCTGTCATTCCAGCAGGAACGGTGGGCAGCCAGTGACCTCAGAACATGGCTAGGGACCTCAGAAATCTTCGGGGGTCTTGCCGCTGAGTACTGGTCAATAGTACAGACGTTGAGTATTATACCAGCTGCATACATTCCTAATGAAAATAAAATCAACCTGATGTGAAATTATGTTCGCCTCTGAGTTCTGTGAGAGTTGGGGGCAGAGAGGGCAGGGCAGGCATAAATATGTGAAGAGGGAGGGAGGTGGGTCCTGTGGGGTTGGAGATGGGACCAGAAGGTCCATTTGGCCAGAAAGTAGTGGGGGGGCGGGGGGGGGGGGAGAACTGGTTCCAGACTCAGCTTCAAAGATATAGTTCCCATGAGAGAAGAAGAGGACTTGGTGTGTCTCTGCATGTGTGCAGAGATGGAAATTTGGTGGGGAGCCGTGTCATGTGTGGGGTGGCAGTGCCATTTGCTAAAGAGGCATAGAAAGAAGGTGCCCCATAAAGAGAATGGAATATTGACATTTGCAGCAACAGGGAAGGTTTTCTATTAAGTAATATAACTCAGACAGAGACAGACAAATACTGTAAGATGTCACTTATAGAATCTAGAAATACCACAACATAGAGACTATAACAAAAATGGAGGCTCACAGATATAGAGAACATTCTACTGGTTACCAGCGGGGAGGGGAAGAGGGAGGGGCAATACAGAGGTGGGGGAGCGGGAGGCACAGCGTGTGAGGTGGAAGATGAGCTCAAGGATGGACTGTACATCATGGGGAATAGAGCCCGTATTCTGTAAGAACTATAAACGGAAAGCAAACGTTCACAATTGTATAATAAGAAAGAAAGGGAAAGAAAGAGGGGGGAGGAAGGAGGGAAGAAAGGACGGAAAATGATGGTGTTTTTGGAGGGCACAAAGCCCACATTGATTAGGCCCTTTTTAGCAAAGGAATTTAGGTTATTGTTTGAAATTTATTTATTTTAATTGGAGGCTAATTATTTTACAATGCTGTAGTGGTTTTTGCCATACTTGACATGAATCTGCCACGGGTGTACATGTGTTCCCCGTCCCGAACCCCCCTCCCACCTCCCTGCCCATCCCATCCCTCTGGGTCATCCCAGTGCACCAGCCCCGAGCACCCTGTCTCATGCATCGTACCTGGACTGGCTATCTGTTTCACATATGATAATACACATGTTTCAATGCTATTCTCTCAGATCATCCCACCCTCGCCTTCACCCACAGAGTCCAAAAGACTGTTCTGTACATCTGTGTCTCCTTTGCGGTCTTGCATGCAGGGTTATCATTACCATCTTTCTAAATTCCATATATATGCGTTAGTATATTGTATTGGTGTTTTTCTTTCTGACTTATTTCACTCTGTATAATAGGCTCCAGTTTCATCCACCTCGTTAGAACAAATTCCAGTGTATACTTTTCAATGGCTAAGTAATTATCCATTCGTCTACTGATGGACATCTACGTTGCTTCCATGTCCTGGCTATTGTAAACAGTGCTGTGATGATCATTCGGGTACACATGTCTCTTTCAGTTCTGGTTTCCTCGGTGTGTATGCCCAGCAGTGGGATTGCTGGGTCATATGGCTGTTCTAGTTCCAGTTTTTTAAGGAATCTCCACACTGCTCTCCATAGTGGCTGTACAAGTTTGCATTGCCACCAACAGTGTAAGAGGGTTCCCTTTTTTCCACACCCTCTCCAGCATTTATTGCTTGTAGATTTTGGGATAGCAGCCATCCTGACTGGCGTGAGATGGTACCTCATTGTGGTTTTGATTTGCATTTCTCTGATAATGAGTGATGGTGAGCATCTTTTCATGTGTTTGTTAGCCATCTGTATGTCTTCTTCAGAGCAAAGGAAATTAGAATGGAGCAGTGGGCTCCCAAGTGGGGGCGGGGGGAGTAGCCCGCATCCCGTGCAGGCAATACTGGGGGGCATTGCCCACAAAGAGCTTTATTACAAGAATAAAGCCAAGTAAACGCTGGTTCTGTTTTGATTACCATCCCCATACTCCAGTATTCTAAGATAATGTCAGTAATTAAATACTTTCACTCTGCAAACCAAATGTTGTTGGTTCACGTTTTAAACGTGTGTTGTCATATATGTCAGGTTTTAACATTTTATATATTATTCATAAGGGACAAAGATTCAGTGTACATATATACAAACGCACACACACATGTGTGTATATATATATACACAAATGCACACACATATGTGTGTATGTGTGTGTGTGTATATATGTATATATATATAAATTCATACGGCCACAGCTTTAGTAGTTACCTTTCAGAATTCATTGTCTTCTGTGAGGGAGTTCATGAAGAGAAGGCCCTGTTAAACAACTGTCACCAACACAGGCTGCCATGGTTACCACTGCTCCATTCCACGGAGCATCCTGAATGGTTTGCAAGGCCTTGAGATCACTTCCTGTACAGCCTGCAGTCCCCTAGGGAACGTACTAATACACACCTCACACTCAAACAGTCGATTCTAAACACACAGTGATACCGCAGACATTGTCAAGGTAAAGACACACAATGTGCTTTTGTTTACGTCTAAATCAGTGAAAGGTCCTGCAAGGTACAAACTTTTCTTAGCTTGAAAAGAACAAAATCGTCTTATATTTGAACATAAAATATCTTTCTGAATTTGAAATATAGGTTTTAAATGAAATTCATCCTTAATTGTCAGTTATTTTGAGACTATGGAACCAAGAAAATAAACCTCCGCTAACTGGGGCTGCTTAAGCTGCATCTTTTGCAGATTTTTTTTTTAATTCCCTTACACTTTTACAGTCATAAATAGATATAATAGACAAGCTTTGGAGGAGACACACCCTCCCTTCCATGTGACCCATCAGAGTTGACTTAGAGAGATGAGGATGGCAGGTGAGTTTGGAGGCCTCCTTAGGGGAATTATAAATGCCTCATTTCTCCCACCAAAACATCTGAATTGCTCCCCATCCTCCGCTAGACGTGTCAGGATGGGGCTTTGTGATGTCAAGGCTCACCCAGGGCCACCATTGGCTGGGGAAGAGACTTGCTGACCTCATAAAGCATGAGGGTGTGTCTCCCTGACGAGGGGTATATATAGGGGTGCTCAGGGGCTCTGGAGCAGACCACTGGGAGGCCTCAAAATGACTAAGGGGACTGGGAAGCAACAAGGTTCCAGAGCAGTTACGAAACACCTGGCTCCTGTTACCCGGAACAAAAGGATGAAGACCTCCTCTCAACTGAGGTCCAAGAAAAATGTCAAGGTGAGCGGAACTCACCCAAACTCCTCTTGCCCATTGACCCCACCCCATAAGACCCCCTCCCCTGTCCTTGCGTGGCACATAACCCTTCTCTGCCCACACCCCTTCTCCTGAAGCTGTCGTTCCCGTTCACCTTCACCCTCTTCCCCAAACCAATGCCATTCTCGACCCCTCTCTTGTTTTCTCCAGGTGGCCAGGGTACCTGTGAGAGTGAATAATCACCTTCAGGCAAAGCTGACCAAGAAAACTTCTCAGAAACCACCCACCACAAGGAAACTTAAAAAAATCAGAGGCCCAAAGCTCTGTAGCCGGTGCTCCAAGGTGAGTGAAGAGCTGAATCAGAACGGACCAGAGCGTGTGTAGACCCCTGTCATTCCAGCAGGAACGGTGGGCAGCCAGTGACCTCAGAACATGGCTAGGGACCTCAGAAATCTTCGGGGGTCTTGCCGCTGAGTACTGGTCAATAGTACAGACGTTGACTATTATACCAGCTGCATACATTCCTAATGAAAATAAAATCAACCTGATGTGAAATTATGTTCGCCTCTGAGTTCTGTGAGAGTTGGGGGCAGAGAGGGCAGGGCAGGCATAAATATGTGAAGAGGGAGGGAGGTGGGTCCTGTGGGGTTGGAGATGGGACCAGAAGGTCCATTTGGCCAGAAAGTAGTGGGGGGGCGGGGGGGGGGGGGAGAACTGGTTCCAGACTCAGCTTCAAAGATATAGTTCCCATGAGAGAAGAAGAGGACTTGGTGTGTCTCTGCATGTGTGCAGAGATGGAAATTTGGTGGGGAGCCGTGTCATGTGTGGGGTGGCAGTGCCATTTGCTAAAGAGGCATAGAAAGAAGGTGCCCCATAAAGAGAATGGAATATTGACATTTGCAGCAACAGGGAAGGTTTTCTATTAAGTAATATAACTCAGACAGAGACAGACAAATACTGTAAGATGTCACTTATAGAATCTAGAAATACCACAACATAGAGACTATAACAAAAATGGAGGCTCACAGATATAGAGAACATTCTACTGGTTACCAGCGGGGAGGGGAAGAGGGAGGGGCAATACAGAGGTGGGGGAGCGGGAGGCACAGCGTGTGAGGTGGAAGATGAGCTCAAGGATGGACTGTACATCATGGGGAATAGAGCCCGTATTCTGTAAGAACTATAAACGGAAAGCAAACGTTCACAATTGTATAATAAGAAAGAAAGGGAAAGAAAGAGGGGGGAGGAAGGAGGGAAGAAAGGACGGAAAATGATGGTGTTTTTGGAGGGCACAAAGCCCACATTGATTAGGCCCTTTTTAGCAAAGGAATTTAGGTTATTGTTTGAAATTTATTTATTTTAATTGGAGGCTAATTATTTTACAATGCTGTAGTGGTTTTTGCCATACTTGACATGAATCTGCCACGGGTGTACATGTGTTCCCCGTCCCGAACCCCCCTCCCACCTCCCTGCCCATCCCATCCCTCTGGGTCATCCCAGTGCACCAGCCCCGAGCACCCTGTCTCATGCATCGTACCTGGACTGGCTATCTGTTTCACATATGATAATACACATGTTTCAATGCTATTCTCTCAGATCATCCCACCCTCGCCTTCACCCACAGAGTCCAAAAGACTGTTCTGTACATCTGTGTCTCCTTTGCGGTCTTGCATGCAGGGTTATCATTACCATCTTTCTAAATTCCATATATATGCGTTAGTATATTGTATTGGTGTTTTTCTTTCTGACTTATTTCACTCTGTATAATAGGCTCCAGTTTCATCCACCTCGTTAGAACAAATTCCAGTGTATACTTTTCAATGGCTAAGTAATTATCCATTCGTCTACTGATGGACATCTACGTTGCTTCCATGTCCTGGCTATTGTAAACAGTGCTGTGATGATCATTCGGGTACACATGTCTCTTTCAGTTCTGGTTTCCTCGGTGTGTATGCCCAGCAGTGGGATTGCTGGGTCATATGGCTGTTCTAGTTCCAGTTTTTTAAGGAATCTCCACACTGCTCTCCATAGTGGCTGTACTAGTTTGCATTCCCACCAACAGTGTAAGAGGGTTCCCTTTTTTCCACACCCTCTCCAGCATTTATTGCTTGTAGATTTTGGGATAGCAGCCATCCTGACTGGCGTGAGATGGTACCTCATTGTGGTTTTGATTTGCATTTCTCTGATAATGAGTGATGGTGAGCATCTTTTCATGTGTTTGTTAGCCATCTGTATGTCTTCTTCAGAGCAAAGGAAATTAGAATGGAGCAGTGGGCTCCCAAGTGGGGGCGGGGGGAGTAGCCCGCATCCCGTGCAGGCAATACTGGGGGGCATTGCCCACAAAGAGCTTTATTACAAGAATAAAGCCAAGTAAACGCTGGTTCTGTTTTGATTACCATCCCCATACTCCAGTATTCTAAGATAATGTCAGTAATTAAATACTTTCACTCTGCAAACCAAATGTTGTTGGTTCACGTTTTAAACGTGTGTTGTCATATATGTCAGGTTTTAACATTTTATATATTATTCATAAGGGACAAAGATTCAGTGTACATATATACAAACGCACACACACATGTGTGTATATATATATACACAAATGCACACACATATGTGTGTATGTGTGTGTGTGTATATATGTATATATATATAAATTCATACGGCCACAGCTTTAGTAGTTACCTTTCAGAATTCATTGTCTTCTGTGAGGGAGTTCATGAAGAGAAGGCCCTGTTAAACAACTGTCACCAACACAGGCTGCCATGGTTACCACTGCTCCATTCCACGGAGCATCCTGAATGGTTTGCAAGGCCTTGAGATCACTTCCTGTACAGCCTGCAGTCCCCTAGGGAACGTACTAATACACACCTCACACTCAAACAGTCGATTCTAAACACACAGTGATACCGCAGACATTGTCAAGGTAAAGACACACAATGTGCTTTTGTTTACGTCTAAATCAGTGAAAGGTCCTGCAAGGTACAAACTTTTCTTAGCTTGAAAAGAACAAAATCGTCTTATATTTGAACATAAAATATCTTTCTGAATTTGAAATATAGGTTTTAAATGAAATTCATCCTTAATTGTCAGTTATTTTGAGACTATGGAACCAAGAAAATAAACCTCCGCTAACTGGGGCTGCTTAAGCTGCATCTTTTGCAGATTTTTTTTTTAATTCCCTTACTCTTTTACAGTCATAAATAGATATAATAGACAAGCTTTGGAGGAGACACACCCTCCCTTCCATGTGACCCATCAGAGTTGACTTAGAGAGATGAGGATGGCAGGTGAGTTTGGAGGCCTCCTTAGGGGAATTATAAATGCCTCATTTCTCCCACCAAAACATCTGAATTGCTCCCCATCCTCCGCTAGACGTGTCAGGATGGGGCTTTGTGATGTCAAGGCTCACCCAGGGCCACCATTGGCTGGGGAAGAGACTTGCTGACCTCATAAAGCATGAGGGTGTGTCTCCCTGACGAGGGGTATATATAGGGGTGCTCAGGGGCTCTGGAGCAGACCACTGGGAGGCCTCAAAATGACTAAGGTGACTGGGAAGCAACAAGGTTCCAGAGCAGTTACGAAACACCTGGCTCCTGTTACCCGGAACAAAAGGATGAAGACCTCCTCTCAACTGAGGTCCAAGAAAAATGTCAAGGTGAGCGGAACTCACCCAAACTCCTCTTGCCCATTGACCCCACCCCATAAGACCCCCTTCCCTGTCCTTGCGTGGCACATAACCCTTCTCTGCCCACACCCCTTCTCCTGAAGCTGTCGTTCCCGTTCACCTTCACCCTCTTCCCCAAACCAATGCCATTCTCGACCCCTCTCTTGTTTTCTCCAGGTGGCCAGGGTACCTGTGAGAGTGAATAATCACCTTCAGGCAAAGCTGACCAAGAAAACTTCTCAGAAACCACCCACCACAAGGAAACTTAAAAAAATCAGAGGCCCAAAGCTCTGTAGCCGGTGCTCCAAGGTGAGTGAAGAGCTGAATCAGAACGGACCAGAGCGTGTGTAGACCCCTGTCATTCCAGCAGGAACGGTGGGCAGCCAGTGACCTCAGAACATGGCTAGGGACCTCAGAAATCTTCGGGGGTCTTGCCGCTGAGTACTGGTCAATAGTACAGACGTTGACTATTATACCAGCTGCATACATTCCTAATGAAAATAAAATCAACCTGATGTGAAATTATGTTCGCCTCTGAGTTCTGTGAGAGTTGGGGGCAGAGAGGGCAGGGCAGGCATAAATATGTGAAGAGGGAGGGAGGTGGGTCCTGTGGGGTTGGAGATGGGACCAGAAGGTCCATTTGGCCAGAAAGTAGTGGGGGGGCGGGGGGGTGGGGGAGAACTGGTTCCAGACTCAGCTTCAAAGATATAGTTCCCATGAGAGAAGAAGAGGACTTGGTGTGTCTCTGCATGTGTGCAGAGATGGAAATTTGGTGGGGAGCCGTGTCATGTGTGGGGTGGCAGTGCCATTTGCTAAAGAGGCATAGAAAGAAGGTGCCCCATAAAGAGAATGGAATATTGACATTTGCAGCAACAGGGAAGGTTTTCTATTAAGTAATATAACTCAGACAGAGACAGACAAATACTGTAAGATGTCACTTATAGAATCTAGAAATACCACAACATAGAGACTATAACAAAAATGGAGGCTCACAGATATAGAGAACATTCTACTGGTTACCAGCGGGGAGGGGAAGAGGGAGGGGCAATACAGAGGTGGGGGAGCGGGAGGCACAGCGTGTGAGGTGGAAGATGAGCTCAAGGATGGACTGTACATCATGGGGAATAGAGCCCGTATTCTGTAAGAACTATAAACGGAAAGCAAACGTTCACAATTGTATAATAAGAAAGAAAGGGAAAGAAAGAGGGGGGAGGAAGGAGGGAAGAAAGGACGGAAAATGATGGTGTTTTTGGAGGGCACAAAGCCCACATTGATTAGGCCCTTTTTAGCAAAGGAATTTAGGTTATTGTTTGAAATTTATTTATTTTAATTGGAGGCTAATTATTTTACAATGCTGTAGTGGTTTTTGCCATACTTGACATGAATCTGCCACGGGTGTACATGTGTTCCCCGTCCCGAACCCCCCTCCCACCTCCCTGCCCATCCCATCCCTCTGGGTCATCCCAGTGCACCAGCCCCGAGCACCCTGTCTCATGCATCGTACCTGGACTGGCTATCTGTTTCACATATGATAATACACATGTTTCAATGCTATTCTCTCAGATCATCCCACCCTCGCCTTCACCCACAGAGTCCAAAAGACTGTTCTGTACATCTGTGTCTCCTTTGCGGTCTTGCATACAGGGTTATCATTACCATCTTTCTAAATTCCATATATATGCGTTAGTATATTGTATTGGTGTTTTTCTTTCTGACTTATTTCACTCTGTATAATAGGCTCCAGTTTCATCCACCTCGTTAGAACAAATTCCAGTGTATACTTTTCAATGGCTAAGTAATTATCCATTCGTCTACTGATGGACATCTACGTTGCTTCCATGTCCTGGCTATTGTAAACAGTGCTGTGATGATCATTCGGGTACACATGTCTCTTTCAGTTCTGGTTTCCTCGGTGTGTATGCCCAGCAGTGGGATTGCTGGGTCATATGGCTGTTCTAGTTCCAGTTTTTTAAGGAATCTCCACACTGCTCTCCATAGTGGCTGTACTAGTTTGCATTCCCACCAACAGTGTAAGAGGGTTCCCTTTTTTCCACACCCTCTCCAGCATTTATTGCTTGTAGATTTTGGGATAGCAGCCATCCTGACTGGCGTGAGATGGTACCTCATTGTGGTTTTGATTTGCATTTCTCTGATAATGAGTGATGGTGAGCATCTTTTCATGTGTTTGTTAGCCATCTGTATGTCTTCTTCAGAGCAAAGGAAATTAGAATGGAGCAGTGGGCTCCCAAGTGGGGGCGGGGGGAGTAGCCCGCATCCCGTGCAGGCAATACTGGGGGGCATTGCCCACAAAGAGCTTTATTACAAGAATAAAGCCAAGTAAACGCTGGTTCTGTTTTGATTACCATCCCCATACTCCAGTATTCTAAGATAATGTCAGTAATTAAATACTTTCACTCTGCAAACCAAATGTTGTTGGTTCACGTTTTAAACGTGTGTTGTCATATATGTCAGGTTTTAACATTTTATATATTATTCATAAGGGACAAAGATTCAGTGTACATATATACAAACGCACACACACATGTGTGTATATATATATACACAAATGCACACACATATGTGTGTATGTGTGTGTGTGTATATATGTATATATATATAAATTCATACGGCCACAGCTTTAGTAGTTACCTTTCAGAATTCATTGTCTTCTGTGAGGGAGTTCATGAAGAGAAGGCCCTGTTAAACAACTGTCACCAACACAGGCTGCCATGGTTACCACTGCTCCATTCCACGGAGCATCCTGAATGGTTTGCAAGGCCTTGAGATCACTTCCTGTACAGCCTGCAGTCCCCTAGGGAACGTACTAATACACACCTCACACTCAAACAGTCGATTCTAAACACACAGTGATACCGCAGACATTGTCAAGGTAAAGACACACAATGTGCTTTTGTTTACGTCTAAATCAGTGAAAGGTCCTGCAAGGTACAAACTTTTCTTAGCTTGAAAAGAACAAAATCGTCTTATATTTGAACATAAAATATCTTTCTGAATTTGAAATATAGGTTTTAAATGAAATTCATCCTTAATTGTCAGTTATTTTGAGACTATGGAACCAAGAAAATAAACCTCCGCTAACTGGGGCTGCTTAAGCTGCATCTTTTGCAGATTTTTTTTTTAATTCCCTTACTCTTTTACAGTCATAAATAGATATAATAGACAAGCTTTGGAGGAGACACACCCTCCCTTCCATGTGACCCATCAGAGTTGACTTAGAGAGATGAGGATGGCAGGTGAGTTTGGAGGCCTCCTTAGGGGAATTATAAATGCCTCATTTCTCCCACCAAAACATCTGAATTGCTCCCCATCCTCCGCTAGACGTGTCAGGATGGGGCTTTGTGATGTCAAGGCTCACCCAGGGCCACCATTGGCTGGGGAAGAGACTTGCTGACCTCATAAAGCATGAGGGTGTGTCTCCCTGACGAGGGGTATATATAGGGGTGCTCAGGGGCTCTGGAGCAGACCACTGGGAGGCCTCAAAATGACTAAGGGGACTGGGAAGCAACAAGGTTCCAGAGCAGTTACGAAACACCTGGCTCCTGTTACCCGGAACAAAAGGATGAAGACCTCCTCTCAACTGAGGTCCAAGAAAAATGTCAAGGTGAGCGGAACTCACCCAAACTCCTCTTGCCCATTGACCCCACCCCATAAGACCCCCTTCCCTGTCCTTGCGTGGCACATAACCCTTCTCTGCCCACACCCCTTCTCCTGAAGCTGTCGTTCCCGTTCACCTTCACCCTCTTCCCCAAACCAATGCCATTCTCGACCCCTCTCTTGTTTTCTCCAGGTGGCCAGGGTACCTGTGAGAGTGAATAATCACCTTCAGGCAAAGCTGACCAAGAAAACTTCTCAGAAACCACCCACCACAAGGAAACTTAAAAAAATCAGAGGCCCAAAGCTCTGTAGCCGGTGCTCCAAGGTGAGTGAAGAGCTGAATCAGAACGGACCAGAGCGTGTGTAGACCCCTGTCATTCCAGCAGGAACGGTGGGCAGCCAGTGACCTCAGAACATGGCTAGGGACCTCAGAAATCTTCGGGGGTCTTGCCGCTGAGTACTGGTCAATAGTACAGACGTTGACTATTATACCAGCTGCATACATTCCTAATGAAAATAAAATCAACCTGATGTGAAATTATGTTCGCCTCTGAGTTCTGTGAGAGTTGGGGGCAGAGAGGGCAGGGCAGGCATAAATATGTGAAGAGGGAGGGAGGTGGGTCCTGTGGGGTTGGAGATGGGACCAGAAGGTCCATTTGGCCAGAAAGTAGTGGGGGGGCGGGGGGGGGGGGGAGAACTGGTTCCAGACTCAGCTTCAAAGATATAGTTCCCATGAGAGAAGAAGAGGACTTGGTGTGTCTCTGCATGTGTGCAGAGATGGAAATTTGGTGGGGAGCCGTGTCATGTGTGGGGTGGCAGTGCCATTTGCTAAAGAGGCATAGAAAGAAGGTGCCCCATAAAGAGAATGGAATATTGACATTTGCAGCAACAGGGAAGGTTTTCTATTAAGTAATATAACTCAGACAGAGACAGACAAATACTGTAAGATGTCACTTATAGAATCTAGAAATACCACAACATAGAGACTATAACAAAAATGGAGGCTCACAGATATAGAGAACATTCTACTGGTTACCAGCGGGGAGGGGAAGAGGGAGGGGCAATACAGAGGTGGGGGAGCGGGAGGCACAGCGTGTGAGGTGGAAGATGAGCTCAAGGATGGACTGTACATCATGGGGAATAGAGCCCGTATTCTGTAAGAACTATAAACGGAAAGCAAACGTTCACAATTGTATAATAAGAAAGAAAGGGAAAGAAAGAGGGGGGAGGAAGGAGGGAAGAAAGGACGGAAAATGATGGTGTTTTTGGAGGGCACAAAGCCCACATTGATTAGGCCCTTTTTAGCAAAGGAATTTAGGTTATTGTTTGAAATTTATTTATTTTAATTGGAGGCTAATTATTTTACAATGCTGTAGTGGTTTTTGCCATACTTGACATGAATCTGCCACGGGTGTACATGTGTTCCCCGTCCCGAACCCCCCTCCCACCTCCCTGCCCATCCCATCCCTCTGGGTCATCCCAGTGCACCAGCCCCGAGCACCCTGTCTCATGCATCGTACCTGGACTGGCTATCTGTTTCACATATGATAATACACATGTTTCAATGCTATTCTCTCAGATCATCCCACCCTCGCCTTCACCCACAGAGTCCAAAAGACTGTTCTGTACATCTGTGTCTCCTTTGCGGTCTTGCATACAGGGTTATCATTACCATCTTTCTAAATTCCATATATATGCGTTAGTATATTGTATTGGTGTTTTTCTTTCTGACTTATTTCACTCTGTATAATAGGCTCCAGTTTCATCCACCTCGTTAGAACAAATTCCAGTGTATACTTTTCAATGGCTAAGTAATTATCCATTCGTCTACTGATGGACATCTACGTTGCTTCCATGTCCTGGCTATTGTAAACAGTGCTGTGATGATCATTCGGGTACACATGTCTCTTTCAGTTCTGGTTTCCTCGGTGTGTATGCCCAGCAGTGGGATTGCTGGGTCATATGGCTGTTCTAGTTCCAGTTTTTTAAGGAATCTCCACACTGCTCTCCATAGTGGCTGTACTAGTTTGCATTCCCACCAACAGTGTAAGAGGGTTCCCTTTTTTCCACACCCTCTCCAGCATTTATTGCTTGTAGATTTTGGGATAGCAGCCATCCTGACTGGCGTGAGATGGTACCTCATTGTGGTTTTGATTTGCATTTCTCTGATAATGAGTGATGGTGAGCATCTTTTCATGTGTTTGTTAGCCATCTGTATGTCTTCTTCAGAGCAAAGGAAATTAGAATGGAGCAGTGGGCTCCCAAGTGGGGGCGGGGGGAGTAGCCCGCATCCCGTGCAGGCAATACTGGGGGGCATTGCCCACAAAGAGCTTTATTACAAGAATAAAGCCAAGTAAACGCTGGTTCTGTTTTGATTACCATCCCCATACTCCAGTATTCTAAGATAATGTCAGTAATTAAATACTTTCACTCTGCAAACCAAATGTTGTTGGTTCACGTTTTAAACGTGTGTTGTCATATATGTCAGGTTTTAACATTTTATATATTATTCATAAGGGACAAAGATTCAGTGTACATATATACAAACGCACACACACGTGTGTATATATATATATACACAAATGCACACACATATATGTGTATGTGTGTGTGTATATATGTATATATATATAAATTCATACGGCCACAGCTTTAGTAGTTACCTTTCAGAATTCATTGTCTTCTGTGAGGGAGTTCATGAAGAGAAGGCCCTGTTAAACAACTGTCACCAACACAGGCTGCCATGGTTACCACTGCTCCATTCCACGGAGCATCCTGAATGGTTTGCAAGGCCTTGAGATCACTTCCTGTACAGCCTGCAGTCCCCTAGGGAATGTACTAATACACACCTCACACTCAAACAGTCGATTCTAAACACACAGTGATACCGCAGACATTGTCAAGGTAAAGACACACAATGTGCTTTTATTTACGTCTAAATCAGTGAAAGGTCCTGCAAGGTACAAACTTTTCTTAGCTTGAAAAGAACAAAATCGTCTTATATTTGAACATAAAATATCTTTCTGAATTTGAAATATAGGTTTTAAATGAAATTCATCCTTAATTGTCAGTTATTTTGAGACTATGGAACAAAGAAAATAAACCTCCGCTAACTGGGGCTGCTTAAGCTGCATCTTTTGCAGATTTTTTTTTTAATTCCCTTACTCTTTTACAGTCATAAATAGATATAATAGACAAGCTTTGGAGGAGACACACCCTCCCTTCCATGTGACCCATCAGAGTTGACTTAGAGAGATGAGGATGGCAGGTGAGTTTGGAGGCCTCCTTAGGGGAATTATAAATGCCTCATTTCTCCCACCAAAACATCTGAATTGCTCCCCATCCTCCGCTAGACGTGTCAGGATGGGGCTTTGTGATGTCAAGGCTCACCCAGGGCCACCATTGGCTGGGGAAGAGACTTGCTGACCTCATAAAGCATGAGGGTGTGTCTCCCTGACGAGGGGTATATATAGGGGTGCTCAGGGGCTCTGGAGCAGACCACTGGGAGGCCTCAAAATGACTAAGGGGACTGGGAAGCAACAAGGTTCCAGAGCAGTTACGAAACACCTGGCTCCTGTTACCCGGAACAAAAGGATGAAGACCTCCTCTCAACTGAGGTCCAAGAAAAATGTCAAGGTGAGCGGAACTCACCCAAACTCCTCTTGCCCATTGACCCCACCCCATAAGACCCCCTTCCCTGTCCTTGCGTGGCACATAACCCTTCTCTGCCCACACCCCTTCTCCTGAAGCTGTCGTTCCCGTTCACCTTCACCCTCTTCCCCAAACCAATGCCATTCTCGACCCCTCTCTTGTTTTCTCCAGGTGGCCAGGGTACCTGTGAGAGTGAATAATCACCTTCAGGCAAAGCTGACCAAGAAAACTTCTCAGAAACCACCCACCACAAGGAAACTTAAAAAAATCAGAGGCCCAAAGCTCTGTAGCCGGTGCTCCAAGGTGAGTGAAGAGCTGAATCAGAACGGACCAGAGCGTGTGTAGACCCCTGTCATTCCAGCAGGAACGGTGGGCAGCCAGTGACCTCAGAACATGGCTAGGGACCTCAGAAATCTTCGGGGGTCTTGCCGCTGAGTACTGGTCAATAGTACAGACGTTGACTATTATACCAGCTGCATACATTCCTAATGAAAATAAAATCAACCTGATGTGAAATTATGTTCGCCTCTGAGTTCTGTGAGAGTTGGGGGCAGAGAGGGCAGGGCAGGCATAAATATGTGAAGAGGGAGGGAGGTGGGTCCTGTGGGGTTGGAGATGGGACCAGAAGGTCCATTTGGCCAGAAAGTAGTGGGGGGGCGGGGGGGTGGGGGAGAACTGGTTCCAGACTCAGCTTCAAAGATATAGTTCCCATGAGAGAAGAAGAGGACTTGGTGTGTCTCTGCATGTGTGCAGAGATGGAAATTTGGTGGGGAGCCGTGTCATGTGTGGGGTGGCAGTGCCATTTGCTAAAGAGGCATAGAAAGAAGGTGCCCCATAAAGAGAATGGAATATTGACATTTGCAGCAACAGGGAAGGTTTTCTATTAAGTAATATAACTCAGACAGAGACAGACAAATACTGTAAGATGTCACTTATAGAATCTAGAAATACCACAACATAGAGACTATAACAAAAATGGAGGCTCACAGATATAGAGAACATTCTACTGGTTACCAGCGGGGAGGGGAAGAGGGAGGGGCAATACAGAGGTGGGGGAGCGGGAGGCACAGCGTGTGAGGTGGAAGATGAGCCCAAGGATGGACTGTACATCATGGGGAATAGAGCCCGTATTCTGTAAGAACTATAAACGGAAAGCAAACGTTCACAATTGTATAATAAGAAAGAAAGGGAAAGAAAGAGGGGGGAGGAAGGAGGGAAGAAAGGACGGAAAATGATGGTGTTTTTGGAGGGCACAAAGCCCACATTGATTAGGCCCTTTTTAGCAAAGGAATTTAGGTTATTGTTTGAAATTTATTTATTTTAATTGGAGGCTAATTATTTTACAATGCTGTAGTGGTTTTTGCCATACTTGACATGAATCTGCCACGGGTGTACATGTGTTCCCCGTCCCGAACCCCCCTGCCACCTCCCTGCCCATCCCATCCCTCTGGGTCATCCCAGTGCACCAGCCCCGAGCACCCTGTCTCATGCATCGTACCTGGACTGGCTATCTGTTTCACATATGATAATACACATGTTTCAATGCTATTCTCTCAGATCATCCCACCCTCGCCTTCACCCACAGAGTCCAAAAGACTGTTCTGTACATCTGTGTCTCCTTTGCGGTCTTGCATACAGGGTTATCATTACCATCTTTCTAAATTCCATATATATGCGTTAGTATATTGTATTGGTGTTTTTCTTTCTGACTTATTTCACTCTGTATAATAGGCTCCAGTTTCATCCACCTCGTTAGAACAAATTCCAGTGTATACTTTTCAATGGCTAAGTAATTATCCATTCGTCTACTGATGGACATCTACGTTGCTTCCATGTCCTGGCTATTGTAAACAGTGCTGTGATGATCATTCGGGTACACATGTCTCTTTCAGTTCTGGTTTCCTCGGTGTGTATGCCCAGCAGTGGGATTGCTGGGTCATATGGCTGTTCTAGTTCCAGTTTTTTAAGGAATCTCCACACTGCTCTCCATAGTGGCTGTACTAGTTTGCATTCCCACCAACAGTGTAAGAGGGTTCCCTTTTTTCCACACCCTCTCCAGCATTTATTGCTTGTAGATTTTGGGATAGCAGCCATCCTGACTGGCGTGAGATGGTACCTCATTGTGGTTTTGATTTGCATTTCTCTGATAATGAGTGATGGTGAGCATCTTTTCATGTGTTTGTTAGCCATCTGTATGTCTTCTTCAGAGCAAAGGAAATTAGAATGGAGCAGTGGGCTCCCAAGTGGGGGCGGGGGGAGTAGCCCGCATCCCGTGCAGGCAATACTGGGGGGCATTGCCCACAAAGAGCTTTATTACAAGAATAAAGCCAAGTAAACGCTGGTTCTGTTTTGATTACCATCCCCATACTCCAGTATTCTAAGATAATGTCAGTAATTAAATACTTTCACTCTGCAAACCAAATGTTGTTGGTTCACGTTTTAAACGTGTGTTGTCATATATGTCAGGTTTTAACATTTTATATATTATTCATAAGGGACAAAGATTCAGTGTACATATATACAAACGCACACACACGTGTGTATATATATATATACACAAATGCACACACATATGTGTGTATGTGTGTGTGTATATATGTATATATATATAAATTCATACGGCCACAGCTTTAGTAGTTACCTTTCAGAATTCATTGTCTTCTGTGAGGGAGTTCATGAAGAGAAGGCCCTGTTAAACAACTGTCACCAACACAGGCTGCCATGGTTACCACTGCTCCATTCCACGGAGCATCCTGAATGGTTTGCAAGGCCTTGAGATCACTTCCTGTACAGCCTGCAGTCCCCTAGGGAACGTACTAATACACACCTCACACTCAAACAGTCGATTCTAAACACACAGTGATACCGCAGACATTGTCAAGGTAAAGACACACAATGTGCTTTTATTTACGTCTAAATCAGTGAAAGGTCCTGCAAGGTACAAACTTTTCTTAGCTTGAAAAGAACAAAATCGTCTTATATTTGAACATAAAATATCTTTCTGAATTTGAAATATAGGTTTTAAATGAAATTCATCCTTAATTGTCAGTTATTTTGAGACTATGGAACAAAGAAAATAAACCTCCGCTAACTGGGGCTGCTTAAGCTGCATCTTTTGCAGATTTTTTTTTTAATTCCCTTACTCTTTTACAGTCATAAATAGATATAATAGACAAGCTTTGGAGGAGACACACCCTCCCTTCCATGTGACCCATCAGAGTTGACTTAGAGAGATGAGGATGGCAGGTGAGTTTGGAGGCCTCCTTAGGGGAATTATAAATGCCTCATTTCTCCCACCAAAACATCTGAATTGCTCCCCATCCTCCGCTAGACGTGTCAGGATGGGGCTTTGTGATGTCAAGGCTCACCCAGGGCCACCATTGGCTGGGGAAGAGACTTGCTGACCTCATAAAGCATGAGGGTGTGTCTCCCTGACGAGGGGTATATATAGGGGTGCTCAGGGGCTCTGGAGCAGACCACTGGGAGGCCTCAAAATGACTAAGGGGACTGGGAAGCAACAAGGTTCCAGAGCAGTTACGAAACACCTGGCTCCTGTTACCCGGAACAAAAGGATGAAGACCTCCTCTCAACTGAGGTCCAAGAAAAATGTCAAGGTGAGCGGAACTCACCCAAACTCCTCTTGCCCATTGACCCCACCCCATAAGACCCCCTTCCCTGTCCTTGCGTGGCACATAACCCTTCTCTGCCCACACCCCTTCTCCTGAAGCTGTCGTTCCCGTTCACCTTCACCCTCTTCCCCAAACCAATGCCATTCTCGACCCCTCTCTTGTTTTCTCCAGGTGGCCAGGGTACCTGTGAGAGTGAATAATCACCTTCAGGCAAAGCTGACCAAGAAAACTTCTCAGAAACCACCCACCACAAGGAAACTTAAAAAAATCAGAGGCCCAAAGCTCTGTAGCCGGTGCTCCAAGGTGAGTGAAGAGCTGAATCAGAACGGACCAGAGCGTGTGTAGACCCCTGTCATTCCAGCAGGAACGGTGGGCAGCCAGTGACCTCAGAACATGGCTAGGGACCTCAGAAATCTTCGGGGGTCTTGCCGCTGAGTACTGGTCAATAGTACAGACGTTGACTATTATACCAGCTGCATACATTCCTAATGAAAATAAAATCAACCTGATGTGAAATTATGTTCGCCTCTGAGTTCTGTGAGAGTTGGGGGCAGAGAGGGCAGGGCAGGCATAAATATGTGAAGAGGGAGGGAGGTGGGTCCTGTGGGGTTGGAGATGGGACCAGAAGGTCCATTTGGCCAGAAAGTAGTGGGGGGGTGGGGGGGGGGGGAGAACTGGTTCCAGACTCAGCTTCAAAGATATAGTTCCCATGAGAGAAGAAGAGGACTTGGTGTGTCTCTGCATGTGTGCAGAGATGGAAATTTGGTGGGGAGCCGTGTCATGTGTGGGGTGGCAGTGCCATTTGCTAAAGAGGCATAGAAAGAAGGTGCCCCATAAAGAGAATGGAATATTGACATTTGCAGCAACAGGGAAGGTTTTCTATTAAGTAATATAACTCAGACAGAGACAGACAAATACTGTAAGATGTCACTTATAGAATCTAGAAATACCACAACATAGAGACTATAACAAAAATGGAGGCTCACAGATATAGAGAACATTCTACTGGTTACCAGCGGGGAGGGGAAGAGGGAGGGGCAATACAGAGGTGGGGGAGCGGGAGGCACAGCGTGTGAGGTGGAAGATGAGCTCAAGGATGGACTGTACATCATGGGGAATAGAGCCCGTATTCTGTAAGAACTATAAACGGAAAGCAAACGTTCACAATTGTATAATAAGAAAGAAAGGGAAAGAAAGAGGGGGGAGGAAGGAGGGAAGAAAGGACGGAAAATGATGGTGTTTTTGGAGGGCACAAAGCCCACATTGATTAGGCCCTTTTTAGCAAAGGAATTTAGGTTATTGTTTGAAATTTATTTATTTTAATTGGAGGCTAATTATTTTACAATGCTGTAGTGGGTTTTGCCATACTTGACATGAATCTGCCACGGGTGTACATGTGTTCCCCGTCCCGAACCCCCCTCCCACCTCCCTGCCCATCCCATCCCTCTGGGTCATCCCAGTGCACCAGCCCCG
Organism: Budorcas taxicolor; assembly: GCF_023091745.1. Classification (NCBI taxonomy): domain Eukaryota; kingdom Metazoa; phylum Chordata; class Mammalia; order Artiodactyla; family Bovidae; genus Budorcas; species Budorcas taxicolor. The sequence goes on along the minus strand of NC_068935.1, from coordinate 133,720,271 downwards.
AGCACCCTGTCTCATGCATCGTACCTGGACTGGCTATCTGTTTCACATATGATAATACACATGTTTCAATGCTATTCTCTCAGATCATCCCACCCTCGCCTTCACCCACAGAGTCCAAAAGACTGTTCTGTACATCTGTGTCTCCTTTGCGGTCTTGCATGCAGGGTTATCATTACCATCTTTCTAAATTCCATATATATGCGTTAGTATATTGTATTGGTGTTTTTCTTTCTGACTTATTTCACTCTGTATAATAGGCTCCAGTTTCATCCACCTCGTTAGAACAAATTCCAGTGTATACTTTTCAATGGCTAAGTAATTATCCATTCGTCTACTGATGGACATCTACGTTGCTTCCATGTCCTGGCTATTGTAAACAGTGCTGTGATGATCATTCGGGTACACATGTCTCTTTCAGTTCTGGTTTCCTCGGTGTGTATGCCCAGCAGTGGGATTGCTGGGTCATATGGCTGTTCTAGTTCCAGTTTTTTAAGGAATCTCCACACTGCTCTCCATAGTGGCTGTACTAGTTTGCATTCCCACCAACAGTGTAAGAGGGTTCCCTTTTTTCCACACCCTCTCCAGCATTTATTGCTTGTAGATTTTGGGATAGCAGCCATCCTGACTGGCGTGAGATGGTACCTCATTGTGGTTTTGATTTGCATTTCTCTGATAATGAGTGATGGTGAGCATCTTTTCATGTGTTTGTTAGCCATCTGTATGTCTTCTTCAGAGCAAAGGAAATTAGAATGGAGCAGTGGGCTCCCAAGTGGGGGCGGGGGGAGTAGCCCGCATCCCGTGCAGGCAATACTGGGGGGCATTGCCCACAAAGAGCTTTATTACAAGAATAAAGCCAAGTAAACGCTGGTTCTGTTTTGATTACCATCCCCATACTCCAGTATTCTAAGATAATGTCAGTAATTAAATACTTTCACTCTGCAAACCAAATGTTGTTGGTTCACGTTTTAAACGTGTGTTGTCATATATGTCAGGTTTTAACATTTTATATATTATTCATAAGGGACAAAGATTCAGTGTACATATATACAAACGCACACACACATGTGTGTATATATATATACACAAATGCACACACATATGTGTGTATGTGTGTGTGTGTATATATGTATATATATATAAATTCATACGGCCACAGCTTTAGTAGTTACCTTTCAGAATTCATTGTCTTCTGTGAGGGAGTTCATGAAGAGAAGGCCCTGTTAAACAACTGTCACCAACACAGGCTGCCATGGTTACCACTGCTCCATTCCACGGAGCATCCTGAATGGTTTGCAAGGCCTTGAGATCACTTCCTGTACAGCCTGCAGTCCCCTAGGGAACGTACTAATACACACCTCACACTCAAACAGTCGATTCTAAACACACAGTGATACCGCAGACATTGTCAAGGTAAAGACACACAATGTGCTTTTATTTACGTCTAAATCAGTGAAAGGTCCTGCAAGGTACAAACTTTTCTTAGCTTGAAAAGAACAAAATCGTCTTATATTTGAACATAAAATATCTTTCTGAATTTGAAATATAGGTTTTAAATGAAATTCATCCTTAATTGTCAGTTATTTTGAGACTATGGAACCAAGAAAATAAACCTCCGCTAACTGGGGCTGCTTAAGCTGCATCTTTTGCAGATTTTTTTTTTAATTCCCTTACACTTTTACAGTCATAAATAGATATAATAGACAAGCTTTGGAGGAGACACACCCTCCCTTCCATGTGACCCATCAGAGTTGACTTAGAGAGATGAGGATGGCAGGTGAGTTTGGAGGCCTCCTTAGGGGAATTATAAATGCCTCATTTCTCCCACCAAAACATCTGAATTGCTCCCCATCCTCCGCTAGACGTGTCAGGATGGGGCTTTGTGATGTCAAGGCTCACCCAGGGCCACCATTGGCTGGGGAAGAGACTTGCTGACCTCATAAAGCATGAGGGTGTGTCTCCCTGACGAGGGGTATATATAGGGGTGCTCAGGGGCTCTGGAGCAGACCACTGGGAGGCCTCAAAATGACTAAGGTGACTGGGAAGCAACAAGGTTCCAGAGCAGTTACGAAACACCTGGCTCCTGTTACCCGGAACAAAAGGATGAAGACCTCCTCTCAACTGAGGTCCAAGAAAAATGTCAAGGTGAGCGGAACTCACCCAAACTCCTCTTGCCCATTGACCCCACCCCATAAGACCCCCTTCCCTGTCCTTGCGTGGCACATAACCCTTCTCTGCCCACACCCCTTCTCCTGAAGCTGTCGTTCCCGTTCACCTTCACCCTCTTCCCCAAACCAATGCCATTCTCGACCCCTCTCTTGTTTTCTCCAGGTGGCCAGGGTACCTGTGAGAGTGAATAATCACCTTCAGGCAAAGCTGACCAAGAAAACTTCTCAGAAACCACCCACCACAAGGAAACTTAAAAAAATCAGAGGCCCAAAGCTCTGTAGCCGGTGCTCCAAGGTGAGTGAAGAGCTGAATCAGAACGGACCAGAGCGTGTGTAGACCCCTGTCATTCCAGCAGGAACGGTGGGCAGCCAGTGACCTCAGAACATGGCTAGGGACCTCAGAAATCTTCGGGGGTCTTGCCGCTGAGTACTGGTCAATAGTACAGACGTTGACTATTATACCAGCTGCATACATTCCTAATGAAAATAAAATCAACCTGATGTGAAATTATGTTCGCCTCTGAGTTCTGTGAGAGTTGGGGGCAGAGAGGGCAGGGCAGGCATAAATATGTGAAGAGGGAGGGAGGTGGGTCCTGTGGGGTTGGAGATGGGACCAGAAGGTCCATTTGGCCAGAAAGTAGTGGGGGGGCGGGGGGGGGGGGAAGAACTGGTTCCAGACTCAGCTTCAAAGATATAGTGCCCATGAGAGAAGAAGAGGACTTGGTGTTTCTCTGCATGTGTGCAGAGATGGAAATTTGGTGGGGAGCCGTGTCATGTGTGGGGTGGCAGTGCCATTTGCTAAAGAGGCATAGAAAGAAGGTGCCCCATAAAGAGAATGGAATATTGACATTTGCAGCAACAGGGAAGGTTTTCTATTAAGTAATATAACTCAGACAGAGACAGACAAGATGTCACTTATAGAATCTAGAAATACCACAACATAGAGACTATAACAAAAATGGAGGCTCACAGATATAGAGAACATTCTACTGGTTACCAGCGGGGAGGGGAAGAGGGAGGGGCAATACAGAGGTGGGGGAGCGGGAGGCACAGCGTGTGAGGTGGAAGATGAGCTCAAGGATGGACTGTACATCATGGGGAATAGAGCCCGTATTCTGTAAGAACTATAAACGGAAAGCAAACGTTCACAATTGTATAATAAGAAAGAAAGGGAAAGAAAGAGGGGGGAGGAAGGAGGGAAGAAAGGACGGAAAATGATGGTGTTTTTGGAGGGCACAAAGCCCACATTGATTAGGCCCTTTTTAGCAAAGGAATTTAGGTTATTGTTTGAAATTTATTTATTTTAATTGGAGGCTAATTATTTTACAATGCTGTAGTGGGTTTTGCCATACTTGACATGAATCTGCCACGGGTGTACATGTGTTCCCCGTCCCGAACCCCCCTCCCACCTCCCTGCCCATCCCATCCCTCTGGGTCATCCCAGTGCACCAGCCCCGAGTACCCTGTCTCATGCATCGTACCTGGACTGGCTATCTGTTTCACATATGATAATACACATGTTTCAATGCTATTCTCTCAGATCATCCCACCCTCGCCTTCACCCACAGAGTCCAAAAGACTGTTCTGTACATCTGTGTCTCCTTTGCGGTCTTGCATACAGGGTTATCATTACCATCTTTCTAAATTCCATATATATGCGTTAGTATATTGTATTGGTGTTTTTCTTTCTGACTTATTTCACTCTGTATAATAGGCTCCAGTTTCATCCACCTCATTAGAACAAATTCCAGTGTATTCTTTTCAATGGCTTAGTAATACTCCATTGTATATATGTACCACTGCTTTCTTATCCATTGGTCTACTGATGGACATCTAGGTTGCTTCCATGTCCTGGCTATTGTAAACAGTGCTGTGATGATCATTTGGGTATACATGTCTCTTTCAGTTCTGGTTTCCTCGGTGTGTATGCCCAACAGTGGGATTGCTGGGTCATATGGCTGTTCTAGTTCCAGTTTCTTAAGGAATCTCCACACTGTTCTCCATAGTGGCTGCACTAGTTTGCATTCCCACGAACAGTGTAAGAGGGTTCCCTTTTTTCCACACCCTCTCCAGCATTTATTGCTTGTAGATTTTGAGATAGCAGCCATCCGGACTGGCGTGAGATGGTACCTCATTGTGGTTTTGATTTGCATTTCTCTGATAATGAGTGATGGTGAGCATCTTTTCATGTGTTTGTTAGCCATCTGTATTTCTCCTTCGGGGAAATGCCTGTTTAGTTCTTTGGCCCATTTTTTGATTGAGTCATTTATTTTTCTGGTATTGAGCTGCATGAGCTGCTTGTATATTTTTGCCTGCTTTGTCAAAGATAAGGTGTCCATAGGTGCATGGATTTATCTCTATGCTTTAAATTTTGTTCCATTGATTTATATTTCCGTCTTTGTGCCAGTACCATACTGTCTTGATGACTGTATCTTTGTAGTGTAGTCTGAAGTCAGGCAGGTTGATTCCTTCAGTTCCATTCTTCTTTCTCAAGATTCGTTTGGCTATTAGAGGTTTTTTATATTTCCATACACACTGTGAAATTTTTTGTTCTTGTTCTCTGAAAAATACCATTTGTAGCTTGTTATGGATTGTATTGAATCTATAGTTTGCTTTAGGTCGTGTACTCATTTTCACTATATTGATTCTTCCAAGCCATGAACATGGTATATTTCTCCATCTATTTGTGTCATCTTTGATTTCTTTCTTTGGTGTTTTATAGTTTTCTATATAGAGTTCTTTTGTTTCTTTAGGTAGAATATTCCTAAGTATTTTATTGTTTTTGTTGCAATGGTAAATGGAATTGTTTCCTTAATTTCTCTGTTTTCTCATTGTTAGTGTATAGGACGCAAGGAATTTCTGTGTGTTAATTTTATATCGTGCAACTTTACTATATTCATTGATTAGCTCTAGTAATTTTTTGGTGGTGTCTTTAGGGTTTTCTATGTAGAAGATCATGTCATCTGCAAACACTGAGAGTTTTACTTCTTTTCCAATCTGGATTTCTCTTATTTCTTTTTCTTTTCTGATTGCTGCGGCTAAAACTTCCAAAACTATGTTGAATAGTAGTGGTAGCAGTATTGAAAAGAGCTGATTTATGGCATTCAGCAACTAACAAGGGAGAAAACCATTTTAAAATCAAGGAACTAGAGAGAGAGTCATTTTGCTTTTTTGCATTTCTTTTCCATGGGGATGGTCTTGATCCCTGTCTCCTGTACAATGTCACGAACCTCATTCCATAGTTCATCAGGCACTCTATCTATCAGATATAGGCCCTTAAATCTATTTCTCACTTCCACTGTATAATCATAAGGGATTTGATTTAGGTTATACCTGAATGGTCTAGCAGTTTTCCCTACTTTCTTCAATTTAAGTCTGAATTTGTCAATAAGGAGTTTATGATCTGAGCCACAGTCAGCTCCTGGTCTTGTTTTTGTTGACTGTATAGAGCTCCTCCATCTTTGGCTGCAAAGAATATAATCAATCTGATTTTGGTGTTGACCATCTGGTGATGTCCATGTGTAGAGTCTTCTCTTCTGTTGTTGGAAGAGGGTGTTTGCTATGACCAGTGCATTTTCTTGGCAAAACTCTATTAGTCTTTGCCGTGCTTCATTCTGCATTCCAAGGCCAAATTTGCCTGTTACTCCAGGTGTTTCTTGACTTCCTACTTTTGCATTCCAGTCCCCTATAATGAAAAGGACATCTTTTTTTGGTGTTAGTTCTAAAAGGTCTTGTAGGTCTTCATAAAACCGTTCAGCTTCAGTTTCTTCAGCATTACTGGTTGGGGCATAGACTTGGATAACTGTGATATTGAATGGTTTGCCTTGGAGACGAACAGAGACCATTCTGTCATTTTTGAGATTGCATCCAAGTACTGCACTTCAGACTCTTTTGTTGACCATGATGGCTACTCCATTTCTTCTGAGGGATTCCTGCCCGCGGTAGTAGATATAATGGTCATCCGAGTTAAATTCACCCATTCCAGTCCATTTTAGTTTGCTGATTCCTAGAATGTCGAAGTTCACCCTTGCCATCTCTTGTTTGACCACTTCCAATTTGCCTTGATTCATGGACCTGACATTCCAGGTTCCTATGCAATATTGCTCTTTACAGCATCGGATCTTGCTTCTATCACCAGTCACACCCACAGCTGGGTATTGTTTTTTCTTTGGCTCCATCCCTTCATTCTTTCTGGAGTTACTTCTCCACTGATCTCCAGTAACATATTGGGCACCTAATGACCTGCTTCAGCAATACATAAACCGTGAACTCCCTGATGTTCAAGCTGGTTTTAGAAAAGGCAGAAGAACCAGCGATCAAATAGCCAACATCTGCTTGATCATGGAAAAAGCAAGAGAGTTCCAGAAACACATCTATTTCTGCTTGATTGACTATGCCAATGCCTTTCACTGTGTGGATCACAATAAACTGGGAAAATTCTGAGAGAGATGAGAATACCAGACCTGCCTCTTGAGAAATCTGTATGCAGGTCAGGAAGCAACAGTTAGAACTGGACATGGAACAACAGACTGGTTCCAAATAGGAAAAGGAGTATGTCAAGGCTGTATATTGTCACCCTGCTTATTGAACTTCTATGCAGAGTACATCATGAGAAACGCTGGACTGGAAGAAACACAAGCTGGAATCAAGACTGCCAGGAGAAATATCAATAACCTCAGATATGCAGATGACACCACCCTCATGGCAGAAAGTGAAGAGGAGCTAAAAAGCCTCTTGATGAAAGTGAAAGAGGAGAGCGAAAAAGTTGGCTTAAAGCTCAACATTCAGAAAACGAAGATCATGGCATCTGGTCCCATCACTTCATGGGAAATAGATGGGGAAACAGTGGAAACAGTGTCAGACTTTATTTTTTTGGGCTCCAAAATCACTGCAGATGGTGACTGCAGCCATGAAATTAAAAGACGCTTCCTCCTTGGAAGAAAAGTGATGACCAACCTAGATAGTATATTCAAAAGCAGAGACATTACTTTGCCAACAAAGGTCCGTCTAGTCAAGTCTATGGTTTTTCCAGTGGTCATGTATGGATGTGAGAGCTGGACTGTGAAGAAGGCTGAGTACCGAAGAATTGATACTTTTGAACTGTGGTGTTGGAGAAGACTCTTGAGAGTCCCTTGGACTGCAAGGAGATCCAACCAGTCTATTCTGAAGGAGATCAACCCTGGGATTTCTTTGGAAGAAATGATGCTGAAACTGAAACTCCAGTACTTTGGCCACCTCATGCGAAGAGTTGACTCATTGGAAAAGACTCTGATGCTGGGAGGGATTGGGGGCAGGAGGAGAAGGGGATGACCAAGGATGAGATGGCTGGATGGCATCACGGACTCAATGGACCTTAGTCTGAGTGAACTCCGGGAGATGGTGATGGACAGGGAGGCCTGGCGTGCTGCGATTCATGGGGTCGCAAAGAGTCGGACATGACTGAGCGACTGAACTGAACTGAACTGAGAGAGCGTCGCAAAGAGGTAAACTTGCCTTTTGGCTGCTCTTTCTCCCTTTGGAACATTTGTCAAGTCCACGAGAAGGGAATGAGGAGCTGAGAAATTGAGCAGAAATTCTGACAGTCTCCTAAGTCTCAGGGAACAAAATTGGGAGTCTGGGATCACCCAAGAGAGTGGGAACCTGCTAACCAAGCCAGGCTGGGTAACAGGCTTCCTTGTCCTTCACTTTCTGCTAGAGTCTGCTCAAACTCATGTTTGATACTAATTATGGTAACATCAGTTTATCTTTACATCACATCAGAACTACTTTATTTCAACTGTGGTTTTTGGACAGCTCTGATCTCTCTTCATTGCCAATCCCCTTCAAGATCCCCATTATTTAATGGTTTGAATCTCCAAATAAAACTCTTTCTTATCTTGTTGAAATTTTTTTTTCTATTTTTCTCTAAGATCTAAAAACTTTGGGTTTCATGTTGACCACTCAGAAGAAGTGGGAGTTGTTCAAACCTCTGCACCATTTTCTTGAAAAATTAGAGGTGTGAGCGAACACAGGAAAAGTTTCCATTTTGTAGCTCAATGATAAATGAGCCAAGTCTAGTCTAGCTTTTGTACAAAATACAAAATAACGATGTCTTTCTCTTCCTCTTATTATGCTCAGAAGGACCAGGTGACTGCCCCACAAAGTGTAGTTATTCTAACAGCAAACGTGGTCTTACTGAACTGTTTTTTGTGGATGCCATGCGTTTATAAATCTACTTATCCTCCTACCTCCTATTCTCTCAAGCTGATATTCTGTATGGAATGCATTAATGCAAAAGTGTTTAAAGGGTGAAGAATCAAAAGTCAGGAAATGCCTAGTTAAGGATCCTAGGAACAATGAGAATTTGGACATATTATATAGTCTGGGTAAATTATGACACAGTTTTTACCACATGAACAGAACTGCACTGAAAGTATAAGCTTACAAGGGAGAGAGGAGTAGAAAAATTACATTCAGGCCACAACACCCACGTAATTGGGCTGGAGAACTTTTGGAATTTCCTGACAACTGTTCTAAAAACTGAACTGTGCACATAGATATTGTGGTAGCAATATTTGCATTTAGGCTCCATGGGCTTATTAAAGGAAGAAACTATTCGAGAGACATCTTTAACTTAGCAGTCCCTAACTCAAAAGTTCTTAATTCACATGTCTTTATGGGATTGCAATGGAACAACAATAATAAATCAGAACAAAAATTAATCTGTCTTTGTAGGTTCTTACTATTTACATTCATATGAGGGATCTTTCCTGAGAAATGACCATTCTGCTGAAGTGAATTTTTATTTTTTTCCAGAAATATGAAACCCCTTGTATCTGTGCTTTAAATTTTGTTTTTGAGCAAGAAATAAATGGTAAAATTGATGAGAAAAGCTGAACTTGGAAACTCATTCATATCCATTTTTGCTCTCTCTTTTCCTGAACAAAGCCTTAATTAATAACTAAAGAGTCAAATTTTTCACAAGGATAAATCTTTAGCACTTTTCTTCTTGCTTTCCATATGCAAATAGTGGTCTCAGATAGTGAGTGCTGTGGTTTTCTAGATGAGATAAAATAATTATTTTATATCAGCTATGAATTAAAAATCAATAGATATCTAAACATAATTTCCTTATCAGCTTCCTGAAGAGCATGAGGGTTTTAAACAAAATTTGTTACTAAATTCTAAGTCTGAAAAGTTCCATCTTTCATGAATGTATTGGGTTGGCCAAAAAGTTCCTTCAAGTTTTCCCATAACATGTGAATTACCATGCCTTGTAGGTTTAATTTAGTTTCAGAAAGAGGGTAGAAATCGTTCTATTCACTGTTTATCTCCCAGAGTGGGTGTGAAAACGTCCATCTACAGAACTGAAAAGCCTCTATTGGATTAGAGTTAGAATTTCATTCTTAAACTTATTTAACACAAATATAAATGCTTATTACTAACTATTCTGTTCCCCTGAAAGACAATGATAACAACAGCTAACACTTGTTGATTTCTCACCTCACTTTATGTGAAAAGTGAAAGTGAAAGCCACTCAGTCATGTCTGACTCTTTTTAACCCCATGGACTGTAGCCTGCCAAGCTCCTCTGTCCATGGAATTCTCCAGGCAAGAATACTGGATTGGGTTGCCATTCTTTTCTCTAGGGGATCTTCCCGACCCAGGGATTGAACCTGGGTCTCCCTCATTGCAAGCAAATCTTTTACTGTCTGAGCCACCGGTGAAGCTTACTTTGTGTGAGTCACTGTGCTAACAAGCCCTTCACACCCTTACTTCATTTAAGCCGGTCAAGAATCCTACATGCCATCACTATATCCTTCAGATGAAAACAGCAATAGCTGTGTAACAGGGTTTAGAAACTTGCACAGAAACTGTGTATAATAGTAAAAGGTACACACTGCTGATGTACAGCTAGTCAATACTATTCACTAGAAAACACAGGAACAACCACAACAACATAGCCTTCCTGATCTAGCTGAATCACAGCTCCTGGATAGTTACTGTTGTTGTTCAGTTGCTAAGTTGTGTCTGACTCTTTATGACCCCAAGGACTGCAGCACACCAGGGCTCCCAGAGTTTGCTCAAATTCATGTCCATTGGAGAGTGCAAAGTGAAAAGAAATGAATTTAGAGTTCCTGCCATTTCAAACAAGAAGCTGATTGTTGAAAAGGCAGACATTGAAGAAGTGTTCTATCTTTCATCAGAGCTTGTTAATATATCACAAGTATTTTAACTACTCTCAGGAACAAATGGGTAAACAGATACAACCCTCTTCACTCTATGATGGGCTAAAAATTGAGAAGTGGCAGCTCCTGTTTGTCAGGTTAGCTTCCTGAAGGTCATTTTTCAAGGGCACTGCATGTAATTGGGAGAAAAAGAAATTCTTTTATTTTGTGGTATCTGTTTACACATTGAAGAGGCTAATTGAATTTCACTGCTTATAATCTTGTTCATTTATCAACAACCCATAAGGGAGAGGAATTTGAAAATGCAATTATATGAAAATGTCATCTCAAGAACCAATCTTGGGTACCTTAAAATTCATCTACTGAACTTTCAATTCTTTCAGATTCACTTTCATTTTTGTCCCATCTGTACAATCACATAAAGAGTCAGGTACCTCCACAAGTTTTTAGCAAGGTCTCCGATTCACTGAAAAGTCTCTCAACTCCAGTATTTTCCTTCCTATAGACACATGTATTGCTACTTCTGAATATTTTCACTCTAGTCATTATCTATTATGGAAGACAAAGGTTTTGGTTCCTGCCTCTCCTCCCCCGACCTCTACCCACCCCCAGACAGCTCCCATCTCCAGCCCTTCAAAATACTGACAGGGCTCAGGACATGCTACCCCCAAACATGGCACCTTATCACAGTGCATTTTCCAGCTGAAGGGATTTGAGAAAAGGCACGTGTGCGAAGAATTTTCTGACCTTGCCCTGGAGCAGGGCAGAAAACACTCCTGTGAGAGGTAACCTCCCTATGCATGCGTGCATGTGTGCTTAGTCACTCAGTTGTATCCAACTCTTTGCGACCCCATAGACTGTAGCCTGCCAGGCTCCTCTGTCCATGGGATTCTCTAGGCCAGAATCCCAGAGCGGGTTGGCATTTCCTTCTCCAGGGGATCTTCCCTACCCAGGGATCGATCCAGACCTCCTGCATCTCCTGCATCGGCAGGTGGGCTCTTGACCCCTAGTGCCACTGAAAAGAGCATCCCCATCTCCAAAGTCGAAGGGACCAAGACAGGAATCTGAATGAATGTCTTGCTCAGTTTCCCTCACTTCACTACACCAATTTCATACCCTTTGTCTTCTCATATCTTTCCACAACTGTCTACTCTTCATCAAACCTGGCACAAAAACACTCACCATTCAACCATTTCTTTGGGTCATTTCCTTATGAAGGCTCCTGTGTCATATAAAACTCATGCTAAATAAATCTGTATGCTGTTCTCTTGTCAACCTGTTTTTGTCCAATTTTCAGACCCAGCCAGGGACCCAAAGAGGATGGAGGAAAACTTTCCTCCTCAACAGTATTCATCCTGTGATTTTGCTTAGACTGTCATGTGCTTTTTTCATTATTATGTCTCTATAAATCCTATTTATAACTGAGTCATGTTATATACTATGACTGCTTTCCCATGCAACATTTTGTGTTTTTTTTAAGTTATTAATGGTCTTGTGGTTGACTGCTTAGTTTTGTATGCACTTAATATCAGCACATCTAATTATCCTCAAGCTGTGTACACCTTTCCAGACATTAGGACATACTGACGCCTCTGGATAAATCCCTCCAGAATGTTCTGAGTTGCTCCAATCTGGATCCACTTCTAACTCTACCCTCATTAGTTATCTACTGACATAAGTTTACTAGCTTAAAATAATACTCATTCATTACCACAACGTTTTTCTGGGTCAGGGGTCCAGGTGTGGCATAACTGATTCTCTATTCAGAGTCTTAGGGGGCTGAAATCAAGATGGTGGTCAGGGATGCATTCTCATCTGAGGCAGAGTTCTCATCCAAGCTCATGTGGCTCTTGGCAGAATTCATTTCCTTAAGGTTATAAAACAGACCCTCAGTTTCTACAGACCACCTACCAATCCCTAACATGTGATCCTCTCCATAAAATGGCTGTCTGCTTCTCTAAAGCCAACAGCACAGTCAATCTGCTACCTCAAATCTGACTTCCTCACTTTATGATCTCTGTACCCTCTGAACGGGCTCACATGATCAAGTCAGGACCACCAGAAATAATCTCCATTTTGAGGAGCTTAAAATCAACTGATTAGGAGCTTTAATTACATCTGCAAAATCTCTTCACCTTCACCATAAAACTTAATCATGAAAGTGACATTAGGGTCACAGGTCATACCTAGATACAAGGGAGGGAACTATTCAGAGCATGTCTATCAGGGATTGGAAATCCTGGACAGGAGGTGTCTTAGAATTCTGTCTACTACTACACCTAGTAACTGGAAGCCATCTAAGAATCTGTTTCATTACTATCATGGGCATTTCCTTAGACTTTCTTTTGGGTTGGAGTCCCTGTTTCCTGGGCCCTTTGACTTCTTTCTTGATTATCTCCCTAATTTTGCAGAAGCATGTCTCAAATAGCTTCCTGAAAAGGATTGCTTGGGAAGCTAAGTTCTATTTTGTAGACACTGGCAATGGAATTTTCAGTTTGAAGTTGCTTTTCCTCAGAATTTTCACTGTGTGTTACTACACTGCTTTTTTGCTTCTACTGTTGCTAGTAGTAACTCCAATGTCTTCAAATACTTAATACAAAAACTTTTTTCCTTCCTGAGAATTTGTAGAATCTATTTTCTGTCCCTGGGTTTCTGAAACTTGTTGATAATGTGCCTTGGATTTGGTCTGCTTCATCCTTTGTTCTGTACATTTAGTCATCCCTTTCAACTGGAACATTCATGTTCTCTAATTCTGGGGAATTTTTTGAATTATTTTATTGATGATTTCCTTTTCTCTGATATCTGTCCTCAAGTCATAGAACAGCAATTATTCTAGAACACCCTATATGGATCTCTATCTTTTTAAAATTTTTGTCTTATTTTCTTCTGTATTTTCTATTCTATTTTCTGGACAGTTCCCTTGATTTTGTCTTCTAACAGTGTGTGTTATCATATTTTTAATGTCTAAGATTTTCTGTTCACTAAATTTTTTTTATAGTATCCACTTCTTGCTTCATAGATTTATATCTTCTCTGAAGATACTAATAAAAGTTATTATGCATCTTTTCTTTCCATTGTTATTGGTATTTCAAGCTAGTTTTTAAAAAGTAACTAAAGTAACTGGCAGTCCTTGACTATCTGGTCATATTTAAGGAAGAGGCACTAAAAAGATAAGTGGGAGCTCTTGGGGACAATGGTTGTCAATGGTGCTTTTGTCTCTATGGTGCTCTTTGGAAGATCTCTGATTCGAGTATCTTCTGTTCACTTCTTTTGCAACTTAGATTTCCAGAGAAGAAACTTCTGACCTCCTGCATTGAAAGTACCTGTCTGGCTGCCAAAACTCTTGAGCCATGGGAGGGGAGAAAGCTGGAGATCTCAAGTCTCATATATAAGGTTTATCTTAATCCCCATGCTTTCTACTTGGTCTGTTTTAGCATGTGCCTCATATTGTCTCATTCAAAGATCATCTGTTTATCTCCTTTACAGAATAAACCTCAAGTCTCTGGCCAGAACAGAAGAGGGATGTTTGCTCAGCTGCCGAAATTTGGAATGGAGATATGAGGGGCTAAATTCTTAAACAGTCTTTCAACCAGTTCTTCCACCTGCCAAATAATGCTCCTTTGGAGGATTCTGCAATGGACATTAGGTCATTTCTCTCCTTTCCCAACTTCCAGCTTAGGATTCAGCTTTCTCATGTCTGGGAAGTCATTTAACTCCCATCTACCTTTCTACTGGCCTCTAAAATTTTGTTGCTATTGTCTCCTCATTCTTTGTCCTTGTCTATTCGTATCTTTTTTTTTTTTTTTTAACATTCCTTTCCTCTCATTTAGTGGGATTCTGGGAAGAAGAGCCATGAAAGTACTTATGTGTTCAATCTGCCATTCTTAACTATTTGCATAGAAGACCATCACAATCAGAGTTTGCAAGGATAACCTCTCCAAATGATTTGAGAGCCTGTCTGGAGGAATACACTCATAAGAGAGTCAAGAGACTTTTGGGAAAAAAATATATAAGTACATAATTACTAACATGGAGTCGTTTCAGTGGTTACAGATAAATTAATGGAGTGAAAATAGCAAAATCAAATACATAAAAATATTTGGTATATGATAATCCATTCTTTCAAATTATAAGAAGAGGATTAACCTGCAAATTTGCCAGTTGACAAATGACGTTATAACAAATAACTAATAATTTTTATATACATATGTATAAAGCCTTCATCAGAATAAATTCTGATGGACTTCCCGGATGGTCCAGTGGCTAAGACTCCATGCTCTCAATGCAGGGGGTCCAGGTTTGATCCCTGGTCTGGGAACTAGATCCCACATGCTGCAACTAAATGTTCTGCATGCCTCAACTAAGACCTGGTGCGGCCAAATAAATAAATATTGAAAAAGAAATTCTGAGAGTCCCTATCACTTCTCAGGATCAGGAAAGAATTCCAAGGACATCTTTCAGTATTTGGGTGTATCTCTGCCATTTCTCTTTGCTCTGGTTCTCACATCTGAAGGCAGCTGGCTTTTCTGACACCCTCTGCCCACTACACATACACGCACACCTAAGAGATCCTGACAGCCTTTACCACCACTTCCAAGATCACTGAGCTTGGTATTTGAGCCACAGGCTCCCACATTGCCAGTTCTGTCAGAGGTTCTGCCACTCCCTTAAGGCCCAGCTGGAAGTGGGACACCTTATCCACTGCTCTCAGAATTCCCAGCTCTTATCGACATTGCTGTTGTTTAGTCGCTCATTCATGTCCAACTTTTTTGCAACCCCATGGACTGTAGCCCGCCAGGCTTCTCTGGATTTCCCAGGCAAGAATACTGGAGTGGGCTGCCATTTCCTCCTCCAAGGGATCTTCCTGACCCAGGATCAAAGCTGAGTTTCCTGTATTGGCAGGCAGATTCTTTACCACTTAACCACCTGGGAAGCCCGCAGAGCTTGGGCACTTTGCTCCTTCAGGGCTGGACTGCTGTCTTACTTCTTCAACTCTTTGAGCCCTGATCTTGTCCTCCCTGACTTGCCAAAACAAGGGCCTCTTCTCTGTCCCCTGAAGCAAAAACCTACACACCTCCAGAGAGGAAGTCCTGAGGTTCCAGAATGCTGTCATCCTGATTAACAAATTATCCCCAAACTTTGCATCTTAAGCAATAACAACTCTTATTTTGCCTGGAACCCCTCGACTTGGGACTGCTCAAAGGCTGAGGACTGCGATATGGAATTATCTGGAGGCTAGGACACTAACGTTTCTGGTGACTGCTGGGGCAGAGTGGGGGGCAGAGGTCCCTGCTAGTGCTGCCAAGTCAGGAATGAGCACATGGCCTCCTCGTGTGGCTGACACAGCATCACACCATGGTGGCTGGGTTGCAAGGATCACTGTCCCGAAGAGAGAGAGCCAGGTACAGTCATAGTACTACTTATGACCTAGCCTCAGAACTCATATGGTGTCACTTCCACTGCATTCTATCTGTCGACCCATCCAAAATTCTACTCAGGCTCAGAGGAGGAGAAACTGATTATACTTCTTGATAGGATTATGGCATGGTTCTAGAGGACCATGTGTGGGACTATATTTGACAAAACAGAATTTGCCATACTTGCCTTCCTACATTAAAAAGAAGAGGAAGAAAAAATGCTTCCTTTATCTGTGTGTGTAAAGTCCACAGGCAAGAAAAGATACAGTTAATTTCTCAGTTAGGTTACCCTGCCCATCTGGTTTCATGGTTGAGCTACAAGTGCTAACAAATCCTTCGCTGCATCAATTAACTCTGCTTTGCTTCAAGGTCATGGAATAGGCCCTTAACCAGAGCCAGTCACCTTGAAAATAAATGATACTGCTAACAAGGGCAAGCAGACAATAAAAAGAATAGCTCAGTGTAATTCTATTTCCACTAGCACATGATCTATTAAAGATCAGGGAAAAAATAGATGCATCAGGACTTTTTCTTTGCCTAAATAAAGGTGACCTACAAATACTTATAGTGACAGGAGAAGCAAATTATTTTCTGTTTTCTTTCCAAGTAAATTACTTATACATTACTGTTCTACTGAACTCATTTACAGAAGAACAGATCAGGTTTTTGTTTTTCTTTTAACTAAGAACATGCCATGTTATTGCTAAAAATTCAGTGTTACTCTCTTGCAGGTACATTTAACCAAGTCTTTGCAGAGGCTCTATCATTTGATTTTCTATCATGACTACACTTTTTACAAATATAGCCATGAAAAACTAGCAATTGCCTAATTCCTAAAAGAAAACACAACACTGCAAAAAGCAATCTACTTAGAGATTTCTAACATACAGAATAACTACATTTCCTTGATTATTATATTATCTTTGGCCACCTGATGCAAAGAAGTGACTCACTGAAAAAGACCCTGATGCTGGGAAAGATTGAAGGCAGGAGAAGAAGGGGACAACAGAGGATGAGATGGTTGAATGGCATCACTGACTAGATGGACATGAGTTTAAGCAAGCTCCAGGAGTTGGTGATGGACAGGGAAGCCTGGTGTGCTGCAGTCCATGGGGCTGCAAAGAGTTGGACATGACTGAGAGACTGAACTGAACTGAAAAACACTTATAATCCAAATCAAAGTCCAGGTTACTTTCAGTAACTGACATGCCAAAATGTTGCTTGAGACTAGATTCTAAAATTCATAAGTGATGTATTTGCACCTGGAGTAGGATGAGGGAGAAAGTTCAGTTTGCTTATATTCTTTCTTATACCAAAGAAATAAGATTTGGACTAAGTAAGCAAGCTTTGGTCCCATGTACTGAGGGTCTTTCTTAAGAAGTGAATCAAAAAATAATTTGCTAATGACCTTAAACATAAAGTGAACCAGAGACATGGCCTATTTGACTCCCAAGTCTGACTTTGATCAATAGAATTTCCTGGCAGACTTGTTAGAAATATATTGAAATAGAAATAGATTCCTAGAATCACCTTTAAAAATTTGACTAAGTCTGGTATAACATCCCAGAACCTGCATTTTAAAAAATGCCCCTATTTAAAGTTTTAAAGTTTTTAAAGTCTCATTTCTGTATTGTCCTCATTTTCAGAGAAGGAATGAGTTGGGAGAGAGAGAGGCTGATACAAATGGACCAACTAACCCAGATTAAGTTCTATTTTTAGTTCTGACAACACAATAATGACAGAATGCACTCTAGGTGTGATGGTTACAAATACTTTACAAGTATTAACACAGTTAGTCCTCACAACTAACGATGTAGGTGCTATCATCCTCAGAAACTGAACAACAAAGAGGCCAAATAACTTGTCTAAGGGCCCACGACTGAACCCAGACAGTCTATGCTCATATTCACAATGCCTTGCTGACTTCTGGGAGACCTAATCACAAACACATGCAAATAAAGTATTTGTGGCCATGGAACTACAGGATCAAAGACCAACAGACTCGAAGTTGTCCGCTTCTCTTTTTCTCAGCCTTTTGTAGCTGGGGTTAACACTGTAGGCTCAATGCCATGGGGTTTCTGTGACAACGTAGTGGCAGAGTACCAAATCCTACCACCAGGAGAAGACAGTGTAACCCAATTGTTGGCCATCCTAATTCCCATAATTCCCATTACAGTCCTCATTTTTATCCTCTCGTTTCTCCATGGGGATGGCCTGGAACTATCCTGCCATCCCTGCTGCTGCTACTGCTGTCGCTTCAGTCATGTCCGACTCTGTGCGACCCCATACACAGCAGCCCACCAGGCTCCCCCGTCCCTGGGACTCTCCAGGCAAGAACGCTGGAGTGGGTTGCCATTTCCTTCTCCAATGCATGGAAGTGAAAAGTGAAAGTGAAGTCGCTCAGTCATGTCCGACTTAGCAACCCCATGGACTGCAGCCCACCAGGCTCCTCCACCCATGGGATTTTCCAGGCAAGAGTACTGAAGTGGGATGCCATTGCCTTCTCCCTGCCATCCCTAACCCATTCCCAACTCTCACTAACTCTGTCCCTTGAGTGATTGACGGGTGCCATTTCCCATAAACCAAGAGCTACTGCTGAAGGTCCTTCTCTGGGGGACTCATTTACAACCAGAACATTTGTCCTCTCAGTGACTACCACTCTGACCCAGCAGCCAGATCACAATACCTGGACACATTCCCATACCTTACCCAACTCTCATTTTTCCCTAGACTTGGTGCCTTCAATCTGACCCTAGCCCATACCTAACAACCTTCCAATCCAGAAAGAACACACAGCTCCCCAGCATGCTTTATGGGTATTCCACATCCCCATATCTAGAAATAAGTTGATAGCTCATAAAACTATACTTACAACTTGCTCTCCAAACTCCTTCCTTCTCTGAAAATGAGGACAATCCAAAAATGAGACTTTAAAAACTTTAACTTATGTATAAGTAATTTATGATGCTTCTGAATTAGACATTTTCAACTTTCGCCTTACAAAAAGGGATCTGTCAGATCCCATAATCTGGCTGTAGAAATTTAATGCCACAAATTGACTTTATATAAAATATTTAAAACATAAGAGATGTGTTATAGAAGATAAGTTCATTATGGTCCTTTTTTAGCTTATCAAGAGGTACATTAAGAAACTAGGACTTGTTCTTAGCTGCATATGCTGTATGAATGGACATAAGGCTAAATTTTTCATTCCTAAGCATTTGGGTCATACATAATCAATTAGCTAATATGTGTTTCCTTGGCTTTATTTCTTAACTGTCTGTATGCACCATAGGAGGCAGCAGGAAGAAAATGTTAAGTATCCACTCTTAAAGCAAAACTTGAAAGAGTATCTGTCAAGGTAGCATGGTATGGTGGAAATATTCTTGGCAATGGAGTCAGGTCTCAAATTCAACTTGCAACTTCCCAATGACTCAGCTTTTCACCTCTAAGTAAAGGCTCATGGCCTTATGCCATGTTAGGAGTCATGCCAGTAGAGAGGTAGACAATGCAACAGGACTCACTGAAAGGAAAGGAAGCAGGTGCACATCAATCCTATCGTGTGCTTTTTCCAAATATCTGAATTATAGCATTTTGTTTAGCTGTTTCAAACCAGTCAACCCTAAAGGAAATCAACCCTGAGTGTTCACTGGAGAAGTGAAGTCACTCAGTCATGTCCGACTCTTTGAGACCCCATGGACTGTACCCTGCCAGGCTCCCCTGTCCATGGGATTTTCCAGGCAAGAATACTGCGATGGGTTACCATTTCCTTCTCCAGGGGATCTTCCCGACCCCAGGATCAAACCTGGGTCTTCCACATGGTAGGAAGGCTCTTCACTGTCTGAGCCACCAGAGAAGCCCATGGAATTCTGTCTGAGTCACCAGGGAATTCATTGGAAGGACTGATGCTAAAGCTGAAGCTCTAATCCTTTGGTCGCCTGATGCAAAGAACCAACTCATTGGAGAAGACCCTGATTCTGGGAAACAGAGGGGATGACAGAGGACAAGGCGGCTGGACAGCATCACCTACTCAATGGACATGCATTTGAGCAAACTCTGGGAGATGGCAAAGGACAGGGAAGCATGTAGTCCATGGGGTCACAAAGAGTTGGACACCACTGAGTAACTGAACAACAAAGCTGTTTCAGGGATCCCGTAGGTTGAACTGGGTGGTTTTGATATTTGAGGTAGTGTTAGGTGAGCAAAAGGGAGGGGGATTACACTATGGACATCAGATAAAAGGGTTATAGATGATTAGTTCAACTTCCCTCTCATTTTCTCATTTCCTGGCACGTCAAGAGGTCACTGGGGAGAAGATAAACTGCCTTGGGTATGAATTGTCAGTTGAGCCATTTAACTTCACTAAAGCATCCCACCTAATTCACAGAGCTTCAAATAAGGGTCACAGAAGAGCATCAGAATACTAAACTGGTCACACTGAAGGGGTTACCAAGGGAAGACTGCAGGTGAATACGTACCCTGTAGGCAGAAGTCAACAACAAACATAAGGAACCTAATGATGAAGAATTTTAAATTGTCTCAAGTTCCTGACTTCATTTAAATCGACTTAAGGAACTGACCTTTTATCAAAGGTAACCAATGAAATTCTGGCCACTAGGCTCAACAGGTTTGTTTCAACCTTTTCCTTCTTTTGATTCTTCTGGCTTTGGACACATCTTCTTCCCAAGGTGTTTATTCCAGAACAGGTTGTTTTTTGGTTTTTTTTTTCTGTTTTTTCTGTTGTTCCTATTTCTTCTCTGTCCATTTCTTAGCTGTCTTTATTCATTTTTTCCTTCTTCAGGTTTCTAAATAAAGACACACCACATAGCTTAGTTTTGGGCCCTCTTTTAATATTTACTCTCTTTCAGTTAGTCTATTCAGTCCTTTAGTTCCTATTTTTCTCTTTAGGACTGATCAACTTCTTAAGCATGATTCAACATTTCTAAGTTACTTATACACATCACTAAACACGTACACATCTCTAACATGTACACATCACTAACATATACACATTGCTAACAGATGACTCTGATCCCTGCAACTTTGCATCATGTTTCTCTTCTTACATTCCCTGCCCCCAAACCCCCAAATTCCCTAACATAGCTCCTCTTTGCTGCTTTCCTCAAGCTGCCCAGGCTCATGAACTTGAGGTCAACCAGAACATCCCTTTGTCATTCACCCTTGAAGCTTAACGGAGGATGTTAACTAGTACAGATTTTGCCTCCCAAATTCATCCAGGTCTATGACACTCCTCTACTTCCTCACTGACACTGTGTTTCACATCCCCATTACCTCCTGCATAGAGTTAGCATCAAGAGAAATACAAGTCTTCAAGTTATTCAAAGATTATTCTATTTTTTTTTTGTAAGAGGTGCTATATTTTCATTGGTGAATAAATGTTAACAGCCAAAGGGAAGATAAACACATGTCAAAGAGTAAAGGAAGACGGATAATCCTTTTGAAAGAGAACTTCTAGTAAGCTTTTCTTTTCTTTTTTTAAATTTATTTTTTATTTTAATTGGAGGCTAATTACTTTACAATATTGTGGTGATTTCTGCCACACATTCACATGAATCAGCCATGGGTGTACATGAGTTCCCCATCCTGACCCACCCTCCCTATTTCTGGGACAATAATGATTATGGAGGGTCAGGTACTGTTCAAAGTGCTTAACTTGAATAATTTCTTTTTTAAAGATTCTTTAGCTATTTTTAATTGGTGGATAATTGCTTTATAAGGTTGTGCCAGTTCCTGCCATATATCAATATGAATCAGCCATAGGTATGATGTCGATGTCCCCCCCACCTTGAACCTCCCTCCCGCTTCCAACCCCATCCCACCCCATCCCACCTCTGTAGGTTGACACAGAGCACTGGGTTGAGCCCACTCTGTCACATAGCAAATTCCCGCTGGCTATATATTTTACATATGGTAATCTATATGTGTCCATGCTGCTCTCCACATTAGTCCCACCCTCTGCTTCCCCCCACTACCCCAGGCCCACAAATCTGTTCTCTCTGTCTGAGCCTCCATTGCTGCCCTGCAAATAGGTTCATCAGTGCCAACTTTCTAGATACCATATATCTAGACCATTTGTCTTTCTCTTTCTGACTCACTTTACTCTGTATAATAGGCTCTAGGTTCATCCACCTGTTTAGGACTGACTCAAATATGTTCTTTTTTTAAATATTCAGTTCAGTCACTCAGTCGTGTCTGACTCTTTGCGACCCCATGAATCGCAGCATGCCAGGCCTCCCTGTCCATCACCAACTCCCAGAGTTCACTCAAACTCATGTCCATTGAGTCCGTGATGCCATCCAGCCATCTCATCCTCGGTCATCCCCTTCTCCTCCTGCCCCCAATCCCTCCCAGCATCAGAGTGTTTGCCAATGAGTCAACTCTTCGCATGAGGTGGCCAAAGTTCTGCAGCTTCAGCTTTAGCATCATTCCTTCCAAAGAAATCCCAGGGTTGATCTCCTTCAGAATGGACTGGTTGGATCTCCTTGCAGTCCAAGGGACTCTCAAGAGTCTTCTCCAACACCACAGTTCAGAAGCATCAATTCTTTGGCGCTCAGCCTTCGTCACAGTCCAACTCTCACATCCATACATGACCACAGGAAAAACCATAGCCTTGACTAGACGGACCTTAGTTGGCAAAGTAATGTCTCTGCTTTTGAATATACTATCTAGGTTGGTCATCACTTTTCTTCCAAGGAGTAAGCGCCTTTTAATTTCATGGCTGCAGTCACCATCTGCAGTGACTTTGGAGCCCAAAAAAATAAAGTCTGACACTGTTTCCACTGTTTTCCCATCTATTTCCCATGAAGTGATGGGACCAGATGCCATGATCTTTGTTTTCTTAATGTTGAGCTTTAAGCCAACTTTTTCACTCTCCTCTTTCACTTTCATCAAGAGGCTTTTTAGCTCCTCTTCACTTTCTGCCATAAGGGTGGTGTCATCTGCATATCTCAGGTTATTGATATTTCTCCTGGCAATCTTGATTCCAGCTTGTGTTTCTTCCAGTCCAGCATTTCTCATGATGTACTCTGCATAGAAGTTAAATAAGCAGGGTGACATACAGCCTTGATGTACTCCTTTTCCTATTTGGAACCAGTCTGTTGTTCCATGTCCAGTTCTAACTGTTGCTTCCTGACCTGCATATAGGTTTCTCAAGAGGCACGTCAGGTGGTCTGGTATTCCCATCTCTCTCAGAATTTTCCACTGTGATCCACAAAGTCAAAGGCTTTGGCATAGTCAATCAAGCAGAGATAGATGTTTTTCTGGAACTCTCTTGCTTTTTCCATGATCCAGTGGATGTTGGCAATTTGATCTCTGGTTCCTCTGCCTTTTCTAAAACCAGCGTGAACATCAGGGAGTTCACGGTTTATGTATTGCTGAAGTCTGGCTTGGAGAATTTTAAGCATTACTTTACTAGCATGTGAGATGAGTGCAATTGTGTGGTAGTTTGAGCATTCTTTGGCATTGCCTTTCTTTGGAATTGGAATGAAAACGGACCTTTTCCAGTCCTGTGGCCACTGCTGAGTTTTCCAAACTTGCTGGCATATTGAGTGCAGCACTTTCACAGCATCATCTTTCAGGATTTGAAATAGCTCAACTGGAATTCCATCACCTCCACTAGCTTTGTTTGTAGTGATGCTTTCTAAGGCCCACTTGACTTCACATTCCAGGATGTCTGGCTCTAGATGAGTGATCACATCATCATGATTATCTGGGTTGTGAAGATCTTTTTTGTACAGTTCTTCTGTATATTCTTGCCACCTCTTCTTAATATCTTCTGCTTCTGTTAGGTCCAGACCACTTCTGTCCTTTATCGAGCCCATCTTTGCATGAAATGTTCCCTTGGTATCTCTAATATTCTCAAAGAGATCTCTAGTCTTTCCCATTCTATTGTTTTCCTCTATTTCTTTGCATTGATCGCTGAAGAAGGCTTTCTTATCTCTTCTTGCTAGTCTTTGGAACTCTGCATTCAGATGCTTATATCTTTCCTTTTCTCCTTTACTTTTCGCCTCTCTTCTTTTCACAGCTCTTTGTAAGGCCTCCCCAGACAGCCATTTTGCTTTTTTGCATTTCTTTTCCATGGGGATGGTCTTGATCCCTGTCTCTTGTACAATGTCCCGAACCTCATTCCATAGTTCATCAGGCACTCTATCTATCAGACATAGGCCCTTAAATCTATTTCTCACTTCCACTGTATAATCATAAGGGATTTGATTTAGGTCATACCTGAATGGTCTAGTGGTTTTCCCTACTTTCTTCAATTTAAGTCTGAATTTGGCAATAAGGAGTTCATGATCTGAGCCACTGTCAGCTCCTGGTCTTGTTTTTGCTGACTGTATAGAGCTTCTCCATCTTTGGCTGCAAAGAATATAATCAATCTGATTTTGGTGTTGACCGTCTGGTGATGTCCACGTGTAGAGTCTTCTCTTGTGTTGTTGGAAGAGGGTGTTTGCTATGACCAGTGCATTTTCTTGGCAAAACTCTATTAGTCTTTGCCCTGCTTCATTAAGCATTCCAAGGCCAAATTTGCCTGTTATTCCAGGTGTTTCTTGACTTCCTACTTTTGCATTCCAGTCCCCTATAATGAAAAGGACATCTTTTTGGGGTGTTAGTTCTAAAAGATCTTGTAGGTCTTCATAAAACCGTTCAGCTTCAGTTTCTTCAGCGTTACTGGTTGGGGCATAGACTTGGATAACTGTGATATTGAATGGTTTGCCTTGGAGACGAACAGAGATCATTCTGTCATTTTTGAGATTGCATCCAAGTACTGCATTTCGAACTCTTTTGTTGACCATGATGGCTACTCCATTTCTTTTTAGGGATTCCTCCCACAGTAGTAGATGTAATGGTCATCTGAGTTAAATTCACCCAATCCATTTTTTTTTATATAGCTGAGTAATATTCCATTGTGTATATGTACCACAATTTCTGTACCCATTCATCTGTTGATGGACATCTAGGTTGCTTCCATGCCCTAGCTATTGTAAAAAGTGCTGCCACAAACATTGGGGTACATATGTCTCTTTCAGTTATGGTTTCCTCGGGGTATATGCCCAGCAGTGGGATTGTTAGGTTATATGGTAGTTTTATTTCTAGTTTTTTAAGGAATCTCCCTACTGCTCTCCACAGTGGCTATATCAATTTACATTCCCACCAAAAGATTATTAATCCTAAAATGCATTTGTCATGTACCTGTTACAAATAACAAAGGCAAAAAAAATTTGAACAATTACCAATCCAGGGAAAATAACCCAAAAGGCTGCAGCAACACTGAAATGACTGTTGTGTCTTTAAATAGATGTTTACTGTGGCAGAAATAATTAATGTTTACAAGGGCCAGGATTCCTTTAGACAAAACAAATGCAAAAATCCGTAATTTCTTCCCTCCTCTAACTAGTCAATGTATAATACAGAGATGATGGAAACATAAGAATCCCTTATCAGTTTTTCCAAATGCTTTTATAGACCATCTGAATCAGGATCAACTGGGGTACCTGGTAAAATGCTGTTTCCCAGATGTAATATAATTCCCACACTTTACCCTTCTTTTGTAGTACATGTAGAACATGCTTTTTAAACAAGTTCTCACTATGATTTCTATGCACTTTAGAGTTAAGGAACCTCTAAAATATAATAAGAAAAAGGCTACAAAAATTAAATAAGAATATTATAAATTATATTTGTTTTCTTTTTCATACTTGCCTCTTTTTGAAAATTTTATAGTTATGTAAGAAAACGAATATGTGACTTTAAAAGCAAACATGTAGACTATTCCTGAATTTTGCCTATATATATATATCAGGCAGTAACTCATCGGTAAATTCTTTCAAAATACTAGGAAGATTCTCTAAAAGGAGAAGAGATTGGAGGCAGAACTTTTCCATATAATCTCAAAAGTACAATTAAACTCGAGTGACTTAAATAATCTAATGGGTTTTTTGTATTCAAAAAGTTTTTTTTCAAAATTCCAGATGTGTAGGAAAAAGATAATAAAACTATAATACCATTGTTCTTTTTTAAAAACTCAAGTTCTCTTGCTAATAGTTAAGAATACTGATTTATTTAAAACATAACATGTTTCTGCTTCATAACAACATCTGTATTATTTTACATTTTTATTGGCAACTTTCACTGTACCCTGGTGATTTCTAAAAATCCTCATACTTCCCTGCTGGTCAAAGTTTCCAAAAAATAATAAACAAATGATTATTAACTCTGATCTTTTTATTCCATGACCATGTATTCCATAAAAAACACTTGAGAAGGCCGAGCTATTAACTTTGGGGAAAATAAGGTCCATATACCAGATTTCAACTTTAGAGATATTTTGTGAGGTGGAAAGAACATCGAGAGTACAAAGTACAACACCCATCACAAGTGCATTCTTCCCAAGGGAAAGTGTTAGCATCTGGACTTCCATTAGCATTAAACACACTCCTAACTTCTCTACCTCACAACAGCAATGTCCACTGCTCACAGAGAAGCTGCTATCATGGCGAGTGTTGCCTATTGCTAAAGTTTCTAGCCAAGTTGTTCAGCTAGGAATCAGCTAGGAATGATTTGGACTTCTAGTGGAGACAATTTGGCAGTATCTGGAGAATTTTTTGATTGTCAGATCTGAAGAGAACTATGGGTATCTGGTGGGTAGAAGCCAGGGATACTGCTAAAAACTTATCAAGCACAGGATAGCCCCCATAACAAAGAATTGTGAAGCCCCAAATATCAATGGCACCACAGTTGAAAAACCCTGGGCTAAACCCATGGTTCTACAAATTAATGCCCACTACCATAAAGTCTTAGGCTCTGTCTGTTCTTGCTTCCCAACCTTCTACCATAATAATCATCATTTGAATCAAACACCTTGGCTTCAGAGTTCTTTATACCCTCACATTAATTGTTGCTAATCGCTTTGAAGCCTTCCTTGATTCATGCCCTCAACCCTAGCCCCTGTACCAACTCTTCCCATCAGACAGTTTAGATCCCACCATATCACCTTAAATTTTTATCAGTACAACTTGCATTGGAACTAAAGGTCTGTTTCTCTTGCTCTCAAGAATCATCTTCTTGAGTGTCAATTCTTACCTAAGTCCCCCTAGCTGCCAACATAGTGCCTTAAACATAGTAAGTGCATAATAAATATTTGTCAGGCTAATGAAATAACTTGAGATTTGCACTCTGCTAAACATGGATAATGATTCACGGAATACAAAACATAACCTTTGCCCTCAACTACTTCCCTTTTGAGGTAAAGATACACACAGGAAAGGATAGCAAGCAATGTAAAACAGTACCTAATGAGTAGCAGATGTCTAAGTCAGATAACAATTACTAGAAAAGATTTCTGATGGGTGTGAACTCCCTTAGAATGCTGGTAAGTAGAGAGTGCCTCACAAAACTGAGATATACCTGAAAGAATGAGGATATCTTTTGTAAGCTAGTCAAAATGAGGAGGCCATTCCACGGCGGTTAGGAGGTGGATGTGAAAGGCAGCTTGAGCAAAGCAAAAGCACTTTGCCAATCAGAACCACGGCCATTGAAAGCACATTCTTGGGCTCTTCTTTCACACTCCTCATAAAGTATTCTGAGTTGGTGGGGGGGTGGTTTACAGAAAAGCAGTGTTTGAGGCCTAGGCATTATCATTTCTGAAATAGAACTTTGGATCTAAATCTATTTCTTAGATATAGATTTCAGTAGTGTAGTAGATGCTGTAGTGTGCTACCCAGACTCACAACTGCCGGCATATGGGATACTGGTGACTCACAGCTGATTTCCTCTCTAGGAATGATTCATTACCAAAGAGAGTGACATCACCCTAGCTAACACTCCCTGTCTGAGTGCAGCTTGGATTCAATGACTGTCAAATGGAGAGGCGTATATTATAAAATTCTGGTCCCCTTGTCTCAAGGCACGACAATTTTGAAGACCTGTCAAACTTCTAAGGGCTTCCCTGGTGGCTCAGACGGTAAAGAATCTGCCTGCAATGTAAGAGACTCAGATTCAATCCCTGAGTCAGGAAGATCCCCTGGAAAAGGGAATGGCAACCACTCCAGTATTCTTGCCTGGAGAATTCCATGAACAGAGGAGCCTGGCAGGCTATGATCCATGGGGTCGCCAAGAGTCAGAAACGACTGGGCAACAAACACTTTCACACACTTTCAAAGCTCTAAAGCTTCCTAACCCATGACCATTTTAACTCTTCCCTCTCTCTATCCTACTTCTATCCTTGACAGCACTCCCCAATAAATTATTTGCAGGAAAACCTCCATCTCAGACTTTATTTCCTGGAAAGCCCAACTAAGACTACAGGAGAGGAAATGAACCAACAATAGTAGTGGCAATGAGAAAGGATGGGGTCCAGCAGATCTTAACACTGTCCTTCTTGGGCAGTCAGCAGTTAGACCACTGTTAGTAGGAAAGGAATCAATCATCTCACACACCCTGCAGTATTTCATTCCCACTATCGAACTGGTATCCCATATCCCTGGGAATTTTTCCTACCTACCCTCAAATGAGATCTGCTTTCAAAGCCTCCTCTGCACGGGAGCTTCAATGACTGATAATATTTTCAAGTCTCACCTAACAGAAATCTATTTTTTCCATTCAGCCTCAATGCAAACTCAATCAAGGACTCAGTTTGCCACAGGAGAAGAGTTGGGGAACCTTGCTGGTACCGTTGAAATCAGAGCAGGTCACCTTGAATGGTGGGAGAGACAATGCCATGAATTCACCAGACTCCATTTTCTTATCCACCTAGGCTCCATGTTATTGATTTCCTAGCCTCCTCTGTGATGCCCCCAGGCCATATGAATGAATCCTGGCCCACACAGAGTGGGTGGAAGTGATGTCCATCAGCTATGAGGTCAGGTCCTTAAACTACCCACACCCCAAAACAGTTCTCCAGGCAACCTCTCTTTGTTCTACCATATGGTTGAAAATAATCCTGTAAAATTCTGAGGCCTCTGAGGAAAGGAGAGCCATAAAATGTATGGAACCTGGGCCCCTGAATGGGTGAATGTAATACAGCCTTCCACGACACCAGATCAACTGTGCTTGGGTTATGCCACAGAGATTTATGGCTTACTTGTCACTACAGAGAGTGTTGATTACCTTACCACATTCAGTTCAGTTCAGTCGCTCAGTCGTGTCTGAGTCTTTGCGACGCCATGAACCGCAGCACACCAGACCTCCCTGTCCATCACCAACTCCCGGAATTTACCCAAACTCATGTCCATTGAGTCGGTGATGCCATCCAACCATCTCTCAACTTCTGTCATCCCCTTCTCCTCCTGCCCTCAATCTTTCCCAGCATCAGGGTCTTTTCAAATGAGTCAGCTCTTTGCATCAGGCGGCCAAAGTATTCAAGTTTCAGTTTCAACATCAGTCCTTCCAATTAACACCCAGGACTGATCTCCTTTAGGATGGACTGGTTGGATCTCCTTGCAGTCCAAGGGACTCTCAAGAGTCTTCAACACCACAGTTCAAAAGCATCAATTCTTCGGCATTCAGCTTTCTTTATAATCCAACTCTCACATCCATACATGACCACTGGAAAAACCATAGCCTTGACTAGACAGACCTTTGCTGGCAAAGTAATGTCTCTGCTTTTTAATCTGCTGTCTAGTTTGGTCATAACTTTCCTTCCAAGGAGTAAGCATCTTTTAATTTCATGGCTGCAATCACCATCTGCAGTGATTTTGGAGCCCAAAAAAATAAAGTCTGACACTGTTTCCACTATTTCCCCATCTATTTCCCATGAAGTGATGGGACTGGATGCCATGATCTTCGTTTTCTGAATGTTGAGCTTTAAGCCAACTTT
This sequence comes from Budorcas taxicolor, assembly GCF_023091745.1. Classification (NCBI taxonomy): domain Eukaryota; kingdom Metazoa; phylum Chordata; class Mammalia; order Artiodactyla; family Bovidae; genus Budorcas; species Budorcas taxicolor. The sequence continues at coordinate 133,690,688 of NC_068935.1, read as the reverse complement.
TTCACTCTCCTCTTTCACTTTCATCAAGAGGCTTTTTAGCTCCTCTTCACTTTCTGCCATAAGGGTGGTGTCATCTGCATATCTCAGGTTATTGATATTTCTCCCGGCAATCTTGATTCCAGCTCGTGCTTCCTCCAGCCCAGCGTTTCTCATGATGTACTCTGCATAGAAGTTCAATAAGCAGGGTGACAATATACAGCCTTGACGTACTCCTTTTCCTATTTGGAACCAGTCTGTTGTTCCATGTCCAGTTCTAACTGTTGCTTCCTGACCTGCATATAGGTTTCTCAAGAGGCAGGTCAGGTGGTCTGGTATTCCCATCTCTTTCAGAATTTTCCAGTTTATTGTGATCCACACAGTCAAAGGCTTTGACATAGTCAATAAAGCAGAAATAGATGTTTTTCTGGAACTCTTTTGTTTTTTCGATGATCCAGCGGATGTTGGCAATTTGATCTCTGGTTCCTCTGCCTTTTCTAAAACCAGCTTGAACATCTGGAAGTTCACGATTCACATATTGCTGAAGCCTGGCTTGGAGAATTTTGACCACATTAATTCCAGCTTTATTTGAATGCAGTCATAAGAGGTAGGTTTGTGAGAAGTTTCCTGGATATTTGAGGAAACTTGTCTCAGAGAAGCCCCACACATAAAAATATCCTAGAAAATTCAGGAAAAAGCAAAGACTTCTATGCCATTATTAGCATAGCTAGTGGAGGTAATTTAATCAAAAGCATAACCATTTACACACCAACAAACAACTGGCATTCTGTATTTAGCTATGGAAGATATAAATGGATCATGTAATTGCATTCACCCATACATATTATACACATCATTGATTGTGTGTTAATGTGTTTAAATTTTGTTTGAAAAACAAACTACCCTGCCGGCATGCTCTGAGTAAACAAACTCTTAGAAAAGAATGATGAACAATGTTTGGGAAAAGAGAAGGAAAACTGGAGAAAAATGGACTAAAATTTTCATTTTTAAGTGAAAACTTGGATAAGCCATAAGGCTGCTTGGGTATATTTAGAAATTATACAAGCTAGAAATATAAGAAATGTGTATTTTAAAAGCCAAGATAAACAAAACATGATGAATATTAACTCACTGTTACCCTGCTTTCTAGATTCCTATATTCCATATTTGGAAGGTAAAATAACCAAGTGAAACAGGAAGACTTGCTTTTCTCTTTTAAGTGAATTTTCTATGTTGAGGGATTTGGCTATGCTTCAGTTCTCTGGAGGGACTATTAAAAAAAAAAGACTTAGATTGTTATCTTTGAAACCATCTTCACAAAGGGCTCAAATTTGAAGTTGTAAGAAACTGGTTTCAAACCTAGAAACGCATCTGATTTCATTTTATTTTAAATTTTATCCTCAAGGAGTGCATTATGTGTTTTAAGTCACTCTGGAAGGGGGCATCCAAAAATCTTTCAGTTCACAAGAGTACTCACTATACTGCAACATTTCGTCTACTTACTAATGTCTGAATACCTCTAATACTCATTGCTGGTTCAATACACTGCATGTGTGCACGCATGCATACAAGTAATTTTGTTGCATCAGAGGCAGTTTTCTGTTTCTTTAAATTTAGGATCCCACACTTCTTCAGGGAAAAATGCTTTAGATAAGATCCAATGACTGGATATTCCAGCAGCTACACACACTCAACTTGAACAAACTTCAGGAAACTCAAATTTATGCTTCTGGTAGTAGAGGTCTATACACTATCAACACAACATTTTGATAAATTTTATTTCTCTTGACTTCAACCAAAATGCAAAAATAGGATGCATTTATGTTTGTAGCATTGATTATATTTCTGACTGGAGAGGATTTCCAGTTTAACTAAGTATCAATGAGAACCAAAACCAATGCATATAATTTTACATATCTGTTGATTAGCAAAAATGTCCACAGAATGATTTCTGGCTTCATACATTTCAAACTTTATTTCTTTCCCCACCATCCACACACTTTTCTGCCACATTCCATGGAGCACACTCATACCCCAATACAATCTGTGGTCCTATGCTTCAAGTCATAACACAGAGTGAGTCGTCAGAGGGACAGAGACTGGAGTCTTCCTGGAAGCCATTCCTACGCTAGCACAACTAGTGGCAATATACACAGAAGAGACTTATTATAGATATATTTCAATAATCATGGGGGTGTCAAAGTCACAGCTGGGAATTTTATATCTGCATTTTTCATCCACAAGTAAACACACCAAAAGTTTTGTATTTGTATCCCCAACTCAACTTTCCCTTAGCAGGTCCTCCCAAAGCCCATGACCTCTTGAACACCATGAAGAGAAGTATAACAGAGGGGGTTCTGAAATAGGAAGAGACAGCAGTTTTAGCCCACTCTAGTTAAATTATATTACATTCACAAATTTTACACAAACATATGACCATTTGAAGATAGAGGCTCCTGCCAGCATTCTAGAAGGGACCCATCCAGTGGTGGTCCTCAGGCTTAAGCTTTATCAGCTTCAGGATGTTTTTACTTCTACATAATTCTTTCCTCTGTAAAAACTTTGTACATGGAAACTTTCAAACATATACAGAAGTCAGAAGAATATATAATAACTCACCATGTACTCATCACTCAGTTTCAAGAACTATCAACTCAGGACCTTTCTTATTTTCTTCCATACCCTTACCTACTCGTCCCTCTCCTCCTCACCCTGGGTTATTACCATGCCACTTACAATTATTTCTGTATATACATATATGCTTAGGTTTATATTTCTTGTGGTATTTTAGGACAGTTTTATCAATGGCTATAGTGGAGGACAGTGGAGCCTGGTGTGCTGCTGTCCATGGGGCTGCAAAAAGTCAGACATGACTTAGCAACTGAATAACAACAATAATTAAATAAATATTTGTTTTGACTTCTGCCAGAATTGTTTTTATTTCCTACTATTTTTGTAAAATGCACTGAGTCTGTTCAATAGTACTCATTTTTAACATTTGCAATAAAGACAAGATTTCATTTGACCTTAAACTTACACAATGTGTCAATTATATCTCAATAAAGCTAGGGGGAAAAAGAATGCACTTGAACTGACAATGACCTTTCCTTAACAATAGAGCTGTGAATGAACTTCTCCAAGAACTCCCACATGTTCCATTTTTCTTATGGTTAATAATAGTCATTAATCAATCATCATATATGCATACATACAAACACACATACAGAAAGACACATGTAATTTTTCTTCTTGCATCACATTCTTCTAAGCCTAAACCAAAACAGATTTTTTTGGTTATGGGGAAAAAAAAAATCTATAAGTAAGGTGTTAAAGGAAGAAATAAGAAAAACACATGAAAGGTCATCTAACACATTAACACGGTTAAGGAAATCAATGCCACACCCCATTCCACACATTCAGGGGCAGATATCCCTATCACATTTTATACCATAGTTCTATATAACTTCACAGTTATAAATTTTAGATATCATAAAACATACCTAAAATAAAAATATTTTAAAATCTCATGATTAGCACTTCACTCAAAGTCAAAAGAAGGAATTTAAGTTGGTAACTTTAGTGCAAGAAAAAATTTATAAAATTTTACTATTCTTATTAAAATAAGGGCTGTTAGGATACACCACACCTTGGGGAACTTTCCTTTAGAGTCATAAATGTTCTAGCATGAGAAAAATAGTGTATTAGAAGTATGAGTGAGTGAAGTCGCTCAGTCGTGTCCGACTCTTTGCGACCCCATGGACTGTAGCCTACAAGGCTCCTCTGTCCATGAAATTTTCCAGGCAAGAGTACTGGAGTAGGTTGCCATTTCCTTCTCCAGGGGATCTTCCTGACCCAGGGATCGAACCCGGGTCTCCTATATTGCAGGCAGACGCTTTATCTTCTGAGCCACCAGGGAAGTCATTAGAAGTATATTAGTACATTAAAAAGTGTTGATACATGTTGTGGTTCTAAACTGGCCTAATATTAAAGAGTTATGGTAAATTCCTTCAAAATTTGAGAGTTTACCCCAGGCTGGAAGCCAAGGGTTCTGGGATTAACAAGACGAACAGAGTCCCTACCCTCACAGAACTTATGATATACTGAAAAAGAAAAGTACCCGGGGAGTTACAATCCTATGTGACACTTGTTATGACATAGGAATTACAAGGGGTTTCAGGAGGGTGGTGCAAGGGAGTTGAACCCAGGAAAAGGCCTGGAGAAGTGACGTGTAGACTGAGACTTGTGGCAGCCTTCCAGGTGTGATCTTACTTCATTAAAAGTGTGGGTCTTTGCAAAGTGGAATGGAGACTGGAGAAGACAATAATGGGGGCGGAGAGAACAGGCAGATGACCACTGATGTGGATATGAACGAGGGAAGATGGCATCCTGGGCCAGGACGATGGCAAGGAAGATGGGCCGAAGTAGGCAGATTCAAGAACTATTTCAGAGCTATCATCCACAGAGTTTAGTGATGAGTTAAGGCAGATTCAAGAACTATTTCAGAGCTATCATCCACAGAGTTTAGTGATGAGTTAGTATGAGGTAAGGAAACCAGGAGAATCTGGAATGTGTCTTGAGACGGGAAGGTGATGGGTTTTGTTTTGTGAAGCTGGACATGGAGTTGAGCTCTTTGACTTTAAGATTTCTATTTCAGTTGATTCTCCAGAGACAGACACAAACATCTCAAATTAGAGCTCAGCCTTGTGATTCATGAAATTTTAAAGAATGTGCATGTGTGTTGTAATTACTGCTATAATTTAACAGGGCTGTTTTGTGCCCTAAAGCTGAGAAGCGAGCATACCTTTGTGCGTTCAGAATGTTAATTGAATTACCTCTGACTTTAGTTTATGTTCCTTAAGTCCAAACTCTTAAGTCAGGCAAAAGGGCTCACAGTTATGTAGTACCATACTTAACTACCCTTTTTATAAGCAAGGATTTTTATACCGAAAATAAACAGAGGCATACAGACATAAACCCATAAATTATGTGGGCAAGTACTTTAAAGGAACATGTATTTGCACAAGGACCAGGAGAGCTTTCCTAAAAGGGACCAGGTCCTGGGAATTCTCTCTAAAAGTGATTTATTTCTGTCAACATTCTTCTTCAATTTAAACATATGCATTCACATATATTTAAATTTCTCCAGACATTTGACTTTAAAGCTTTACTTCTGATGTTCTGAATAAATACCTTTAGCAAAGAAGCAATAAAGTAAGTTAAGGCAGTTTTCTTTTTGAATCTACCTTTCTTGTACAAATCTTCCTCTAAACACCTAAAGACTATTTGATAATATTTCTTTAGAAATGTTTCCTATAAAGTATGTGTGTGCCTATATATGTATGAATAATGTATACATGATACATATCATACACACATATATTACAAACTACTGAAATGTTTCTTATTGCCCTGAATTTTTTTCTTACAGAAGAGTTCTTAGCTTTCTGGCAGAGGAGATTTCCGACTTTATAAATGTATTTCTATAATGACTTTCAACAAGAATTTATTAAACATCTGCTCTGTATAGATGGATGTGCTGGTGTGTCAATGCATATTATTATCATAGTAAGTTAGTTGTCAAAATAAAAACAATAATAAGCAATAATGTTTAAAAAACATACACTTCATAGCCACAGATAAAAACAGAGACCATTTTCTACCTTTCTAGCTGATTAAGAGGCAAGAGAATGAAACACGCTTTTTAAAAGCTTGGTCCCTGGTGTGTCATAACAGGAATCGTCCATTCTCCAGCCCTGGTAACCCATCTGCCATGCAATCTTGACAATCATCTTCTACCAAAGGGTACTATACATGGCCATTGGCACATGTCAAGTTATTTCACATCCTAGGTTATTACTCAGTGCCCAGAAAGTCTTCCTATTATTTCTATTTCCTGTAAAATAATCCTTAGTTCCCAGGAGGAGGTCATTTTGCCTTAAATGATGAAACTGCACTTTGGGTTATGTATCCTCTTAGTGTGTATCAAGTATATTATCCCTAATGCAAAAATCTCATCTGTTAACTTAATGCAAAGCTTCACTTTCCCCTCACTTGTAACTTACAGAAAGACATGTTGAACAAGTTAGTTATGTCAATACATGTCTGTTAAGCCCATGAGCTGAATTCCAAAAGGACTGGAGGAATTTTTTTTAAATGCTCTGCTTACACTGCTGCAACGTTAACATCGCTGACCCAATTAGAAACATACATGGATAGCTCTGTATTTGTAACATTCTGTATGATTTAAATGACAAGGTGCCCTAAAAGGGAGCCAAAATATGTGTTTTGATGTTCCAGAAGTGGTTCTCTCTGGCAAAGGGAATGTGATTCTTCAGCTAATCAGAGAGAGATCTCTCTTTAAATCTGGAGCTGGAGAGCCTCAGCAAAAGAAAAAGAATGAGCATAAAACATGTCCAGAACAGAAGGACTTTCTCTGCTGTTCCTCAGACCTTGGGGTACCCAGGAATCCTACTGGTGTGAAGATGGGTACATCCAAAGAGAAAGCACCCCGAAGAGTTGCTGACATGACCCTGTGACCTTCAGCCAGGTAGCCCACCACACACCCAACAGCTGTCCCCAAGGAGACTGCCTCGGCTCTCCGTTTGCTGGTAATGAGACTCCATGGATAAACCCTCTTACCTGGTTCCAGGATTTCTTTCTCAGTTCCTGCTCCATCACTGCCTCTTCTCAGCTCCAAACCTTCTGGCTTTACTTCCTGCCTCTCCCTACCAGTCCCACACCTGATCTGTGGAGAGACTTGGACACCCTGATGTTTGGCACCTTGCCTTAATATGGTTTCAACTCACTCTCTGGCACCTGTGCCTCTGGCTTCCCCCCCCCCCATCCAAACTTTGGTATCCAGGAGTTCTCTTGTTGACCTGTGATTCCACCAGATGCAGCCCTGCCTAATAAAAGCAAAGCAAACAGTCTGAACCATACCCTAAAAGTACCCTATCCATCAGTCAATATAGGCTTAGTGATGTACGTGTAACAAATAGCTCCAAACTCTCCATCATCTAAAGTTGAGGTTTGTTCAGCTTATCCTACATGTTCATCATGCCCCAGCTATGACTCTACTCCAAAACACCTTTACTCAGAGGCTCCACCACTTGGAACATCCCTGGTCCCCACAGCTAGAAGAAGAAAGCATGAGGTGTTACAAATGAGCTCTTAAAGACTCATTCAGAAGCAATGTATTTGCAGCCATATTTCCTTGGTCAATGCAAATCATGCAGCCCTGCCTGCCTCATGTCAAGGGGGCACGAAGGTACAATCACACCCAAAGGCAGGAGAACCAGAGATATTGCTGACTAATGTTAAATGTTACCATAGGCACAAAGTTTTAAGTCACAATTTTCTGGTCTCATTGTTTATGGAACTAGAATATTGACTATAGTGTTGGTTGGCTCTGTTAACTCTTAGTAATCCTTAGAGAAAGCTTGAAGGTTTAATTAGGGCTTCCCAGGTGGCTCAGTGGTAAAGACCTGCAATGCAGGAGACATGGGTTTGATCTCTGGGTTGGGAAGATCCCCTGCAGGAGGGCATGGCAACCCACTCCAGCATTCTTGCCTGGAAAATCCCCTGGACAGAGGAGCCTGAAGGGCTACAGTCCATGGGGTCACAAAGAGTCGGACATGACTTAGCAACTGAGCACAGCACACATGCACACACTGCAATACAAAAGGATGAGAAGAAGTAAGTCCTTGATTAAAAACAAAACTTCCAATGCTGTAACTACTAACTGTCATCAGTTCTAATATATTAATATTGATAACAGCTAAGGTTTCATTTCTCAGGCATTTGCAGTACACCTCTAAGCTCTTTACATATATAATTTCTATAAGTCTACAGCAAGACCATGGTACAACTACTCTTTTTATTCTCATTTTATAGACAAGGAAACTTGACCCAGTGATGTTTAGTAATGTGCTTGGGGGTGACAGCTATCATGGTTTAATGGATGCTATTTTAATCTTTAAAATATTAACATGAAAGTGTTACATAGTTTGGCTCTTCTATTAGCTCCAGGGTTTCCACACTGGGTTACTGTGAGCCTCCTGGCTCATGATTTCTAAAGCAATGTCAGTCTTTAGGCTTTAATCCAGAGAACATTTTTGGCACATCACAGAGAAGAATGAAGTAGGGGGTGGGGTGGGAGTACAGGACTTATGATTCTGGCTAAAATGTACAAAGTCCTAACAGAGCATCATTCTTACTCCAACCACCAAAACAAGCCTGATGAGCTACAAAAATCAAACTTTTATAAACTTCTTTCAAGAGCAGGGGATGCAAAGAACCCTAAAGGAACAAATTTCTAGAAAACAATGAGCTAGTCCCAAGTGAGAGGAGAGCCGTAAGTGTTCTCACTCACAGCAGAATAACAAGTGGAGATGAAATTCAGACGAGCATAAGGAGAAAGTAGCCAAGTTGCAGTGAAAGTTCAGTGGTCATGTATGGCAGACACGTGGACAACACCAAAAGTTCGGCCACAGAGCGAGTCTATGCTGAGCCATCAAATCATTCCCACGGTGTATCACCAAGTTCTCAGGAACACTGTGCCAAAGGTTGGGGCAAGACAGAAAATGGATTTCCCCACTGGAGGAATAGGGCCTTTCCCAAGGAAATGGCAACCCTCTCCAGTATTCTTACCTGAGAAATCCCATGGACAGAGGAGCCTGGCAGACTACAGTCCATGGAATCACAAAGAGTCAGACATCACTGAGCAACTGAACAACAAGTGCAAGGCAGCCATCTCCCATCTCCAAAAGCAGACCTGATTAAAATGTATCTGTGATCCTCTGGGCTCTGAGGTCCCAAAGGCCTGGGGCTTGTCAGTTCAGAGAAATTAAACTATGACATTCCTGTTAAGTCAGCAATAGAAGAACAATAAGAATCTACAAATTACCAAGGAAATGTGACCTTAAGCTCAAATTGAAAAGACTGACATCAAATACTGGTGAGGTTAGGGAGCAACTAGAATTCTTGTACATTTCTTGTCAGAGTTTAAAATAGTACAACCACTGTGGAGAACTGTTTGGCCATTTTTTAAAATTAATTACTTTAATTGGAGAATAATTACTTTACAATATTGCGATGGTTTCTGCCATACATCAGGATGAGTCGGCCACAGGCACACATGTGTCCCCCTCCCATCTTGAACCCCCTTACTTCCCTCCTCACCCTATCCCTCTGAGTTATCCCCATTTCTAACAGTCAAGCACACATCAGTCCTAAGAACCAACACTCTGCTCCTGGGTTATAATCTAAGATGAATAAAAATGTATGTCAAAAAAAAGATTTATTTACAAATGACCAAAGCAGTATAACTGATGAGCTCAAAATTGGAGACTACTTATGGGTTCATCAACATGTAGGTAAAGTTTTGTGTGTTCACACAATACAATACTAGTCAGCAACCTGACTTACCTGTACAATCAAAAACATAGATGATTCTCAGAAATGTGCCGAGTGATAGAAGCAAGGCATAAGAGTACACATGTACCTACCCATTTATATGAAGTTCTAAAACAAGAAAAATAATGCACGGTGATAAACCCCAAGTTGAATTAGCCAGTGAGGGGCACAAGAGAGCTTTTTGGGATAATGGTAATGTTCTTTTTTTTTTTTTTTTTTTTGGCTTTGGATGGTTAATACATGTCGTTGTCAAAATTTAGTTGAAATGAAGATTTGTGCAATTTTTACTAGAGCTTAATTATACCTTGCTTTTAAAAGGTATAAGGTTAAATATTGTCCTTTCAGAGTACGTGAATGAGTCAGCTCCAAACTGAGTCCATGATATCAGAGTTAAACGCCAGGTCCTGTAGGCCACCCAAGGTCAATATAAAACAATCACAGCACTTCTCTTACTCAGAGCTTTTGACAGTCAGGTGCAGACATGATGGGACCTGCTAGAAAAAGGGCACAATCCCACACCTCATGAGTGATTCTATCCTTTCATCTGTTTCTACCCAGTGTTATCTCATGCTGAGTTATCCAAAACCTGCTGATATGTCACTGCTATAACGTCTCAGTGTCAGCCTTTCATTGCTCCGGGTCAGCCCTTAAAACACTGGGGATTCCCACTCTAACTGCACAGAGCTTATCAACGTATGGCATGCTAGAGCTCTACTGCTTGATTATTGTTATTGCCATTTCTGATCTTAACTTCTCCACACAGGCAAACACTTTTCCGTAAGGCTCCTCTGACATGCTCCAAAATGACTCCTCCCAGAGAGATAGAAAGTGGTATCATGCAGTAGGATGACCGGAGGTCAGAAAACAAGCATCTTGTCTTAATACTGCCTAAAATGGCACTTCTCACGCTTGTTTGTGCATAGGAAACGCCAAGGAATATTGTTAAAATTATGATGCTCATTGAGCAGGCCTGGATTGGAGTCCAGGGTTCTAAATGTCTAGCAAGTTCCCAGGTTCTGGGGTGTTGCTGGTCCACAGTCCACACTTTGATTTTAAGACCAAAGTTTTCCTTTCTCTTCAGTTTCTGGAAGGTGCCTCTCTCCGTGTGTGAATTCTCAAGTCCAGGCTTCAGCTTTTGACTGCTTCAGGTTTAAATGTGCAAGCTAGGGTTCCAGCAGTGGACCAAGGTTAGCTTTTGGAATTAAAAATAAACAACCTGGAAAGGCATTTTAGTTTTCATAAATTAACTCAAAATTATTCCATCTCTTTTCATATCCTCCCATCATCCATCTGTAAGACTCCCATTGATCAGTAGCTTCCACAGAGTAGGCAGACCTTTCAGAAGCATCTAGGATCAGACAATGGGTCATAGGCAGGAGCTTCACCAAGACTTCAGCTCACATCAGTTAGGAGATACATCCTGACTGACAGAGAAATAGGGATGCAGGTCAGTTAAGTTCCTCTCTGGAATGGGTCAGAGCCTGCTTCCATAACCAAGTGGGGAAAACAGCTTCCTTCCCCATTGACTCTGTTGGGTACAATGATGCTTCTCAGATGGACACAAAGGAAAAGAGACTTTGCCCCAGAGTGACCTTTTGGCAACAGCATTCTAAGAGATGGTAAGATTATAATGACAGCATGGTATTTGGCATCCAAGTTCTTGAATCATTCAAAAAATATTTAAGATGTGATCTTTACCCAAGAATTCCAGAAACTTTTTTAAAGAAAAATACACTTGAGACATTTAATCTAAATAATTCAGAATATTCATAAATTCCCAACCATTTAAGCATTTGATTCATTATTTAGGAAAAACTTTATATGCAAAACAAAAAATAACCACTGCTTAACGTAATGACATAGAAGACTTATTGCAATTGATCAGGTTTAATTGGATAAGTGGCATTAGTCCTTGACCACACGAATATTTTGTGAAAAAATAAACCACAAACAACCAAAGCATACAAGGGGGCCACAGAGGATGAGATGGTTGGATGGCATCACTGACTCAATGGACATGAGCAAACTCCAGGAGATAGTGAAGGAAAGGGAAGCCTGGCATGGTGCAGTCCATGGGGTTGCAAAGAGTCGGACACAACCTAGTGGCTGAACAACAACAACATACACAACACGGCAGCAAAAGAAGTCTTCAATCTGCTCATAGTTTTGCTAGATCAAACTCTTAGAGGAAAAAAAGGAAGAACACTCTCTGGCATAAATCACAGCCAGATCCTCCATGACCCACTCCCAGAGTAATGGAAATAAAAACAAAAATAAACAAATGGGACCTAATCAAACTTTAAAGCTTTTACACAACGAAGGAAACTATAAGCAAGGTGAAAAGACAGCCTTCAGAATAGGAGAAAATAATAGCAAATGAAGCAACTGACAAAGAATTAACCTCCAAAATATATAAGCAGCTCATGCAGTTCAATACCAGAAAAAGGAACAATCCAATCAAAAAGTGGGCAAAAGACCTAAACATACATTTCTCCAAAGAAGACATACAGATGGCTAATAAACACATGAAAAGATGCTCAATACCACTCATTATTAGAAAAATGCAAATCAAAACCACAATGAGGTATCATCTCACACAAGTCAGAATGACCATGAGCAAAAAGTCTACAAACAATAAATGCTGGAGAGGGCATGGGAAAAAGGGAGCCCTTTTATACTGTTGGTGGGGATGCAAACTGGTACAGACACTATGGAGAACAGTGTGGAGATTCCTTAAAAAACTGGGAAGAGAACTGCCATACAACCCAGCAATCCCACTGCTGGGCATACATCCCAAGGAAAGCAGAAGTGAAAGAGACACATGTACCCCAATGTTCACTGAAGCACTATTTACAATAGCTAGGACATGGAAGCAACCTAATGTCCATCAGCAGACAAGTGGATAAGGAAGTTGTAGTACATATACACAATGGAGCATCAGTTCTAATGAGGTAGATGAAACTGGAGCCTATTATACAGAGTGAAGTCAGAAAGAGAAACACAAATACTGTATATTAACGCATATACATGGAATTTAGAAAGACAGTAACAATGATCCTATATGCAAGTCAGCAAAAGAGACACAGATGTAAAGAACAGACTTTTGTACTCAGTGGGAGAGGGCGAGGGTGGGATGATTTGAGAGAATAACACTGAAACATGTATATTACCATATGTAAAATAGATGACCTGTACAAGATAGAAGGATGAAGCAAGGCACACACAGCCGGTGCTCTGGGACAATCCAGCGGATAGGGTGAGGAGGGAGGTGGGAGGGTGATTCAGGATGGGGGACACATGTGTACCATGGCTGATTCGGGTCGATGAATGGCAAAAACTATCACAATATTGTAAAGTAGTTATCCTCCAATTAAAATTAATTAATTAATTTAAAAAATAGGCTTTAGTTTCCAAGTTCTTTCAAGTCTCCAAGCTCTCAGCATTTCTCCTTACCTTCTAAGGGCTCGTGGCTCAGGCTAGGGGCAGGGCTGCGGTTTCTGCTGAGTCAGAGATCTCCATTGTATTCTTGTGCACTGGCTTTTGGAACTGAAGTAAAGGCCCTTTCATTTCGGGTGAAATTCCTCTTGGTAGACTGGACCTAGGCTGGTCTTTGGAGAGAAATCAAGTTCTGAGCCTTTGGAGTGGGAGGACTAACTCCAAGACCCTAGACTACCAGAGAACTAACTCTCAGTTCAGTTCAGTCGCTAAGTCGTGTCTGACTCTTTGCAATCCCACGAATTGCAGCATGCCAGGCCTCCCTGTCCATCACCAACTCCTGGAGTTCACTCAGATTCACGTCCATCAAGTCGGTGATGCCATCCAGCCATCTCATCCTCTGTCGTCCCCTTCTCCTTCTAACCCCAATCCCTCCCAGCATCAGAGTCTTTTCCAGTGAGTCAACTCTTCACATGAAGTGGCCAAAATACTGGAGTTTCAGCTTCAGCATCAGTCCTTCTAAAGAACACCCAGGACTGATCTCCTTTAGAATGGACTGGTTGGATCTCCTTGCAGTCCAAGGGACTCTCAAGAGTCTTCTCCAATACCACAGTTCAAAAGCATCAGTTCTTCGGTGCTCAGCTTTCTTCACAGTCCAATTCTCACATCCATACATGACCACTGGAAAAACCATAGCCTTGACTAGATGGACCTTTGTTGGCAAAGTAATGTCTGCTTTCTAATATATTATCTAGGTTGGTCATAACTTTCCTTCCAAGGAGTAAGCGTCTTTTAATTTCATGGCTGCAATCACATTCTCAGTGATTTTGGAGCCCAAAAAAATAAAGTCTGACACTGTTTCCACTGTTTCCCCATCTATTTCCCATGAAGTGATGGGACCAGATGCCATGATCTTAGTTTTCTGAATGTTGAGCTTTAAGCCAACTTTTTCACTCTCCTCTTTCACTTTCATCAAGAGGCTTTTGAGTTCCTCTTCACTTTCTGCCATAAGGGTGGTGTCATCTGCATATCTGAGGTTATTGATATTTCTCCTGGCAATCTTGATTCCAGCTTGTGCTTCTTCCAGACCAGCATTTCTCATGATGTACTTTGCATATAACTCTATGGAGTATCAAATAGTGAGAACTCACACAAAGGAAACCATTTGAATACAAGTGGTGATCCAAGTCTATGCCCTGACCAGTAATGCTGAAGAAGCTGAAGTTGAACAGATGTATGAAGACCTACAAGACCTTCTAGAACTAACAACCATAAAAGATATCCTTTTCACTATAGGGGGCTGGAATGCAAAAGTAGCAAGTCAAGAAACACCTGGAGTAACAGGCAAATTTGGCCTAACAGTACAGAATGAAGCAGGGCAAAGATTAATAGTTTTGCCAAGAGAACACACTGGTCATAGCAAACAACCTCTTCCAACAATACAAGAGAAGACTCTACACATGGACATCACCAGATGGTCAACACTGAAATCAGATTGATTATATTCTTTGCAGCCAAAGATGGAGAAGCTCTATACAGTCAGCAAAAACAAGACCAGGAGCTGACAGTGGCTCAGATCATGAGCTCCTTATTGCCAAATTCAGACTTAAATTGAAGAAAGTAGGGAAAACTATTAGAACATTCAGGTATGGCCTTAATGAAATCCTTACAATTATACAGTGAAAGTGAAAAATAGATTCAAGGGACTAGACCTGATAGACAGAGTGCCTGATGAACTATGGACGGAGGTTTGTGACATTGTACAGGAGATAGGGAGCAAGACCATCCCCAAGAAAAAGAAATGCAAAAAAAGCAAAATGGCTGTCTGGGGAGGCCTTACAAATCGCTGTGAAAAGAAGTGAAAAGCAAAGGAGAAAAGGAAAGATATACCCATTTGAATGTAGAGTTTCAGGAATAGCAAGAAGAGAGAAGAAAGCCTTCTTCAGTGACCAGTGCAAAGAAATAGAAGAAAACAATAGAATGGGAAAAGCTAGAGATCTCTTCAAGAAAATTAGAGATACCAAGGGAACATTTCATGCAAAATTGGGCTCGATAAAGGACAGAAATGGTATGGACCTAACAGAAGCAGAAGATATTAAGAAGAGGTGGCAAGAATACACAGAAGAACTGTACAAAAAAGACCTTCATGACCCAGATAATCACGATGCTGTGATCACTCACCTAGAGCCAGACATCTTGGAATGTGAAGTCAAGTGGGTCTTAGAAAGCATCACTATGCACAAAGCTAGTGGAGGTGATGGAATTCCAGTTGAGCTGTTTCAAATCCTGAAAGATGATGCTATGAAAGTGCTGCACTCAATATGCCAGCAAACTTGGAAAACTCAGCAGTGGCCACAGGACTGGAAAAGGTCAGTTTTCATTCCAATCCCAAAGAAAGGCAATGCAAAAGAACGCTCAAACTACCTCACAATTGCACTCATCTCACATGCTAGTAAAGTAATGCTCAAAGTTCTCCAAGCCAGGCTTCAATAATACATGAACCGTGAACTTCCTAATGTTCAAGCTGGTTTTAGAAAAAGTAGAGGAACCGGAGATCAAATTGCCAACATCTGCTGGATCATTGAAAAAGCAAGAGTTCCATCTATTTCTGCTTTATTGACTATGCCAAAGCCTTTGACTGTGTGGATCACAATAAACTGTGGAAAATTCTGAAAGAGATAGGAATACCAGCCCACTTGACTTGCCTCTTGAGAAATCTGTATGCAGGTCAGGAAGCAATAAACAGTTAGAACTGGACATGGAACAACAGACTGGCTCCAAATGGGGAAAGGAGTATGTCAAGGATGCATATTGTCACCCTGCTTATTTAACTTAGATGCAGAGTACATCATGAGAAACGCTGGGCTGGAGGAAGCATGAGCTGGAATCAAGATTGCCAGGAGAAATATCAATAACCTCAGATATGCAGATGACACCACCCTTATGGCAGAAAGTGAAGAGGAACTAAAGAGTCTCTTGATGAAAGTGAAAGAGGAGAGTGAAAAAGATGGCTTAAAGCTCAACATTCAGAAAACTAAGATCATGGCATCCAGACCCATCACTTCATGGCAAATGGGTAAACAGTGGAAACAGTGTCAGAATTTATTTTGGGGGGCTCCAAAATCACTGCAGATGGTGACTGCAGCCATGAAATTAAAAGACGCTTACTCCTTGGAAGAAAAGGTATGACCAACCTAGATAGCATACTAAAAAGCAGAGACATTACTTTGCCAACAAAGGTCTGTTTAGTCAAAACTTTGGTTTTCCCAGTAGTCATGTATGGATGTGAGAGTTGGACTATAAAGAAAGGTGAACGCTGAAGAATTGATGCTTCTGAACTTTGTTGTAGGAGAAGGCTCTTGAGAGTCTTTTGGACTGCAAGGAGATCAGTCCTGAGTATTCATTGGAAGGACTGATGTTGAAGCTGAAACTCCAATACTTTGGCCACCTGATGCAAAGAACTGACTCATTTGATAAGACCCTGATGCTGGGAAGGCTTGAGGATAGGAGGAGACGGGGACGACAGAGGCTGAGATGGTTGGATGGCATCACCAACTCAATGGACATAAGTTTTGGTAAACTCTGGGAGTTGGTGATGTACAGGGAGGCCTGGTGTGCTGCGATTCACGGGATCGCAAAGAGTCGGACACGACTGAGCAACTGAACTGAACTGAATACAAGACCTGGCATCCCCCAACCACCAGAAGCATCCTGTGCAGGATGCCTCACCTAAACAAAAATACAAACCAGATCATCAGCAGACATAATTACCACCTCATTCAGCCTTGCCCATCAGAGGAAAAACAAACAAACAAAAACTCAGCACAAATCTCACCCTATACACAGCTTACACAAACCACTGGACCAATCTTAGGAGGGCAGAAACCAAAAGGAAGAAAGAATTCAACCTTGAAGCCTGGGAAAGGGAGACCTAAAACACAATTATTTTAAAAAAATTAATAAAGAAGATGAACTCATCATAGTGTGAAGAAAGTTTAGGAGTTCTAAATTTTGCTTAACCAGTTTAAAAATATATAAATAAATTGTAAATGGAGGCATCCAGTTAAGCGCTGCCTCTAAGGTTCAGGAATCTACCTAAATACAGAAATCTGGGGGTTTATTAAGAAACAGATTGGAGGAGTTGAGCTGGGATTTCTGGTACTCAGCAACACAACTATATAAGTATTTACATAAGCAGTCAACTATTTTATTTTCATTGCTTGCCTTCCCTTCTAAAAGTCTAAACCTCTGCCATCCTAGGATATTATAACACTTGTTCAAGGTTGTGGGAGTCTTTATTCCTAAAAAGCAATTCTGTATAACTTAGCATTGCAAACTCAAGCATTCACTGAGCATTGGCCCAATATTTTGTTAGCAATTATAAAATGTATATTATCAATCAAGCCTAGTTTTCCTAACATTGCTTTAGCTGAAGCATCAGGATTTCTCTCCAGACTCAAAATGAGTGATAAAATAGCAGGTAATAGGATATCTGAGGATAATCAGAGTGAAACTGAATTATTACAGAAAAGCCTTGGGTTCTTTTTCAGCAAAGTATAATCGCAAACATTGTTACCCTCACTACAATCACCACTGTCACCCTTATTACTGCATCATTATAATCATCACCATTACTGTCACCATGAACTAGTGATAGCACAGAAAATATAGAAGTTTCATTGAAAATAATTTTGGCAGTAACTATTAAACCTTACAAATTTATATCCCATTTGAATCATCAATTTCTCTCCAAGGTATCTGTATGACGGAAATACATGGGTACCAAAAAGAAAAAGCATGGAAAAAACTATAGAAATGTCAATTCTTACAAATAAAATTACATACTCCTAACAGGAATATTTCTAGGCAAATTGACTCTAAAATTTACGTATCAATGGAAAATTGCTTGAAACAAGGAAAAATTACGAAACACCCTAAATAATTTCAAAGACAAGTTTACTTAACAAACGTTTATCAAGTGGCTATTGTGTCAGGTACCATTTTTAGCCAAAGGGATGACTAAATAAAATCTTGGTATGTTACTACTGCAGAACACTGGGCTGCATGTAGTAAGAATAAAAAACACCTAATCAACTAATGCGGGAAAAAAATCTCTAAGACATGTTGTGAAGTTAAAACAAATCATGGTACAATACATGCAGTACAGTGCAATTTGACTCTCATAATAAAAATTATCTCAATCTGAGCCTGTAAAAAATCCAACTAAATAGAAAATAATCCAGGATGTTACCTTATGAAGAAGGGATGGATGATTACTTCTGGAGAGGAAAATGGAATTGAGTAAGCCATGGACAATTTTGGCTTTGTGTAATATTTGAATTTTTACTAGAAGAATGTGTTTATTACATGCATACCTAAAATTTACCAGGATACCTGAAAAAATACTGATAAAGTATTACTTGTCAAAATCTAGTCTAGAACAAACTGTACTTAATAGGATGTTTTCAAATACCCTCATTGTTGGTCATTTTCCTAGGAATTCAAATTTTGTAGGCTAATATCAGACCAAGTTTATTTTTCTTAAAAGGCAGGAAGGCAAGTGGTAAGAGAAAGCACACACCAGGATGGTGCTTCAGTTCAGTTCAGTTCAGTCGTGTCCAACTCTTTGCGATCCCATGAATTGCAGCACGCCAGGTCTCCCTGTCCATCTCCATCTCCCAGAGTTCACTCAGACTCACGTCCATCGAGTCGGTGATGCCATCCAGCCATCTCATTCTCTGTCGTCCCCTTTTCCTCCTGCCCCCAATCCCTCCCAGCATCAGAGTCTTTTCCAATGAGTCAACTGTAAATTGGGGCAAATGACTTATTCTCAGAACTACTTGGTACACTAAATGAGATAGCATATGGTAAGCACTTCATTTATACTAAGTTCTTGATCAATGTCAGTTTTTGTTCTCGATCACTTCCGTCAATAATTATGGCATTATTTCCATATTGAGCCTTTTAAAAGATAGAAACCAGGAAAAGTAAGAGCTGAAATACACAGATATAGTTCTCCATTCCTTGCATTTAGATATTCCTATGTACATAATATATGTATATTCTGCAACCCGAAATGTCATTATCTGTCTGAAATGCCAAATTGGTTTCTGCAAAGAGTTCTGTTTCTGTCCGCCTGCAATGTAGGAGACCTTGGTTTAATTCCTGGGTCGGGAAGATCCACTGGAGAAGGGAAAGGCTACCCACTCCAGTATTCTGGCCTGGAGAATTCCATGGAATATATATTCCATGGGTCGCAAAGAGTTGGACATGACTGAGTGACTTACACTTCAAAGAGTCCTGTACAAAGCAAAACAAGTAATAGAAGTCATTAGAGGAGATACACCATCAAGGAAAGACTTTCCTAATATTAATTTCAAGTTTATCTCTTGGTGCACAAAGGGATCACCACATGGGTGCTAACTGGACACTATTACCTCATGTGGCAGAAAGGAAGAGGGAGCCAGGTCTCCCCGGCCCTTTTCGTAAGGGCACTAACCCCAGACTCCCATTTCCCTCTCACAACTAAGGAGGAGACATTAACTTTCTCAGGAAAGACATCTTCTTGCCAATTTCAAAGCAGTAACACCCCAAGTCCTTTGTACATGATGGCAACTTAAAATTACTCCACTATAAATAATCTGATGACAAATTTGGCAGTTTGATTTTAGCCACAGTGGGGAGGGGAAGAGCTAAAGGGCTCAGAGTTGGGCTTCTCTCCATCCAAGTAGACAGATTTACCTCGAGCAGCAGTTCTCACCCTTGAGCGTGTATCTGAGTCACCTGGCTGCTGCTGCTGCTAAGTCGCTTCAGTCAGGTCCAACTCTTCATGACCCCATGGAGCCTGCCCGGCTCCTCTGTTCCAAGTGATTCTCCAGGCAAGAGTACTGGAGTGGGTTGCCATGCCCTGAGTGTGTTACATCACAGATCTCTGGGTCTCACTCCCAGTAGATCTAAGGTGGACTCTATAGTTCTAACAAGCTCCCAAGTGATGCTCAGGATGGTGTTCAGGACTCCTCTCCGAGAACCACTGCCTGAGGGATGCAGGAGTCATGCCTGCAAGTGATAGCATTAGCCTCTCCATGAATCCTCACCTGTGAACTCAGGCTCAACCCCAGTCAAACAACGGAGAGCAGAGCATGCGAAATGTATGACATTTCTGAATAACTTCAAATTATTTCCAGCCTGCAGAACTTGAGACTAGACGACTTCATTTGGGGGTAGACCCCCTTCAAGCAAGCTTGAAGGGAGATGAGAAAGGCCACCTATCCAAATAAGCCGGCTTCTCACTACCTCATGCGCCGACTTGCCAACAAAGAGAGAACAAAGTCACACTCAAATTCTAAACTCTTTTAAGGATGTAAAGTATTTCAAGTCCATGATCTCTTCCTTTCTTTTAGATCTCAAGAATGTCGGGCTTTTTGCCTTTTTGCCATCAAAAAAGCCAGGACTGTGTTCCGTCACAAAATGCAAGAGCGTGGCCCAGACGAACTGCCGGGCTGAGCCTGCTGTCAACTGTGTGGCCAACAAAGGACCAAAGAGCTGGATTAGACAAAAAAATTTTTTCTGTCGTTTGAGGCAACAGATTTTTCCAAACAATATTTTAATTTGCATACCAAGCCAGATTCCCTCTCGGAGGACGGATAGAGAACATTCCATCGTGTAAGACAATACTCATTCCCATAAAGTGATGTCAGGGCCCAGCGAGCAACGCTCTTTCTGAGATTCTTTTCCTGGCCGTTAAGGTTCCTGTTACAAAATGTTAACCACTTCAGAATCGGGCAAGAGGTTGCAAATCTCTGTTAGTGTTTTTACAAAAGCAAAAGAGACAAGGCTGTCATCAACTGCCTCATGTGCAATTATTTAATGACTTTTCCCTCCTGGTATGAATAGGATTTCTGCAATCTATCTTCACCTCCCAGGACTTTCTTCTCCCAGGAATACCGATTTGGGTAGTTTATTTCTGCCAGCTTTTGACATGCAGGGAGCAGTCTGATTGTTTTCTAAAATGATAGGAGGCATTTCAGGGCTCTAGGACTAAATCCTGGTAGGAATTTTGAGGTTAATAGGAAACACACTGGGCATTTTGCTAGTTAGGGGAATACCACGGCACAGGGAAGATTAAGGACAAAACACTCTCTAACGCATAAATGATAGAAAATGGTGTGAAGAAGTACAGCACAGCAGGGAGATTCTGCCAAGAGCCTATTCTTAGGGTTACTTGAAAAAACACCAAGTTAAAAAAAAATATACTGTTTCATCTACTAACTAATCAGGTATGCTTTTCTCTCTCTGCATATGTATTCCATAATTTTAAGATGAAAGGAAAAACTTGTATTCCATTTGAACTTTAACCATGTGCTACTTTTTCATTGTGAAAAGCCTAAAAAAATAGATATAGGATACTGAGGGGAAAATACAGTATTAACCAGCCTGAAATAACTGACTTTTAGTCAATTTAACAAAGCTATTTTTTTAAAATAGGAGTATAGTTGGTTTACAATGTTGTGTTAGTTTCTGCTGTGCAGAACAGTGAATCAGGTATGCATACACACATATCCACTCTATCTTCGATTCTTTTCTCATATAGGTCATTACAGAGTATTGAGTAGAGTCCCATGCACTATACAGTAAGTTCTTATTAGTTATCTATTTTATATATAGCAGTGTGGGTCAATTCCAATCTAACAGAGCTAATTTTAGGATGAAAAAAAGGAATACAGAAAAAACTTGAAATCCCCTTGATTTTTCTCCTTGTCCATTTACCTCTCACTATCAAATTTGTTGGGAGTCTCCCCTATACAGTGTTTTGTCCTTTTATTTTATATACATATATTCCAGAACAATGCTGAATGTAGTGTATGTTTTCTAATATCTATAAGAAACTTACTCCTGAACCCATGGATTATCGCCCGCCAGGCTCCTCTGTCCATGGGATTCTCCAGGCAAGAATACTGCAGTGGGTGGCCATTCTCTTCTCCAGGGGATCTTCCTGATCCAGGTCTCCTGCATTACAGGAGGATTCTTTACCATCTGAGCCACCAGGGAATCCCAACGTCTATATAGCTGCTATCAATACAGCACATGAGATACTGAAACTTGATTTTTTTTTTCATTCAGTGTTATACTTTTGAGCTTGTCTATACATAGAGACTGAGGTCATTTTTAAAGGCAGCATCACCTCCCCCTTCTATAAACACACTACAATTTGTATTTAGCCAGCTGATAAAAGCTTCGAGTGTTGTCCATTTTAGACAATTACAAACAATGCTGCAAAGATGTGTCTCCTTCATGTTTCTAGAGGCTGTATTGGACTTCATCAAGGACAGAATGTCAGAGTCTGCACACTTCCAGCCCTGCTAGATAACATCAAAACACTCTCCCAAGAGGGGATTGCAATTAGTATTCTGATCAGAAGCACTGACAGTTTCTGTTTTCCCTCATTTTGGCAAGACTCCAACTATGTCATTCTAAAGTTATTCCACTCATCCAAGGATCCCTGATCAACAGCCAAGATGAGTTTCCTGCTCACAGCTAGAATGAGATGACAGTGGACAGACTTACCTCTATGTCTGCCCACTAGCATCCCCTATTTCTAGAAACAGAATCTCTCTTTTCTACAGAGAACTGCCCTCCCACTCTGAGTTGTTAGTCACAGTCACAAAGGAGCTTCTCTCTATGTAGAATTACCCATCACAGATAGAGACCAAAATAGAAACAACCAGAATTTCTCATGGGCAATGAGAAAATCTCAAGCTTACTTGAGATTTTAAATAATGTGAGAAGGAATAAGCTGTCTTTGTCTGCCTGTGGATAAATGAAGAAGAAAGGGGAATCAAGATTAGACAGAAATTCCTCTCCTAGGTATAGATCCACAAGAACTAAAGACAGGGGCTGGAACAGATATTGATACACCAATGTTTGTTTAGCATTATTCAAAATAGCCAAAAGATGGAAATGCTGGTCCATGAATAGATGAGTGGATAAACAAACTATAGTATATCATGCAATGGAATATTAGTCAGCCAAAAAAAGAAATAAGGTACTGATACTTGCAATAAAATGGATGAACCTCGAAAGCATTACATTATCTAAAATAAGCCAGATACAAAGAGATAAATATTGTATAAATTCATTTATATGAAATATCTACAATAGGTAATTTTATGAAGACAGAAAGCATATTAGAGGTTACCATAGGTGAGGAGAAACGGGAGTTACTGCTTCATGATAACAGAGCTTGTTTAAGGTGATGGAGAAGCTTTTGGAGCAAACAGTGATGATGTTTGTACACATTGTTAAGGTAAGTAATACCACTGAATCACACACTTTAAAATGGTGAAGACAGTATATTTTATACGTATTTTATCACAAAACATTTTAAAAACCAGAAAACCATTGAGATAAAAAAAAAAAAAGAAGAGGATTAGACACACAGACAGAAAGACAAACACATGTATCTCCCAATGACCTTGTTTGACTTCCTGGATCCCACCATGCCTAAAGTCAGACCTAATTATTTTATTCCTTAGTTTCATAAATCAGTGTATTCTATTTTTTTATTTGTCTTGTTTGAACTGGTTTTCTGTCACTGGGAATTGAAATAATCCTAGATCAAGCATAACAGTGTATGGTCAGAACGGAAAAATGTTTGATCTCCAAATCCACTTGGGTTCTAAACCTTTCTTTAAAAAAACAACTCTGCTGTTTACAGGCAATCATTCCAATCTTATCCTAATTGAGCTTGTGTGCAGGCTATTGAGGAGCTGGTAATAGCCTGAATAAACATGACAATCATTTAATTTCTCTTCACTGCTTGATACAAGGTCTATCCCAACCCAATTTTTTCCAGATACATCTCTCCTCTGGTTAATGGGCTAAGGAGAACTGGGTGACATGCTGAAGAGGATACAAAGGAAAAAAAGAGTCGACCACAATGAGAAAGTAGACATTCAAAAATGATTCTTTACTACCAAGCAGAAGAGAAATGATCCAAGATCTGAAGGCAAAATAATTCTCCCATTTTAGGCGATCATTCTGACCTGGAGAGTGAGTGCTTCCATTCAGAGTCACCATCCATTCCTGGAGGAAACAGGAGATCCCTCCTTTTTTGTAGAGACAAGTAAGGATTCTGCCTTAATATCACATTTTGCTCTTCAGTAAGGAAACTAACAAATCCTCAGTGGCAAAGAAGAAGGGGAGGAGGAGAAAGAGAACCCCTTTCCTTGTGTTTATCTCTTAATGTAATTTGGTATTTCTTTCTTCACATAAATTTACCAACAGATAACATAAATATAGCAAGATAAAAATAATGGAATATGTGCAAAATGAGATGGGTAATTTTAGACATTAAATTCATGGGAACAATTATACTTTGAATCCAACAGTTTCTCCTTTCTCACATATGGCAAACCTGACTAGCTTGCCTGTAATCCTGCTCTTAATATGACTTTAAATGAAGCAAAAAAGAAAATAAAACTGTTTGCAAAGAGACAAGCTATAAGATTAAAAGTATTATTTATTGTAGAATTTAAAGACTTCAATAGAAGAGGGGAACAACAAAACTGTGAAGGATTCCAAAATCAGTAATAAGTGTGATGAAAATCTTAGAAATGCAATGGTCTTCGGGACAGGCAAGAAAGGAAGAAGAGGTTTCCTTGTGTGGAGTAAGGAAATGGAAAGCACATTGAGTGTAAACTGGAAGACCCCAGAGATTGCAATAGGCAAAATCCAAATATCAGTAAGAGATTACATTGCCTTAGAAGTCTTTGTGTTTACTAGCCATCTGTATGTCTTCTTTGGAGAAATGTCTGTTTAGGTCTTTTGCCCACTTTTTCATTGGGTTGTGAGTTTTTCTGCAATTGAGCTTCAAGAGCTGCTTGTATATTTTGGAGATTAATTCTATGTCAGTTGTTTTACTTGCTATTATCTCCCATATGAAGGCTTTCTTTTTACCTTGCTTATAGCTTCCTTTGTTGCACAAAAGCTCTTAAGCTTAATTAGGTCCTATTTGTTTATTTTTGTTTTTATTTCCACTACTCCAGGAGTGGGTCATAAAGGATCTGGCTGTGATTTATGTCGGAGAGTATTCTGCCTATGTTTTCCTCTAGGAATTTTGTAGTTTCTGGTCTTACATTTAGGTCTTTAATGCATTTTGAGAAGACATACAGATGGCTAATAAACACATGAAAAGATGCTCAACATCACTCATTATTTGTTCAGTCACTCAGTTGTGCCCAACTCTTTGTGACCCCATGGACTGCAGCACCCCAGGCCTCCCTGTCCTTCACCATCTCCCAGAATTTGCTCAAACTCATGTCCATTCAGTCAGTGATGCCATCCAACCATCTCATCCTCTGTTGTCCCCTTCTCCTCCTGCCGTCAGTCTTTCCCAGCATCAAGGTATTTTCCTATGAGTTGGCTCTTTGCATCAGGTGGCCAAAGTACTGGAGCTTGCATTTCTTCACTCATTATTAGAGAAATGCAAATCAAAACCACAATGCTGTATCATATCATATCAGTCAGAATGGCCATCATCAAGAAGTTTACAAACAATAAATGCTGGAGAGGACATGGAGAAAAGGGAACCCTCTTACACTGCTGATGGGAATGCAAACTGGTACAGCCACTATGGGGAACAGTGTGGAGATTCCTTAAAAATCTGGGAAGAGAGCTGCCATATGACCCAGCAATCCCACTGTTGGGCAGACACACCGAGGAAACCAGAATCGAAAGAGACACGTGTACCCCAATGTTCATCACAGCACTGTTTACAATAGCTAGGACATGGAAGCAACCTAGATGTCCATTGATACATGAACGGATAAGGAAGTTGTGGTACATATACACAATGGAATATTACTCAGCTATAAAAAGGAACACATTTGAGTCAGTTCTAATGAGGTAGATGAACTGGAGCCTATTATACAGAGTGAAGTAAGTCAGAAAGAGAAAGACAAATGCTATATATTAATTATATATATGGAATTTAGAAAGATGGTACTGACAATCCTACATGCACGGCAGCAAAGGAGACACAGATGTAAAGAAGAGACTTTTGGACTGAGTGGGAGAAGGCGAGGGTGGGATGATTTGAGAGAATAACATGGAAACATGTACATTATCATATGTAAAATAGGTGACCTGTGCAAGTTCGAAGGATGAAGCAGGGCACCCACAGCTGGTGCTCTGGGACAACCCAGAGGGATAGGGTGGGGAGAGAGGTGGGAGCAGGTTCAGGATGGGGAGGACACATGTATACTTGTGGCTGATTTATTGTTGATGTATGGCAAAAACCATCACAATATTGTAAAGTAATTATCCTACAATTAAAAGAAATTAATTAATTTTAGATTCATGTCAATGTATGGCAAAACCAATACAATATTGTAAAGTAATTAGCCTCCAATTAAAATAAATAAACTTACATTAAAAAATAAATAAATAAATAATAAAAAGGAAGTCTTCACAGTGGCCAAGCACTACAAATGCAAATTCAAAAGGAAATTAGGCAAAATATAACAAACTAGTCTCTGTTCCACATGAAAAGAAAAACACAAAGATAGAAAAAGAATACTGTGACATTATGGAATTTTTTTTGTCCAACGTTTCTCTTCTTTCCTTTTTCTCCCCCCACCTCTGGAATAGCTCCATAAGGAGGAAGGAAAAGAGAGCAAAGGAACAAAGGAAACTCCTTTTGAAAAACAAATGGGGTTTCCAAACTTCATTTATGCTGCTCTTCATCCAGTTTAGTCTGTTTCTTTCTTCTCTAAATGCTGACATGGTTGCTTTTTCTGCCTGGTATTCATAAGCAAGACATTTCTGAAATATGTAGCTTCATACCAGTAATGGGGTGGGGTGGGACACCACACAAAGGAGCTTGCCTTCCAAATATTAGCACAAAGAACTGCTTCTTGAAATATGTCACATTTCCAACTCTGGGAAGGCACTGCTGGCCGAGGAAGCAACAGGAATGGCCGACAATGTATAGTCCATATCTCATTATAACACAATCAAAAATATGAGCTGCTATTTCCACTTCTGACACCATGTGATTTTTCAGTTTGTTTCACATTCACAGAGGTTTAGTTGAATGAATAATGCCATAGAGGGAAAAAGCTATTTGGCAGAAAAGAGGTACAAGGAGGGGATAGGAGGAATAATTGACATGGCAAGTCATTTGATATTACCAGCTAAGCTCCAGGATTGGGGTTTTGAGGATAATTCCAAACAAAATCCCAGACGTTGGTTTGGAAACTGTTTCTCTAATCTGTGCTCTACTTTTGTGGCATTCCAATGAACAATATCCTCAAATTTTAAGTGTTTTCTTCAAACAGAATTTCCTGTGAATTGGTAACAAATAATTTAATTGAATTGAAGAAAATACAATTAATGTTGAGAAGGATAAGTTGTCTCTGAATCTGTTAGAGGAAGATCTATTCTGTTTTGGTCAAAGTATGAACGAGTTATAAAGAATTGTTTATACAGTTCTATAATAAATTTGAGGGCTTACTTAAAATATTGAATAATTAAATGTATTACAAGGAGCTGCATTCTTTATTAAAAATCCATATTACTAGTGGTTACCAGGGGGAAAGGGGAGGGGCAACAGAGAGGTGGAGAAGTAGGAGGCAAAAACGACTGAGTGAAACATACTCTACAAAGATGTATTATACAACACAGGCAATATAGTCAATATTTTGTAATGACTGTAAATGGGCTGCAACTTTGAAAACTTGTATAAACATTAAAAATTCATTTTAATTCAAGGCCAGAGTCTGAATTTCCTTTCTGCAGTTTTTAAATCTCATTTATGCAACTATTTCCTTGTATCCCTTCATTGGCTCACTCTTTTAGAAGCTGAGAACTGTAAGACTGCCGCATACGTATGTTAATAACTATCATTTATTAAACAGTTAACTAGTCACTTCACACAGTATCTAATTTTATCCTTGAGACTATGTTTTCATCTGCATTTAATAGATGAGAAAGCAAGTCCCTGAGGTGTTGGCTAACTTGACTAGGGCTGCATTTAAATGCAGATCTAATGCCAAAGCCTGTGCAGTTTTCACTCTGCCATGCTATCTCCAACTAAAAGAAGATGGCCATACCACCATAAAGGGGACTATGTTAACATAGCAGTGAAATGTTTCTAGAGAATAAATAAAACAAACTATATCAGAGAAAAGACCTTTTTCCAAAATATTAGTCACAAAAGCTTTCAAAAAAGTTCTAGAACCACATCTCCTTATTCCTAAATAATTAGTATTACTCCATTATTTACATTTATATACAAAATTATATTAAAATTATTAAAATAAGATCTTCTAAAAGGTAGGGAAAATACCAGGGTCCTTTTCTGGAAGACTGAATAAAAAAGGTCAGTCTGTCAGTTTAATGCTATTTCCCCAAGAATCCAAGTGAACTTCATTTGGACTGTGGGATTATTTTCTTTGGCATGGAGGTGAACAGTCAGATGAAAATGGTTATAAAGTTTTATGAAAATTATAAGAAATTTTTGAAATATAATAATGAAGATAGATTTGCTCAACATCACAGCACTATTTACAATAGCTAGGACATGGAAGCAACCCAGATGTCCATCAGCAGACGAATGGATAAAAAAGCTGTGGTACATATACACAATGGAGTATTACTCAACTATTCAAAAGAATGCATTTGAATCAGTTCTAATGAGGTAGATGAAACTAGAGCCTACTATACAGAATGAAGTCAAAAAGAAAAACACCAATACAGTATATTAATGCATATATACGGAATTTAGAAAGATGGTAATGATGACCCTATATGTGAGATAACCAAAGAGACACTGAGATAAAGAACAGACTTTTGGACTCTGTGGGAGAAGGCGACAGTGGGATGATCTGAGAGAATAGCATTGAAACATGTATATTACCATATGTGAAATAGATTGCCAGTCCAGGTTCAATGCATGAGACAGGGTGCTCAGGGCTGGTGCACTGGAATGACCCTGAGGGATGGGATGGGGACGGAGGTGGGAACGGGGTTCAGGATGGGGAACACATGTACACCCGTGGCTGATTCATGTCAATGTATAGCGAAAGCCACTACAATATTGTAAAGTACTTAGCCTCCAATTAAAACAAATGAATTTAAAAAACCTTGTTTAAAACATGTAATAAAGTTACTATCATAAAAGGGTATGGCATTAACATGAGAAAAGACAAAGAGGTTCAAATAAACATGTAAGAATGTAATGTCTGTTCAAGCGATTGTTTCAGTTACAAAGGGCAAGAATATGCAATGCATTTGAAAGGAAGGGAAGGAAGAAGGGGAATAGAACACTGAAAGGAAACTGAAATGCAGATGTACATATGGCATGTTGAAAGGATTCAATGAACTCCAGCAGGAATACAAGAGAGTAGTGGGGATTAGGAAAAGCACATAGGAGGTTTGCAGAAGGCCAAAATGCCAGGCTATATTTAGGCTTTATCCAACAGTTATATGACTCAGGGAACTCAACCCGGGGCTCTGTAACAAGCTAGAGGGGTGGGAGGTTGGGGGCAGGTTAAAGAGGGAGGGGACTCGTGTATCTATGGCTGACTCATGTTGATGTATGGCACAGGGCAACACAATATTATGAAGCGATTTTCCTTCAATTAAAAATAAATAAGTTTGGGGAAAAAAAAAGATTCCTAAGAAAAAGTTTGAAGGAGATGGGGAATTAGCAGAGCAAGGGTAGAAGACTAATATTTATTGGGTACTGACTGTTGTCCAAAGTGTTCTTCTCAGAAACTGACATAGATCATTAAATCCTCATCACAACCCTATGATTTTGGTATTTTTCAATTAGTAGCTTCCTGTGCTGGGTACTACTATTCATTCTGTTTTTTTTTGTAGTAATATTTGTACTTCTTTGTATTGTTTGTTTTATTTATTTTTGTGGTAATATTTGTGTTGTTATTTTGAATTTTTCTTATAGCATGCTATTAGTAAAACAAAAAGATTTTCCATTTAAGAGAATACAGTTATGATTATAAAATTAAAGTAGCAAACTAGTATTGTTAATTTGAGTTGGAAATATGTATTATTAATATGAAGTCATACATTTTAAAAATATGTACTGTTTGGTTCTGATGAGTAAAATGACCAGTAGAAATAAATGTCCAAATCTTTAGGTTCTGACCTTCAATTTTATCCCCACTTCTGAAATGGATCAGAGTTTCTTGGAGAAATGGCCAATTCAAGATCTGGTTCAGTGGCAGGGAAGATACAAGATGAACCCAGGATTTTTGTAATGCCAGAAATCAAGGAAGATTTCAAAGACAAATAGAATCATTTCAAAAGGACAGTGGAACCACCTTAAAGAGGCTCCTACTAGTCAAATCTATGAACATCTGATCAAACAGTGACTATAGTTCAGTATCCACACTTTCTAAGTATTAACTGTAGAAACACAGGCTGGGGGAAATGAGATACTTTGTCCAAGAACATTCAGCCAGTAAGAAGTGAAGTTGATGCTGACAGTTTTCATGACTTCAGAGTGATGCTCCTACCATATAGCATGCTCCTTGACCAAAGAATGCTTAACTGAAGAGACAAGTGCAGAAGTGAGGAGCATAAGAGACAGCTAGAAAGAGGCAAGTAAGGAAGCCTGAACGCACTCTTCATTGGGAAAGGATTTTCTACTAAGCAGCTCCATGCAAAGCTACCAAAGAATGACTACAGACACCCAAGCAGTGGCTGGGTAAGATGGAGTATTAGAGAAGCCACTCAAGTCCTTCCAATACTGATGTCCAGAATCACAGCCAGTATACATTGGAAATTTCCCTTTAATGTCCCTGTGTATGCTTGTTCTTGGACATGAGTTTGGGTAGGCTCCAGGAGTTGGTTATGGACAGGGAGGCCTGGCATGCTGTAGCTCATGGGGTCACAAAGAGTCAGACATGACTGAGTGAACTGAACTGAACTGATGCTTGTGCTAAGTCGCTCAGTCATGTCCGACTCCTGCGACCCCATGGACTGAAGCCCACCAGGCTCCTCTATCCATGGAATTCTTCAGGCAAGAATATTAGAGTGGGTTGCCATGCCTTCTTCTAGGGGATCTTCCCGACCCAGGGATTGAATCTGCATCTCTTATGTCTCCTGCATGGGCAGGCAGGTTCTTTACCACTAGCGCCACCTTCCTGTAATAGTGGTCAAATGCCTGCTCATGACAGAATGTTCTTGAGCTCAGGTATCTTGGGAGAAAGGAATGGCAAACCACTTCAGCATTCTTGCCTTGAGAACCCCATGAACAGTAGGAAAAGACAAAAAGATGGAAAAAAAATAGGAAAAGACAGTGAAAGATAACCCCCCCGGGTTAGCAGGTTTCCAATATGCTACTGGAGAAGAGTGTAGAAATGGTTCCAGAAGGAATGAAGAGGCTGAGCCAAAGCAGAAAACAGGCCCAGTTGTGGATGTGTCTGGTGCTGAAAGTAAAATCTGATATTCTAAAGGACAATACTGCATAGGAACTTCAAATGTTAGGTCCATGAATCAAGATGCCTAATGGTGTGTTAACTATCCCTCAATTCACCCTGGTGCCCTTGGGGGCCTACAGCCAGTCCTGGAATTCAGTGCCCGATAATCTCCTAGTCTTTACCAGAAGGTTACAGTAACTCTTCTCACAGTTTTGCCCCCAACTTTCACTTTAACAAAGTAAGGTCGCTCAATCATGTCCGACTCTTTGTGATCCCATGGACTAAACAGTCCATGGAATTTTCCAGGCCAGAATACTGGAGTGGGCAGCCTTTCCCTTCTCCAAGGGATCTCCTCAACTCAGGGATTGAACCCAGGTCTCCCGCAGTGCAAGTGGATTCTTGACCAGCTGAGCCACCAGGGAAGCCCAACAGGGACCCTATCCCTCCTTTAATTTCACAAAGCACGGCTAAGACCAGGCTCTAGAAGTTAATCAAATTTTACTGACTACATAAGGCTAATAGGAAGTTAGATGGGAACTAGCGCAGCTCCTGGTATCCACCATGTTATAGAGTAGAGCCCACCTACCACTCATCCTGGGAGGGGTTTTGACTGTTGTCTCCCCCATACCCCAACTCTCCTGGGACTTAGAGAGAGAGGAAATGCTAGTTTATCCTTGATTACCAGCCTCAGGTTCCCTTCCTGTGAGGGTTCAACTCCAGCCTGCTATGAAGAATTATTATGCACATGGCTCACAGTTACAGCTTCCCTTTGGCATAACCAAAAAGTTTACTGTGGGTATTTTTCTTGCCACAACTGAAGAGCAATC
Source organism: Budorcas taxicolor (assembly GCF_023091745.1). Lineage (NCBI taxonomy): Eukaryota > Metazoa > Chordata > Mammalia > Artiodactyla > Bovidae > Budorcas > Budorcas taxicolor. The sequence continues at coordinate 133,658,593 of NC_068935.1, read as the reverse complement.
ATCCTCAAAGTGGAATCAACCATCCATCTCCAGCAACAAAATAAACCACAGAAACTTCAACACTAGCATGTCTTTTTCTCCCAAGGCTCAAATATCCCAGGACTAATTTCTTCAATTAAGGCCAAGGCTTAAAATTCTGGGACTGTCTTTCATCTAGATTCAGAAGTCTCCAAGAAAGAGAAGCTGTCCCCAAGCTCATGACCTAGCAGGCAAAAAGCAGCCTTGACATGAGGGAGAGGAGGATCCAGACAGGGGACCCATGTCCTCCCCAGAGCAAATGCCAAGGAACTGATGACTCTCACCTCCTCCCATCCATTTTATGATTCTGCCAAATCTGAGAATTTCACTCCATTATGTATCTCAACTAAGAAGTTGTACTTATGTACTATGACCTCTGGCTGGCGTATTTTAGAGACATGCAAGGTGATCGAAGGGCAGGCCGTGTCCCTCCTTCCCTCCCTCCCTCCCTTCTCCTCTCCTCTCCTTTCTTCTAATCTCATCTGCCTACTGACATTTTGGACCCCATCCAGGAGCCAATCGGACAAGAGAAGATGCACACATTCCACTGTTGGAGCCTGGCTCTGTACCCCCGGGGGCTGAGCTCCATGGACTACATGAATCAACAGTTGCTCCAGACGGAGACCCCTCCATCCGCCATAAGCCATGCGGGCTTTTGCAGTTGAGTTAGGCACCAGCTCCAGCCCTGTGGGGTCCTAGGATGCAAGGAACAGACCTCACGGGTCTCAGCAAGAGGCCCAGATGTGCTCCTCGCTGTGACAGGGGTTGGGGGAGAAGTCCCGTGCCTTCATTCTTGGGGTTAGGGATGGTAGGACTCTCAGTGCTACTTCCTCCAAAAAAACACTCCCTCACAAATGTATCTTTCTCCTCTATCCTCCTGACTCATCTTCCACGTCAGTGACTCCTCTGTTCTGGGTTTCTTTGACTTACTCAGAATGATGGGCCTGGCCGGCTGTTGGAACGCAGTGTCCCTCGTCTTTGTCCCTCGGCCACAAGGGCCCCTGGAAGGGCCCCATTTTAACAACGTGGGACATTACAGAAACACTTGACTATGTAAGATTACCTTTTCAAAGAATTCCAGTGGTGGTCTTCCCTGAGGGAAATGGATGGGCAAAGGCCAGAACTGACATGTATTTTTCATTCTCTTTTTTTTTTTTAACTTTACAATACTGTATTGGTTTTGCCATACATCAACATGAATCCGCCACGGGTGTACTCGTGTTCCCAATCCTGGACCCCCCTCCCACTTCCCTCCCCATACCATCTCTCTGGGTCATCCCAGTGCACCAGCCCCAAGCATCCTGTATCCTGCATTGAACCTAGACTGGCGATTCATTTCTTACATGATATTATACATGTTTCAGTGCCATTCTCCCAAATCATCCCACCCTCTCCCTCTCCCACAGAGTCCAAAAGACTGTTCTATACATCTGTGTCTCTTTTGCTGTTTCGCATACAGGGTTATCATTACCATCTTTCTAAACTCCATATATATGTGTTAGTATACTGTATTGGTGTTTTTCTTTCTGGCTTACTTCACTCTGTATAACTGGCTCCAGTTTCATCCACCTCATTAGAACTGATTCAAATGTATTCTTTTTAATGGCTGAGTAATACTCCATTGTGTATATGTACCACAGCTTTCTTATCCATTCATCTCCTGATGGACATCTAGGTTGCTTCTGTGTCCTGGCAATTATAAATAGTGCTGCGATGAACATTCTCTTGTTTTGGGGGATTTTTGTATCATGTACATGAATGTTAGAGCTAATAGACTAAACCTAAGGAAACTACTAACTTTTGACAACTTTCGATATACCATTTTCAGATGATCCTGTTTGTCCGCAACATAGTCAAGTGCAGAAAATCAGAGGTGAATTATTTGATGTTTCTCTCACCATCCAATCATGAGAACTGTTAAGTGGCCTAAGCTGTCCCTCATCTCTTGCTCTCAAACCTTGACCCTGCTGTATAATTTTCTGGCTTCTATCTTCTACTCACCAAGTTTCCTTCTGGAAGCAGAAAAGAAGCAGAATGGCACCTATGGAAGACAGAAACATTCCCATTCTGTCCCTAATCTATGTCCAATACTCTCACCAAGGGCCCAGACAAACAACCCTCCGGTTTTCTGCCGAATTTACTCTCACTGCATACAGGCCAATGAAGAGAGAGTGCCATTCCATGGCACAGATGCCCATTCAAGGATCTGCCAGATTCAGCCTCATGTGTAGGCATATCTGTCTCCTGCATTACATGATTCTTTTTTTAAGAAAAAAGGTTATGTCTTTATCCCCCAAATGAGAACAGTGCAAAGATCAGGATAGTAGGTTCTCAACAAATGATTACTGAATGAACAAATGACCTCGTTATGAACGCTGGCATGATTTCATAGCATAAATGAACTCAGCAAATACTTGACACCGTCGACTCCTTATTCTGGTTACAGGGCAAGAGTCTGTCTCAATGTGCAGGGGGATACAACTGTGAATCATTAGCGTATGCAGACTCAATTACTCAATGGGCCGTGTATGATAGATGTCTTGGATACACAGTCCTAGCACACAGAAACGCACTCTTTCTGAAAACATCCCTTGACAAAGAAGGGTAGCCAGTAAGACCCTGGCTCCTATAGACGATAATTCCGTTATGCCTCAGAGCCTCCAAATTTCTATCTTGCTTCTAAGTGATGAGGAATTTCAAGTCTCCAAGGAGGACAAATAACAGGAGAAAACTTGGTCAGGAAACTCCAGGCCCCCAGGGCTAGAGTTTAGAAAACACTTATGCAGGTGAGGCCGCTTTCAAGAAGTTTCGACTATATAAATTCCTCTTTGTCTGACTTACCCTGTATTAGTCTAAGACAGTTATTATATTTTCTTATTATAAGCATGCACTGTGTCCTGCACCTGGAGCACTTGCCAAATTGCAGATTTATTCCTCTTTCTATACATCTGTGAAAAGAATGTGTGTTCTGTTTCATCAGGGAGTTACTTGAAGTCACAGATTGCTAACTCCAAATGAATAGAAACAGTGATTAATCTTGAAGATACGAGCTCGCCACTATTCATGTAACAGATGTCCGTTATGATGAGTTACACATTTGTTCCATGTTTACACTAAAATACAAAAAGAAGATTCAACTATTTTGTTTAAAAAACAAAACAAAACAAAAGAAGGAAAGAAAAGAATGAATGGGGGAAGGGGAGGTAGGGAATTAGAATATACTGGAAAGTGTTTATTCAGGTGCCAGGTTAGATGCGATCTCAACATGCAGTACGTCCACAGGGTAGCAGGTAAGGAGGTGGGGAGTGAGGGATAAGCAGGGGTAAATGTTCCTGGCTTCATGTCAGGGTGTGGATATTAACTCAGTTCATCTCCCTTGGCTGACAGAAGCACTAATGCCAAAACCGGCAATTTCATCAGCATCAGCTACACAGAAGATGGGATTTCAGAGGAAGGCATGAGAAAAGGGAGACTGATGTATGTAATTTTATTCAAATAATTAAAAACAAAGTTGGCAGTCTATCTTCCTGTCAAGAAGAATAAATATCAGACTATGGAGTTGGAAGGCCAAGTGCAAGAGGCTTCCTGCTGCTCCATCTTAACTTGGGTCCAATACAAACTTTAGAGTTGACTCTTCACAAAAACATCCATTCAAAGTGATCTTCCTCTGTGCTTTTGCAGTTACCCTGAGCAGAGCTAAGGCAGAGAAGAGGACACATGCCAGGGGTAAGTGTGGAGGGAGCTGCCCGACTAATCCACGTGAGAGCTGATAGTTCCACGGCCTCAAACACAGGGTTTGTATAACCCCGAGCTATTTCTCTAAAATATAAAAGGATGAGTGCAAGAGAAGTTTCCAGAACTTTCCTTTCTCTCATTATTTGATTCCTGTCCTCACAAGCCCAGAACTAAAGCAAAGCCTGCACTATAGTAGGAACTAAGTACGTATGTACACACACACACACACACACACACACACACATTTAAATGAACTAAATGAGCATGGCCTGGACTTCATGAAAGACATGTGCACATGGATTATATTTATCAATAGATTAATTATCTTACATATTTACAGGCTCAATGGATTACAGCAGAGGCAGTATCACAAAAGTTAAAGAATCTTTTCTGAATGTTAAAACATGGCTGTAACGTGTACTGAACCATACCTCTCCAGAGTTTCTTTATTTAAAAAAAAAGTATTTATTTTTGGCTGTGCTAGGTCTTTCATGTGGCACATAGGCTTTTTGCTGCTGTGTGCACTCCTCATTGTGGTGGCTTCTCTTGCTGCAGAGTACAGGCTCTAGGTGCTCAGGCTCAGTAGCTGTGGTACACAGGCTTAGTTGCCCAGCAGCATGTGGAATCTTCCCAGACCAGGGATCGAACCCATGTCCCCTGCATTGGCAGGTGGATGCTTAACCACTGGACCACCAGGGAAGCCCCTAGAAGTTTCTTTTTAATAGCAACACTTTAAGAAGAGAAAAGAAACTCTATTTTGTTATTTAATAAAGAGATGGGATCAGCAAGCCCAGTCAGTAAAAAATGAATAATTTCAACAGACTCACTGAGGGTTTTGCTTTTAAAGCATTTTAATCACTATTCCTCTCTATTTCCAATAATGTATCATGTGCATGCTTAGTCATTTCAGTCATGTCTGACTCCTTGTGACCCCATGCCCTGCCAGGCTCCTCTGTCCATGGGATTCTCCAGGCAAGAATACTGGAGTGGGTTGCCATTTCCTTCTGTATCAAACCTTTTCAATTGCTCCTAACACGTTGAATTTTAAGATGTGAAATACTCCACTTCTACATCTCAATCCTTCTTGTTATTATTTGAAGATTATGAGAGAAGGGAGCAATCCTCCTTCATTTGTGACAGTCACAATTCCAATTAGAGACTGGAAGCATCCTTCAGAAAAGTCCTTGTGCTGATGAGATTTCTGGGAGTCAGTAAGGCAGCAAGAGCCTATCTGTCTGCCTTAAGCAACACAGGAAGAGACACACTGCAAAGGGAGCCAAAATAATTAAGGAATTCAGCTTACTAAAAATGACACATTGATGGTTCAAAAGGACACATGAACCTCAATGCTCATTGCAGCACCGTTTACAGTGGCCAACACATTGAAGCAGTCCATCAACAAAGGAATGGATACAGAAGATGAAATGAAAGTGAAAGTCACTCAGTCGTGTCTCTTTGCAACCCCATGGACTATACAGTCCATGGAATTCTCCAGGCCAGTATACTGGAGTCAGTAGCCATTCCCTTCTCTTATGGATCTTCCCAACCCAGGGATCAAACCCAGGTCTCTTGCATTGCAGATGGATTCTTTACCAGTAGAGTAATGAGGGAAGCCCAAGAACACTGGAGTGGGTAGCCTATCCCTTCTCCAGCAGATCTTCCCGACCCAGGAATCAAACCAGCGCCTCCTACATTGCAGGCAGATTCTTTACCAACTGAGCTATCAGGGAAACCACAGAAGATGAGGTATGTATATACAATGGAGTATTAGTTCAGTTCAGTTCAGTTCAGTCGCTCAGTCGTGTCCGACTATTTCCGACCCCATGAATCGCAGCATGCCAGGCCTCCCTGTCCATCACCATCTCCTGGAGTTCATTCAGACTCACGTCCATCGAGTCAGTGATGCCATTGAGCCATCTCATCCTCGGTCGTCCCCTTCTCCTCCTGCCCCCAATCTCTCCCAGCATCAGAGTCTTTTCCAATGAGTCAACTCTTCGCACGAGGTGGCCAAAGTACTGGAGTTTCAGCTTTAGCATCATTTCTTCCAAAGAAATCCCAGGGTTGATCTTCAGAATGGACTGGTTGGATCTCCTTGCAGTTCAAAGGACTCTCAAGAGTCTTCTCCAACACCACAGTTCAAAAGCATCAATTCTTCGGCACTCAGCCTTCTTCACAGTCCAACTCTCACATCCATACATGACCACAGGAAAAACCATAGCCTTGACTAGACGGACCTTAGTTGGCAAAGTAATGTCTCTGCTTTTGAATGTACTATCTAGGTTGGTCATAACTTTTCTTCCAATGGAGTATTACTCAGCCATAAAAAAGGAATGAAATAATGCCATTTGTAGCAACACAGATGGACCTAGAGATTATCATACTAAGTGAAGTCAGACAGAGAAATATTGTACAATATCCCTTATACGGTGAATCTAAAAAGAAATTATACAAATGAACTTACTTACAAAATGGAATGGGGGGAAGTGAGGAAGGATACTTATGGGGGGAAGAGGGTGGAGTTTGGGATGGACATGTATATGCTGCTGTATTTAAAATGGATAATCAACAAGGACCTACTGTATAGCACAGGGAAATCTACTCAGCATTATATAGCAATCTAAATGAAAAAGTAACTTGAAAAAGAATAGATACATGTATATATATAACTCAGTCACTTTACTGGTCACCTGAAATTATCACGACATTATTTGTCAACTATATGCCAATATTTTTTAAAAGTTTAGAATCAAAATTAATTTAAATAAATAACCCATTGTAATGCCATGTTCAAAGTGTTAGTAAGTGGGTACTTGGAGCCAGATGAAAGAGTCTTATAGGCGTTCTCCATCTCTCTGTCAAATAAAATTGAATATTTTTATTTAGTCTAATCCCAGCAAGGGAACCAAGTTGATGACAGAGAAAGGAAGCTTCCATTTTTGAAGACAGTAGGAATTTCAAGAATATAGGGGTCAGCAAAATTTCTGTAAAGGGCCAAAGAGCAAATGTTGTTGGTTCTGTGTGCCATGGGACCTTTGCTGCAGGTAACTATCATGATGGGGAAAGCTGCTGCTGCTAAGTCGCTTCAGTCGTGTCCAACTCTGTGCGACCCCATAGACAGCAGCCCACCAGGCTTCCCCGTCCCTGGGATTCTCCAGGCAAGAACACTGGAGTGGAATGCCATTTCCTTCTCCAATGTATGAAAGTGAAAAGTGAAAGTGAAGTTGCTCAGTCATGTCCAACTCTTAGCGACCCCATGGACTGCAGCCTACCTGGCTCCTTCATCCGTGGGATTTCCCAGGCAAGAGTACTGCAGTGGGTTGCCATTTCCTTCTCCAGATGGGGAAAGCAGTCATGGTCAAAAAAAAAAAAGGCAGAGCTGTGCTTCAATAAAACTTTATAAAGGTAGGCTCACAAGCCAGAGTTTGCTGACCCCTGGGATAAAACATGGATGTCTCTCCAAAATAGACTGAAGATGCCAAACTTAAGGTCCCATTGAAAATTACAGTGCTTTTCATGCCCTGTGCTTTTAAACCACACTCAGCACTACCTACGTTTCTTGAGTGTATCTTCACCATCTTCCAATAGCATGTTTCTTAAATAAATCAGAGATGCACTTCTCAAACTAATTGCATAAGCTTAGATTCGACCAAGAAAATAAAGTCATTCTAACCATCCCAGCAATAAAGAAGTATTAGGGCTTATATCAGGTTTGGAATATCTAGAGGTCAAGCAGGCCGATACCAAAATGGGAAAAATAAATAAATAAAGTCACTACCAAAATGCAGGAAAGTAGACACTTGAATCCACCAGCCCATCCCAGTAATATGGGTGGTTACCAAAAGCTCTACAGAAATCTGCTCCAATATCCAAGAATTTATGAACACCCCCCCGTCTCCCCCCAGCCACTATCTCTGTCTACACCAGCAAAGCATCTTGGTCTCCAACACTCCCTAAAAAGCCACTGTGATTCTTCTTCCTGTCCGACATGCAGCTGCAATCACCCCTGATGATAATAACTTCTATTTCTTTCATCTGAACAAAGCTCACATTACTCTCTTTGGCAGACTCTAACTCCAGACCATACAGGGAAGAGAATTGGAAGGGATGCTGTGCCCACCTGCTCTTCAGTGATGTAGAAGCTATCTTCAGAGAGGAGATAGTCATACCTACTTGACAATGGCTAGGCCACCACATTCCTCTCCTTGGTCAAGGCAGTATCCATCCATTTCCTATTACCCCTTTTTAACTTTCAAATAAAATAAACAACATAGTGCCTCTGTCCTACTTGTTGCAGGATTCCCTATCTGCCCCAAACTCACTCAAGTGTCCCCCACAAGTGGAGCCACCAAGTCCTGTTTGTTATTTTAATCCACAAATGGTTGATGACTGTCCTTTAGTTCAATCACAATGGCTCTTTCCCTGGTGGCTCAGATGGTCAAGAATTGGCCCGCAATGCAGGAGACCCTGGGTGCAATCTCTGGGTGGGGCAGGTCCCCGAAGGAGGAAAGGGCAACCCACTTCAATATTCTTGCCTGGGAAGTCCCATGGACAGAGGAGCCTGACGGGCTGCAGTCCATGGGGTCTCAATGAGTCAGACACGATGGAGTGACTAACACCTTCACTGGGCAATGTAAAAACTGGAATATGGGTTTCACTCACTCCTTATTCCATAACAGTGGGAAGGAGGATGGATTTCATTGATATATACAGATATATCCCTATGAAAACAGGAAGAAAAATGCCTTAATACAACCCTCATTTCTACAACTGGTCACATGACCACTGTTAGCTCTTACACCTGTCTCTTTTATTACTCACAGGGAGTGGCATACACCCATAACATTCAAGTAGCATCACCATAGATTAAGAACACCCAGCTGGAATCTTGGGCTTCCCTGGTGGCTCAGAGGTTAAAGCGTCTGCCTGGAATGTGGGAGAACCGAGTTCAATCTCTGGGTCAGGAAGATCCCCTGGAGAAGGAAATGGCAACCCACTCCAGTACTCTTGCCTGGAGAATCCCATGGAGGGAGGAGCCTGGTGGGCTACAGTCCATGGGGTCGCAAAGAGTCAGACATGACTGAGTGACTTCACTTCTTCTTCTTCTTAGCTGGGATCTGCCATCCACCCGCCATCATCAGGTGCCTCCCTTGCCTTGTGCATGAGTCCAGCCTTGGTTTCTCCAGCTCCTGGGCATCCCCGCGACAGAGCCCATAGTCTCACTCCCTCTAGTGACCCACTTTTTGGCAACTCTCTGGCTTAAAGGAGGCAAAGAGATTAGAACTGGGAGAGCCAAGGAAAGGAGCAAAGCCCATCCAGGCTGCCATGTTTCTAAATCCACATGCTTCTCCCACCCCCGTGTTTTAACCTTTAAATCCCGTCTCTGGTCTTCTGCTGCTCGCTTCAGTCGTGTCCGACTCTGTGAGACCCCATAGACAGCAGCCCACCAGGCTCCCCCATCCCTGGGATTCTCCAGGCAAGGACACTGGAGTGGGTTGCCATTTCCTTCTCCAATGCATGAAAGTGAAAAGTGAAAGTGAAGTCTCTCAGTCATGTTCGACCCTCAGCGACCCCATGGACTGCAGCCCACCAGGCTCCTCCATCCATGGGATTTTCCAGGCAAGAGTACTGGAGTGGGGTACCATCGCCTTCTCCGCTCTGATCTTCTAGACGGGTGCAAATTGAACTTCACCTTCAGTTACTATCATCTCTTTCTTTCTCTTTTCCTCTCTCCCCTTCTTCCCCTCTCCCCCTCTCTTTTTCTGAAATCTACTAGATTTTAGAGAGTGTATCTTCATTCAAATTACACCTAAAAGGCATGGATTAACTCTCTTTGATCTAAGCTGGGTAGCTGAGTTGATTACAGACTGGGGTTCATGGATTTAGATTCAGCATGAACACATTTTGCTTTGTACCAAGGAAAAGCCTATTTCAGGACTTCAAAGTCTAACTCCCCTAGCCAGCCAGCTCTCAAATGTGTGCTGGTGGTCAAGAGCAAGGATAATATGTGTGATGGTTCAGTGCAAGCACTACCCCCAGCCCTAAGAAACTGATAGAGACGTCTTCTCCTTAATGACAGGTGTTTTAATGGGCAATGGATAATGAGGTTTTTCTTTAAAAAAAAAAAAAGGAAATAAAGGTCAAAATGTTAATATCATCTGAATAAGCTTTGCCAATAAAAGCCCCCACAGTATCCAGTTGAGAATACTAATTTCCAAATCCTCTCTCATTCTTTCCACCCACCCTTCCCACATGTGTGTACCCCCACATACACACCCACACGTGGGCATACACACCCACACGTGGGCACACACACAATAATCAAAGAATTATGGAAGACAGGTCAAAATGGATTTCAACTAGTATAAGGGTTGGTTAAAGGGAGTTGGTGATGAACAGGGAGGCCTGGCATGCTGCAATTCATGGGGTCACAAAGAGTCAGACACAACTGAGCGACTGAACTGAAAGGGTCAGAAGGACCCGAGTTCCAGCCTTGCTCTGCCCTTACTGTGATTCCCTTATCATGTTATTTAACATCTGTAAGCATCAATTTTCTCCATTAGTAAAGTGTGGATAATTTTAATTTTCTGAAGAAAATTATCACCAACTTTGAGTGAGGTGAAATGGGCTGTGGCATGACCTTTTAAAATCTTACTGGAGCACTAACCTGCCTACTGAAGAGTTAATTATCTAGGGAACATATGTCTGTTTGACTTTCTTTTATTTGATTAGAACTCACATGCTCTGAAGTCATATATTAATACATCGATTTTTATCCAGTGGTAAAGATAACCTCAAAGGTTATGGTTTTATTGCCCTGTAGGATTTTAACCAGTTTTGAATCTACCCTAGCAATATTATTCTAACACACTATTTTCCCCTCAAAATGTCTATAAATATCGAATTCTTCAAAATGCCCATGGCATCATCTTAACCCTCTTAGGGTTCCCATCATTAATGAGTTGAATAAATTCTTCACAAGCATTCATTCTCTATTTGTGTGAGACTCCTGTTTTTAGCTCTTTAAAAATTACACACCGATAGTACCTATGTCATGAAGTTGTTATGAGAATTAAATAAAATGCAAAAAAGCAATTAATAAGGCCCTGATATTTAGTTAATGAATATTAGCTATTATTATTAGCTGTAATTAAATGCAGTATGATGCACATGAAATAAAAATTGTAGCATACTAACTTCTCCCAGAGATACCCATGCAGTTAAAACAAAAATAAAGAAAATATTCATTTAATATTCAGCTCCACCTTGATCTCCCTTGGGACTTTTGAATCCTCTAGAATCTAACCCAGTGAATTAAGCTTTTGAACTAATAGCCATTTTCATGGATAATGCCAGCCCTTATAATTGGGTGGCTCTACAACTGTGTATAAAGAATCTGTTCCACAAAGAAAAACAATTTCCCCACTTCACCTGGCCAATAGTAGATAATAAAATTAAAGTTGGGATTAAAGTAACAATAATTTTTCTTCTCCATCCTCCTTTGATATACCCAATTATTATTCCTCATTTTATTTCCTTCAATTTTAGTGGGTTCTTTTCTCTGGCTTTTTCCCCATAAGTTTTTAATGGCTACATCCCTATCTTCTTTTGTCTGATTTCATTCAGTAACTGCTGAAAATAATGGGTGTTTGCTCACACAAAAAAAGCCAGTTCCTCTAATTTCACTATGACTTTGGTTGCCTTTCATACACAAACGGCTTTTTCAAATTATAAATCCTCAAAAAGCAAACTCAGATCATTTTTAGTTTCTGTTTTTCAAAATTTTTTTTTTGTTTATCCATTTTTTAGAACTTGGCATAGGAGTTAAATCAGCTTTGGCTCAGAGGAACCAACTGAATTGAGTAATTCTATAAGTGTTGAAACAACACTTCAGAAGCAACACATAACCTTTCCATACTGATGTCGAGAGAAGAATAAAAAAGCATCTATAAAAATAAACACAAGTACTGGGGCACACAATTTCCACAGAGAAGTACAAGGGCAACAAAAGGAACTGGAATTTACTGTGAACTGTACACAAACCACAGAGAGCCTGGGTCATCAAATACTTTTTAAATACCTTCAAACACTGAAACACAATGCAGAAACCTACTGCACTCATTTAAAAAAGCAAACAAGGGAACACAGGGACTTAAATCAAGAGTAAACATTCAGCTGTTGTTCCCTTCCAGTGAACCAAAGAAGAGCCAGTTGAATTTGGAAGAAAGTAAAGAAGATAAATAACACATGTAGTACTCAACAGTTCTATTTGCAGAGCTTATTCATGTGTCTAGACATGATCAGACATTTTATACACACACACACACTTCAGATACGTAGTCATGTGTGTTATGTTGTGTTGTCTACCTGTCTGTTTCATATACTGATTTATTCATACCAACACACATTTCCTAGCCTTTGAAATGGGTGAATACCACCACTAAGCAAGTGAAGAAATCAGTTGCGGCAGCCCTCCTGCACGATGCCTCTAGTCCCTGCCTGCTCCAAGTGTGGTCCCTGTATCAGTAGCACCAGCACCTGGGAGCTTGTTAGAGATCCAGAGTCTCAGACTCCACCCAGATCTCGTGAATCAATACCAAGATTTTAACGAGATTCCCTGGTGGTCTGTATGTACAAATTCAAGTCTGAGAAGGGCTGCCCTAGATCCACGCTACCCAGTACAAGCGGCAATGAGCCACTCGTCTATTCAACTGACATGTGATTAGTGAGACTGAGAAACTGCCTTATTATAATTATTAAAATGTAAATCTAAAATGTAATACTTTATTCCATTACTGGAATACTTCTAAATATGTTGGGAACAACTCTGATATATGAATCTAAATACAGATCAAGTATTTCCGATGAAAACTTAGTATCTGAATTGAGAAAGTGCTCTAAATGTAAAATACACACCAGATTTCAAAGACCTGGCATGAAAAAAATGTATGCAACATGGGTCACATTTTCTAGAATGATTTGAGGTTAAAATACAATTTCAGATATGTTGAGTTAAAAAGTTCATGTGCTTCTCTTTTACTTTTAAAAATATGACTACTGGAATATAATGCCTCAGGTATTGTTTCTACTGGACAGTACTGCTTTGGATCCATGGGTCTCAAACTCTAAAACTACTGGTGCCTGGGTTTCAGTCCCAGAGATTCTGGTGAAATTGGTCTGAGGTGAACCCGGGCATTAGAATTTTTAAATGCTCCCTGGTGATTCTATTGAGCTGCCAAGATTGAGAACCACCACCACAAGTTAATATAAATTCATTAATCCTAACTGATAAATAATGACCTCCTAAGGACCTTATGTCTTTTAAGAGCTTCCATCATCCCTCAACTCAAAGATAGAACTGGAGAAGTACTGTACTGCCTATTTCTTACCTGGAGGGCAAAAACATCCCCAGGTGTTATCAGGGCCAGAGGCTGGATGAGATTATTCTACCTCAACTCCAGGCAGAAGCAGACAAACCAAAAGATATGAAAATCAAGGTCCTCTCAGTTATCTCCAGAAATCTGTCCCCAGCAATTTCAGCAATTCATTTCCATATCCAATGCACTGGGTCTCCAACTTCTCTGTGCTTAGAATAATTCCTTGCATAGTTTGTTTAAAAGCAGAATTTCTGGGCCTGAGTGAGTCCCAGAATTCTGTGGTAGGATGACAAACCACCCAGGATTGCCCAGACTGTCCCACGGGTTTCTAGCACCACATCCTGGGCCAACCAGCCCAAAAAGGACATCCTACCCGGGCATAGTGTGTGTGTAACAAGTGGTCCAGGTGACCACTGCAGACACCAAGTGTGCAGTTTGAGAACCATGCTGAGAAACGGGTTGTTGAATATTTTCTAGTGACATCCTTTCTGGACTAACCAACTGCCCTACAAAGCAGCCATTGAAGTGACACAAATAGTTCAGCAGATAACTACTGGAGAAAAGCTCTCGCCTAATGAAATTTATCAGTAAATTATGTAAAACTGTATGCAAGAGCAGTTACCAAAGAAGTCACCCTGATAGCTTTAAAGGGAATGATTTCAATGTCAAGAATTCAGCAGCTAGGAGCTGGGGAGGCCAAGTCAGTGTATGGCATGAAGGCATGTCAACCTGAAGTGTGATCACTGCTTCTGTCATTTGCTAGCTGTGTGACTTTGGTGAAGTTCCTTGACCTCTCTGTGCCTGACTGTTTTCGTCTGGGATGATGAAATGAGTCATTCATAGATAGTGAAGCTTAGCCATGAGAGTAAAAATCATGCGTGGCAGACATATTCCAGTCAAGGGACATTCTACAACATACCTGACCAGTCCTCCTCCAAACTGTCAAGGTCTTGAAAAGCAAGGAAAGCCCGACCAACTGTCACAGCCAAGGGAAGCTCCAGGGGACAGGATGATCTACTGTCATGTGACATCCTGGATGGCACTCTGGAACAGAAAAAGGACATTAGATAAAAACTAACGAACTTCTGGGACGTCCCTGGAGTTTCAGTGGTTAAGACTTCACCTTCCAATGCAGGAGGGTGGATTCAATCCCTGGTTGGGGAACTAAGATCCCTCATGCCTCGCTGTGCCGCCAAAAGATTCAAATAAATAAATAAAAGGAATACGAAGAGGAAAGCTTTATTTAAAAACAAACAAAAAATTCAAATCAAGAATGAATGTTAATATTAATGTATCAAAATTGGTTTACTTCTTGTGACAAATGCACTATGCTCATGGGAGACAAGAATAGAACAAACTGAGTGTGCCGCTATGGGAACTCTGTATGTCTTTACAACTTTTCAGTAGATCTAAAACAACTCGAATTTTAAAGGTTTATTATTAAAAAAAATGCTTAGCATGGTAGCACACAGGTGAGAATTACACAGTTAACCATAGTCACTATTATTGTGAACTATACATGATGGATGATGTGTGTGTGTGTGTGTGTGTGTGTTAGTCACTCGCTCATGTCTGACTCTTTGCAGCCCCATGGACTGTAGCCAGCCAGGCTCCTCTGTCCATGGGATTCTCCAGGCAAGAATACTGGAGTGGGTTGCCATTTCCTCCTCCAGGGGATCTTCCCCACCCAGGGATCAAACCCATGTCCCCTGCATTGGCAGGCGGGTTCTTCACCACTGAGCCACCTGGGAAGCCCTATTATGGATGATACCAAAGGAAAAACCAGCATCTTGATCCAACATTTTCATGAGAAACTAGGAGCTTGAAACCTCAGAGATGGGTTGAGAGAAGATGAGAGGGAATACGCAGAAGCCATAAAGATGGTTTCTGTCATCTACAGCCAGTTCCCGGCCTGTAACTCCTGTCACATGACCCTGCTGCTTTTCTCCCTGATATTGCTCAGAGGCTATAATCACTTTCTTCACTCAAATGTTCCCAGTTCTGAGCCCAAACTCCTGTACCCCTCTGCCTGTGCACACACATGCCAGCTAGAGGGTCAGCATCAAAGAGTAGAGGAAAACCACTATGGACTAGCCAGAGGTGCCTCAGATGGTAAAGAATCTGTCTGAAATGCAGGAGACCCAGGTTCGATCCCTGGGAAAAAAAGATCCCCTAGAGAAGGAAAAGGCAACACATTCCAGTATTGTTGCCTGAGAAATCCCATGGACAGAGGAGCCAGCCATGGGGTTGGACATGGCTAAGCGACTAATACTTTCACTTCACAGAAGCAGGACCCTTTTCAGCCATGTTATCTCTTTCAAGCCTCCTTGCAGCTCCTCTACCTCTCAAAAAATAAAAGGACACAAGCCAATAAACGCAAATACCACCACTCCACTGACCAAGTAACCTTGCCTGGTGGGGGTGGGGAAGGCCTCACCCTCGGGGTCCGGTTATATTTGCAAATACAGGTGATAGAGCTTAAACGAATACTTTATTATTCGCTTGGACTATACTGTACCTTGTGTTTCCGATTTCATTTAAGCTTCAGAAAAAAAAAAAAAAAAAAAACGCTGTTAGATAAGCAGGGCAGATGTTTTTACCCCTATTTGAGTGATGTAAAAATTTTTCCAGAAAAAGGAAGGAAGGAAGGAAGGGAGGGAGGGAAGAAAGAAATTTCAGGGCACAAGCTGATTCATACAGTTAGTTTGTGGGTCCCTGTATTAAGCTACTGGGGCTGCCCTTATAAAATATCACAGGCTAGGGGGCTTAAACAACAGAAATTGGTTTCCTCACAGTTCTGGAGTCTGCAAGTCCCAAAGCAAGGGGCCGTCAGGGTGGGTTTCTGGTACAAGCTCTCTTCCTGGCGGCAGATGGCCACTTTTGCCGCGTCCTCTCTAGTGGAGAAGGAAGGGGCTGGGTTTCTTCTTCCAAGAACACCAGGGCTAGCGAATTAGAACCTCTCTCAGCTGACCTCACTTAACTTTAATTACCTTCTCAAAAAAAAGAAAAGAAAAGAAACCTTCTCCAAAGGCAGTCAGAGCTGAGGCTAGGATGTCACCACTGAATTTGGCCGGGGTCGGGGAGGGAGGGGGCGGGTGTGTCGGTGTGTTAGTTGCTCAGTCATGTCCGACTCTTTGAGACCCCATGGACTGTGGCCCATCAGACTCCTCCGTCCACGGGATTTCCCAGGCAAGAATACTGGAGTGGGTTGCCACATCCTTCTCCAGGGGATCATCCTTACCCAGGGATCAAACACGGGTCTCCAGCACTGCCGGCAGATTCTTTACCATCTGAGCCACCAAGGAAGCCTGGCGGGTAGGGAATGGCACCCCCCCCCAAAACTCAATTCCATCCGTAAAAGGGTGCTCTCTGACAAGGGCAGAAGAATTCATTGGATGACAGGGATAAGCTAACTCTTAGAGGACGGGAAGAACAACCAATTGGACTAGAGGTCAGCTCACTCTGGCCATCGGGTCAAATTCAAAGGTCATCTTTGTTAAGTCAAGAAGCTTTTACTGGAGCTCCATCATGCCCATTCATCTGCATTTTGCCCAGGGCTGCTTTCCCGCTAGGCTGGCTGAGTAGACTAGGGGCTCCTGAAGACCCAAATATGAACTTTCCTGTCCTTTAAAGAAAAAGTGCACCAACTCCTGGGTTAGACCAATCTGTGATAGTTGGTGCCATCTGCAAGATGCCTCCTTAGATCGGTAATCCTGCCACTTCACTGGGAGCAGAAGTGACTTCCAGAGTCACAGCCCGCAGGCACGGAGCTCAAGAGAAGAACTTGATCAAGGGAAGAGAAGGTTCACAAGACTGGAAAAGACTTCCAGCCACCCCACTGCAGGGCCTAGGGCTTTTCTTTTAGACCTTGGAACTGTGTGTTGGTATCGGCCCTCAGCACTGTGGCTTCCGACAACCCTCTCATCCTTACAAACTCTTGCTGCTCAGGCCCCAAATGCCACAGCTGTTTCCAGTCACACCCTATCAGTGTTGGCTGTGAGTTATTGTAGGCGTTCAGTTTCTTGAAATTTTATTTTGTTTCAGTTTTGCATATGTTTTGTATGATTAGGGTTTCCATAGAAAGCAGATCACTTGAATTAAGGGAGCCTTGCAAATAATTATGGAGACCTTAAGGGGTTTCCAGGGAAAATTTCAGGACTGTTAGTCCCAGATGCAATTGTGGGTCCTTTTCATTATTAAACAGTATGTTCCCTTTTCTTTTCAGCATCCGATATTGAAGTCATGGTGTTTTCCTTACTGTATTGATTATAACCCGGGTTCTTTTTTACAGAGACATTTGTCAATAGAAAACAGTTCTTAGATCCTCTTTGAATTAGTAGAGACATTCCCCAAATTATCTACTCAAGAATCCAGAGCCTTCTCATTAGGCCTATGGTAGAATTTAAGGAGGCAAAACTGCAATTGGGATTAATTACAGTGTTGGCAAATGGATCTTGTTATTATTTGACTTGTTGATCTTCCTGTCCATACAGACAGATCATTTGCATGTAGATTCCTGCCGCTTTAGTCGGTCCAGTATCACTTGCTCTGAGGGACATCCTGTCTCCCATTGCATGTGGTTGTAATCAATTGCAACACTCCAGGCTGCCCGCAAATCATATTACCCTGTTCTACCCCTCAACATAGTCATCGATCCAAAAGTATGTGACCTGATAGGAGCTGATTAACCAGGATGTTAAAGAAGCTCTGAGAGAGGCTGTCACACAAGAGGACACCAGGCTGAGAGAGGGAGGCAGAGTCCCCAGATCCAGCCCTTGCTGAAGCCTTACCCAGCCCTGAACTTCCTAGGGATGTGGACCAATAAATTCTTTTTTCTGTTTGACTAATTCCAGTTGGGCTTCTCACTCAAAGCCCCAAATGTCCTCACTGATATAACACACTTCCAGACAGACTTTTAAGTATTCTCAGGAATATGCATCAGCAACTTGCAGAGGGTGCAGGGCACTGAGCACTGGGATCCATGAGTCCTAATCCCAGCTGCAGCCTTAGAATTCCCCGGCCTTCCCTCTGCCAGCTTCAGGGGCTTTAGAAATGGAGAACCTATGGGACATGGGATGCAACCCAGTTTCTTGGGTATATTGCGTTGGCCATAAGTTTGTTTGGGTTTTTGTAACAAGGAGATCAAACTAGTCAATGCTAAAGGAAATAAATCCTAAATATTCATTGGAAGGACTGATGCTGAAGCTGAAGCTCCAATACTTTGGCCACCTGATGCAAGGAGCCAACTTATTAGAAAAGACCCTGATGCTGGGAAAGACTGAGGGCAGGAAGAGAAGGGGATAACAGAGGATGAGATGGTTGATGGCATCACTGACTCGATAGACAAGTTTGAGCAAGCTCCGGGAGGATGGTAAAGGACAGGAAAGCCTGGCATGCTGCAGTCCATGGGGTCGCAAAGAGTCGGACACGACTGAGCAACTGAACAATAACAATAACTCCTGAATGAACTTTTTAGCCAACCCAGTATTTATGCCTTCTCTTATGCACAAAAGTGCATTCTGGACTTGCTTTCTTAAATTCCATTTCTCCCTGACCATTGGCCCTTCTTGGCGTGGAAGCCGGACAAAATCCATGAGCATGTGACACTGATGGTATCAATCTTGGGAAAGAAGAGAAGACCAAGTAGGTGAGTGGCTGGACGCCCAACATTGATAATGCTTGACAGAGTGGCCAGGCTAACATCTGGGGCCGGGGTTGGATGCCAATCCTACCAGTGGTCCCAAGCACCACAGAGGTGACCAGGAAGGAGAAATAAAACTCACAGTCCACCACCAAGCGGCTGCAAAATTACCCCTTCAGTGAAGATCCACGTTTTTCTCCTTTGTTTTCCAGAAGATACGTTTCTAAACCCATCTAAAGTCTGCTTCACTCGATTCTTTAACTGTCACCTGAAGTGTTAGCTATGACTCCGTTCCTGGAGATAAACTCTACAACCTCCCTCCTCCCCCAGGAAAGTTCCTGACAGAGGCCCATCCACACCAGCCACAATTCTGATCCAAGGGACTGGCAGTTACCTTAATGCCAGTGATACTGGGCACTGACATGTGTTTGCAGGTCATGATAAATAAGTAAGTACCCTTCTTTGTTGTCTTATTTCTTTTCAGTTTACCTTGGCTTCCTCTGTTTCAAACTGATAGGAACTAAAGTCAGTTTTTAAAATGCACAAGGAAGGGAAAACTCTTTAGGTTAAAGGCGATCCTCCAAGGTGCTAATTCTATCTTTGGTAGGTTTTTCCCAGGACTGTGTTCCTCATCCAGGAATTTCCCTGAGTTTGGTGGTTTGCGGGTCCAAATTCCAGCTTTGAATAAACAAACCAGCTGAAGTGCTGGGTTGCCCCAGGGACTAGCAGGCAGTTTCTGAACTTCCATCGCCCCCCAGTGGCAATTTCTTAAATCTTTGTGTTAGTTACTCAAAAGAATTTAGGTTATGCCTTTTCCCCCCAAAGTCATCTAAAAAAAAAATTTTTTTTTTAAATCTCACACTGCAGATTTTCAAATGTTTGTGTGGAGATGTGTTAGTAATGTCGAGTTTATAGCTGCTGTTTCACAGGGTCATAGATTCATGCAATTGACAAGAATCATGCAATTGACAGATCTCACCAATCAGGACACCCTTAGGAAAAAATTCTTACCTATCACAGCTGTAGAGTCCAATATTAAAGTGATTACCCCAAGTGAGTATTTTTTTTTAATTGAGAGGATCCAGATTTGGGTTTCCACTTTTCTGGGTCAATTAAATCACTGTCATTATGATTTCTAAACTCATGCTATCCCTTTGTAAACTTTTCCAGCATAAAATGTTTTGTAACATTGTCTGAGAAGGTGAAAAAACATTTAAAGCCAAAAACTATGAAGGTTTTGGAACCATATATATATATATATAGTATATATATAAACTTTGAGAAAGCCAACCTCAAACCCATACAAATAAGTAGAAATTATCACTATCAGGTTGTCAAGACCTGTAGCAGATGAATTAAGACACAAAGTAGCAGAATCAAAGGAATAAAAAAGTTTTAGTGATTTCAAACCTCAACCAGATGAAACTCAGGAATAGGTGATAGAGTTGCCCTGGGTCATTGCATAGAGTTTAGTGATCCTGAAGAGTCTCCATGGTCAGTAGGAACTGATGGACCACATTTAATCCATCTCCCCCCATTCACCCACCCATGACCCCATCCCCTTATCCATTGACCCACCCACCCATCAGTCCATCCCCCCACTCATCCATTTAGACAGGTTTAGAAAGATACTGTATAAAAAACAAAAGAGAAAAGTTTTTCTTCACTGCAAGAATAACTTTGCATCCACTTGGTCATGTGCTGTGGGCTTTGTTTTTCTTTCCTGATTACCACCATCCAACCATCTATACCTTAGGTATGTGCCAGATGTTCTGTGACGTACCAAGGTGAGAAGATGGATAAGATGTACTGCCTGCTGTCATGGTTTTCAAAGCAAATGAGGCTTTTAAGATTTTTTTTTTCAATATGGTCTCTATTCTAAGGCTTCATTCTCAGAGAAGGTGGGAATAACCAGCACCAAATCAATACCTTTTGAAAAGACCTTGAGCAGGTAGCATCAAGAAGCCTAGAGACCTAGTCAGCCTTGACGGCATGGGTTAGAGATGAGAACTCTGCCCTCCATAGCCACTGAATGTTTTCTCTGAAGAACAAAATGTAGGCTCTGTGGGATTCTAAAAACACAAACTATTTTGAGATAGAGAGCGAGTATATGTATGGAACAGCTGAAGAATATTTTTATGGCATCATAAGCTCACAGCCTCATGTCAAATACAGTCAATGCTTTTTGGTGGCTGGTATAAAGTGTTTTTTTATTTTCCACCTCATGTTTGAGCAAAGGGGGAAGTGGAATTTCAGAAAGCAAGTCCAGACTGAAGAGGCTTATTTTCAACTCATAAAAGGGAAGGTTCTTGCCTCCCTACCCTAGCAGTGGAGTTATTACTTCTGCATATTTTTTCCGATCACAGTAAATTCTTTGGGTTCACCACCTGCTAGACTCCACCACACTCTGCTTTTAAATTAGAAGCTGGGTTTATAGTCCTTTAAATAATACTGACCTCGTGCTGACCCCCTACACATCAAGCATTCCTGCCACTCCTAAATCCGGAGTGGAAGTGTATGCCCTTCAGCTTCCTTTACTCTGATCCTGACTTCTTTCCGGCCAGAACATTCTCCTCCTCTGGCCACCTGCTCCCCTCACCTTTGCAGGATTAATTTCATCAAATCTCTTTTGCTCAAGTATCCTGAATCCTGGTGATCTAAGGGCCTCATTGTTAGTGTCAAAGTCTATCATTTCTTCCTTTTTCATGTCTAGCATAATATCTTGCGTGTGTGTGTGTTACGCTCATCCATGTCCAACTCTTTGCAACCCCATGGACTATAGCCCACCAGGCTCCTCTGTCCGTGGAATTCTCCAGGCCAGAATACCGCAGTGGGTTGCCATTCCCTTTTCCAGGGGATCTTCCCAACCCAGGGATTGAACCCAGGTCACTGGGCTTCCCTGATAGTTCAGTTGGTAAAGAATCTGCCTGCAATGCAGGAGACCACAGTTTGATTCCTGGGTCGGGAAGATCCGCTGGTGAAGGGATCGGCTACCCACTCCAGTATTCTTGGGCTTCCCTGTGGCTCAGCTGGTAAAGAATTCGTCTGCAATGTGGAAGACTCGGGTTTGATCCGTGGATTGGGAAGATCCCCTGGAGAAGGGAAAGGCCACCCACTCCAGTATTCTGCCCTGGAGGATTCCATGGACTATACAGTCCATGGGGTCGCAAAGAGTCAGACACGACTGAGTGACTTTCACTTTCACTCCTGCACTACATATTCTTCACCATCTGAGCCATCACGGAAGAATAGCAGAGGGGAGAAAGACAGAAGGAAGGAGGAAAGACAGAAGGAAGAGAGAGATTGAGGGAGAAGAGAAAATAATAAAGAAAGAAAGGAACAGGAGAGTAAAGAATTCTTTTACAAGGACCTACTATCTCTCTGGGCTCCCCTGCTGGCTCAGTGGTAAAGAATCCACCTTCCAATGCAGGAGATGTGGGTTTCATCCCTGGTTCAGGAAGATCCTCTGGAAAAGGAAATGGCAACCCACTCCAGTATTCTTGCTTGGAGAATCCCATGGACAGAGGAGCCTGGTGGGCTACAGTCCACAGGGTGGCGAAAGAGTTGGATGTGACTTAGCAACTAAACAATAACAAGTTATCTCTCTAATAAACACCACCCACCAATTAAATACCCACTTTTTCTTAATAAATGTCCTAAGCAAACTTTTGAAGTTTTTTCAGTGATTTGACTTTACACAAATGTAATGTCTTAGAGTTAATACTTTAAAGTGATGCTTTTCAGCATTTTCTTGTGGTCCTTTGGGGTAAAGACTGACCTGTTCTCTGTTAAAATAAAATAATGCAACCCCCCCCCAACACACACACACACAATTTTCAGGAAATCTTTAAAGTAGCAGATAGAACATTCTTCAATGTAGCCCTTTTCCTACCACACAATTCTTACCTACACTGTCGAAGCGTTCAAACATTCTTCAATGTAGCCCTTTTCCTACCACACAATTCTTACCTACACTGTCGAAGCGTTCGCAAGGAGCAAAGCACATGAATGCACAACACAAAATTCAAAGATGTTCCCAGAAATGGACTTTCCCTTAAGCATTTAACCACTAGTATAATATACAATCATTTCTGGCATCTGCATGATACAATAAAAGATATATTTCGTGCTGTTTCCCGAGGAGTAGTAGCCCATTTTTTTTCTAGTAGTCACTTTTTGGTGTTAGAATTTCCAGCACCATAGCAGACTCACCTCAGTTAAATATATCTGGATGGGGGAGACCTTGGAGGTGATCCTCAAGCTACCAGAGTGTCGCCCAATCCTTTCTCACCT
Source organism: Budorcas taxicolor (assembly GCF_023091745.1). Taxonomy (NCBI): domain Eukaryota; kingdom Metazoa; phylum Chordata; class Mammalia; order Artiodactyla; family Bovidae; genus Budorcas; species Budorcas taxicolor. The sequence goes on along the minus strand of NC_068935.1, from coordinate 133,635,532 downwards.
CAGAGGGCCCACTGCTCAGTGCTACTACCCTGCAAAAAGCAATGGAATTGAGTATAAGGCCAGTATAAGAAATTATAAAGGAATTTTTAAAATTTTAAAAATACATCAGCTACATTATTTTCACTTTGACTTTTCACTTTCATGCATTGGGGAAGGAAATGGCAGAAAAAAATCACAGGCATTATAGTTAGAAATAAGGAGGTAAAAGAATATTTGAAAACTAGTCCTTCACTGCAGATAGTTCAAGAAGCATTACTTGAAAGTACCTCCTGGTGAGGGAAAATTGCCTAGGTCTCATCTCATGTGGAAGTAGGACATTTGCCAGGCCTAGCTGTTGAAGGCTTACACTTTGCTTAAAGGTGATACTATTAAATATTGTACAAAATGTGAGTTGATAATAAAACATTCTATGGTCTTAAAGTTATATGTGTGTGTCTGTGTATCTATACAATTGCTTTTTTAAAAAATATTTTTAATTGGAGGATAATTGCTTTACAATGTTGTGTTGTGTTGGTTTCTGCCTTCTGCTCCTGGTCCAAGGAACACGCTTTGACAGTAAGACTTTGGAGTTCCCTGAGTCATGTACAATTGCCTTGGATTTTCTAGTTTACATCAGTGGGTCTCACACTTTACTGGGTGTACATATCCTTCAGAGAGGCTGTTAAAATGCAGATGCTGATTCCATTAGTCTGGATGGGGTTGTGAGAATCTACATTTGTATTTCTCACAAGCACCCAAGTGATGCCAGTTTTGAGTTGCTGCTGCTGCTGCTGCTGCTAAGTCGCTTCAATCGTGTCCGACTCTGTGCAACCCCATACACGGCAGCCCACCAGGCTCCCCCTGGGCTGACTGAGTTCATGTTGACCCAGATGAAAAAAATCAACCCTTCTATCATCTTGTACGGAAATCCACTTGCCAAAGCTTTTGTTGATTTTGTTAAAACTCAGAATAAAACACAGCTACATGGATATTTCATGAACATTACTTAAAAAGAAACTATATGCCAATCTAAAAAGTTAACCCAATGCTTAATGGATAAATAACACTAGACACACTGTCCCCCCCCCCAAAAAAAAAATTAGGAATGTCCATAGCCACTTCCCTGAGTTAGTATTTTTATTTTGCTGGAAAGTCCTAACCCACATAATCAGATTATTTACCAACTGAGCTATGGACTATAGCCAGCCAAATTCCTCTGTCCATGGGATATTCCCAGGCAAGAATACTGGAGCAGGCTGCCATTTTCTCCTCCTGCAGTTCTTCCCGACCCAGGGATTGATGATGTCTCAAATCGCAGTGTGTAGGGGGATATAGGGGGATGGTTTATTGAAAAACTAGCCCCGAGACAATTGACTAAATGAAAAAGATAGAGGGGAGATTAGAGCTGTACTTCATTCCTTACACCAGAATAAATTTCAAACATATTAAAGGTTTAAAGTAAACAGGTAAAATTGTTTTAACTTGAAAAAATAGAATTCATTTAGGACTTAAAGTACTTCTAACCATGCTCCACACCTAGAAACCATAAAAGAAAAGGCTGTGAAATTAAGGGACATAAAAATTACACAAAGCAAGATTCAGCTCAAACAAAAACAAAAGAAAAATGACCACTGAGAAAATATTTCTAGCTCATCATTATGAACTAAATTGTGTATTTCCCCTCCAAATTCACGTGTTAAAGCTCTAACCCAAATATGACTATATTTGGTGTTCGGGTCTTCCGGGAGGTAATCAAAGTTAATTAGGTATAAGGGCACAGCCCTAATCTGAAAAGACTGGTGTCCTCACAGGAAGAGACACCAGAGAACTCCCTCTCTGCACATGCATGGAGAAGAGGCCAAAATAGCATCTGTCTCCAAGCCAGCAAACCAGAGACCAATCCTGATAGCACCTTGATCTAAAGCTCTAACCTCCAGAACAAAACAAATTTCTGTTGTTTAAGCCCTTCAGTCTGTATTATTCTGTTATGGCAACTCAAGCAGACTAATACACTCATACTTTAGAAAGAGCTAATTTCTTTCTATATAAATAGTTTCTACAAAATCAGTAACAAAAAGAGCAACACATTGTACTGATGAAGGTGTGGGGAAACACATGCATTCCAACAGGGACAGGTCAACTGGTATAACCACCTATTGATGATAATTTGGAAATACCTATCAAAGATAAAAGCAACTTCCTCTTGACCCAGTCATTTTGATTCTAGGTGTTTATTCCACAGATGTGCTCACATGTGCGAAACAATGTATAAGTACAATATTACTCAATGCAGCATTGTTAGTAATGGGAAAGTATTAGAAACAATCTAATTTGTTGTTCACGAGCAAGAGACCGGTTACATAAAGTATATTAATCTATACAATGGAAGAGTGTGAAGTGAAGTGAAAGTTGCTCAGTCGTGTCCGACTCTTTGCGACCCCATGGATTATACAGTCCATGGAATTCTCCAGGCCAGAATACTAGAGCGGGTAGCCTTTCCCTTCTCCAGGGACAATGGAAGAGTGTACAACTATTAAATAAAAACAAAAGGGAACACTTTACACATCAGTATGGAAAACCTCCAAGATATCTTAACTGAAGGAAAAAGAGAATAGGTGTAATATTGCATCGAACAGGTCTGATACACTGCAGTAACCCCTAATTAGCCTTTAAAGGTCAATTCATGGTGATGCTTGTACATTATAAATGTATTTAATGCCACTAAATTGTACACTTACTTAAAAATAGCCAAAATGGTTTTCAAAAAGACAATTGAGTTTATGGCCTAGAGTAAAGGCCATAAAATGAAGTTGCTCAATCATGTCCGACTCTTTGTGACCCCATGGACTATAGCCTACCATGCTCGTCCGTCCATGGGATTTTCCAGGCAAGAGTACTGGAGTGGGTTGTCATTTCCTTCTCCAGAGGATCTTCCTCACCCAGGGATCAAATCCGGGTCTCCCACATTATAGGTAGATCCTTTACCGTCTGAGCCACCAGGCTAAACACATTTTCTTTATACTCCCCCAGTAAGTTTATAAAGTAACCACAATGAATGAAATCACCTGAGGATGTGTCTGTCTCAGCACCTAGAGTACTGGTGAGGTGGCAGGGAATGTGTCCCACCCATCCCACGGCCTCCAAGACTGGCCCCATATCCAGCATGTGGTAGCACCTCAGGAAATATTTCCTTTGCTGATTTCAGACTCAAGCCTGCAATGTCAACTTCTGCTGAGTGTATAGCCTGCTGGCCTGCCCTGCAAATTTAGGATTTGTCAGTCCTCACATTTCTAAGGATCTAGCTAGTTATACCTTTTATTAGTTCTGTTTCTTTGGAGAACCCTGATTTGGGGCAAAAGAGAACTCCTCAGATAACCTCACGTATTAGGCTTCCTACTAACATGGCTATCTCTACTTCTGCTGTAACATCAAAGAAAGTACAGCTGAAGAGGAACCTTGAGCAAATTAGTAGGGAGGCCCCAGAGAAGAGGAGCAAGAGTATTATATTTTAGCATTTACATTGACAATTTATTGCCTAACAGGCTCCTTTGTCCATGGGATTTCCCAGGCAAGAATATTAGAGTAGATTGCCATTTCCTACTCCAGGGGATCTTTCTGACTCAGGGATTCAAACCATGTCTCTTGAGTCTCCTGCACTGGCAGGTGGATTCTTTACCACTAAAGCCACATGGGAAGCCCCTTATAATTTACAGTATATTTCCTTGGCTATAAAGCCTTACACTGCCACCGCTGGAGAGAAAAGACAGAGAGACAGACAGAGAGAGAGAGAGAGAAAGAGGAGAAAAATCCAAATCTTTGCTATATTCTGATTATATCTTTCAAATATGTGTACCAATAACTCTGCACTTAGAGCCTGCATATCTTTGGTTTTTATTGTATAAGGAGACCATGCAATAAAATAACATCACAAACATCTGTATCTAGGATTCAAGAGATAAAACATGAATTTTAATATCCCCTGAAGCATATTTCTTGGAAAACTGTGCCTGAAGTGGTGGTGGTGGAAGAATTGTTTGTCAACTTGTCTTCTCTGGCTTTAATTCTTTATCCCCACTTTCCAGTGAAATCAAACCACTTGAGAGAGCCTTCCCTTCCTTCTCCTATAGCCACTTATAACTCACTTCTTGACTTCCTTCCATTTTCACTTTTCTCCAATTTATTAATTCATAATGCTTACAATAACAAATAAAACTGATGAAGAGGCAGGAATATGTCTAGGCGGTTGAGCCAAGCATGCCCTTCTGAGTAGGGAAGCTCAGCTAGTCTAAAGGCTCTTTAGTAAATACGGAATGGTAGCAAAGAAAAAAGCCTTGAAGACTACCACCATTCCTGTTTGTGGTTTTACCACCCAACCATACCAGATGACTTACAGTTCTTTATTTGCAACCAGCACTTTTTCCTGAGTTTCAGTTCTACACTCTGAATTGCTTCTTGGATTTCACTGCTCATAACTATTGTCATCACAATGGCAGTGTGTCCAACACTGAACTCATCTTGCCCTGAAACCTACATATTTCTCAAAATCAGCAGCCATTTCTGATACTCCCTCTCATCTTACCTTCTTACGCTTAGCTTTCTCTTTACACACTAAATTGGTAATTTCAGATATAGCCTACCATATTGTTGTTCCCCTTCAAAAGAAAAATTATGTTAGATGGTCCTTGGCTATAGTTTATACGTTAGAATTAGACAGCAAATCCAACACCTGCAGGAAATTCCATTAATATAACCCTATTATTGCTCCTGGAATGTGAAGTCAAGTGGGCCTTAGAAAGCATCACTATGAACAAAGCTAGTGGAGGTGATGGAACTCCAGTTGAGCTATTTCAAATCCTGAAAGATGATGCTGTGAAAGTGCTGCACTCAATATGCCAGCAAATTTGGAAAACTCAACAGTGGCCACAGGACTGGAAAAGGTCAGTTTTCATTCCAATCCCAAAGAAAGGCAATGGCAAAGAATGCTCAAACTACCACACAATTGCCCTCATCTCACACACTAGCAAATTAATGCTCAAAATTCTCCAACCCAGGCATCAACAGTACATGAACCGTGAACTTCCAGGTGTTCAAGTTGGATTTAGAAAAGGCACAGGAACCAGAGATCAAATTGCCAACATCCACTGGATCATTGAAAAAGCAAGAGAGTTCCAGAAAAACATCTATTTCTGCTTTAATGACTGTTCCAAAACCTTAGACTGTGTGGATCACAACAAACTGTGGAAAATTCTGAAAGAGATGGGAATACCAGACCACCTGACCTGCCTTTTGAAAAGTCCGTATGCAGGTCAAGAAGCAACAGTTAGAACTGGACATGGAGCAAAGACTGGTTCCAAATAGGGAAAGGAGTACATCAAGGCTATATATTGTCATCCTGTTTATTTAATATATGCAGAGTACATCATCGGAGAAGGCAATGGCAACCCACTCCAGTACTCTTGCCTGGAAAACCCCATGGATGGAGGAGCCTGGTAGGCTATAGTCCATGGGGTCGCTAAGAGTGGGACACAATTGAGCAACTTCACTTTCACTTTTCACTTGCATGCATTGGAGAAGGAAATGGCAACCCCCTCCAGTGTTCTTGCCTGGGGAATCCCAGGGATGGAGAAGCCTGGTGGGCTGCCATCTATGGGGTCACACAGAGTCAGACACGACTGAAGTGACTTAGCAGTAGCAACAGAGTACATCATGAGAAATGCTGGACTGGATGAAGCATAAGCTGGAATCAAGATTGCCAGGAGAAATATCAATAACCTCAGATATGCAGATGACACCATCCTTATGGGAGAAATTGAAGAACTAAAGATCCTCTTGATGAAAGTGAAAGAGGAGAGTGAAAAAGTTGGCTTAAAACTCAACATTCAGAAAACGAAGATCATGGCATCTGGTCCCATCACTTCATGGCAAATAGATGAGGAAACAATGGAACCTGTCAGAGAGTTTTACTTTTTGGGCTTCAAAATCACTGCAGATGGTGACTGCAGCCATGAAATTAAAAGATGCTTGCTCCTTGGAAGAAAAGTTATGACCAACCTAGACAGCATATTTAAAAGCAGAGACATTACTTTGCCAACAAAGGCCTGTCTAGTCAAAGCTTTGGTTTTTCCAGTAGTCATGTATGGATGTGAGAGTTGGACTATAAAGAAAGCTGAGTGCTGAAGAATTGATGCTTTTGACCTGTGGTGTTGGAGAAGACTCTTGAGAGTCCCTTGGACTGCAAGGAGATCTAACCAGTCCATCCTAAAGGAAATTGGTCCTGAATATTCTTTGGAAGGACTGATACTGAAGATGAAGCTCCAATACTTTAGCCACCTGATGCGAAGAACTGACTGATTGGAAGAGACCCTGATGCTGGGAAAACTGAAGGCAGGAGAGAAGGGGACGACAGAGGATGAGATGGTTGCATGGCATCACTGACTCAATGGACGTGAATTTGAGTAAGCTCTGGGAGTAGGTGATGGACAAGGAACCCTGGCATGCTGCAGTTCATGGGGTCACAAAGAGTTGGACATGACTGAACAACTGAACTGAACTGAACTGATTATTGCTCCATTTTTCTTTGTGGTAATTATCTAGTAGTAAAGAATCTGCCTCTCAATGCCGGAGACACATGAAATGCAGGTTTGATTCTGAGATTAGGAAGATCACCTGGAGTAGGAAATGGCAACCCACTTCAGTATACTTGCTTGGAAAATCCCATAGACAGAGGAGCCTAAAGGGCTACAGTCCATGGGGTCACAGCTGGACATGACTGAGCGACTGAGCACACACATACACGCAATTATTAGTAAACTAGATCCATTACCAATTATTTCCACAGGGAAGAAAGGATGAAATCTCCCACTCCTCCAAGCAAGACTGTCCTGATGTTTCCTGCCTAGATGGGTGGTAACACGCTGCTCTGCACAGCTCCTCTGCAGAGCACTGTGCATTTCACCCATCATGCCCAGTGCTACTCCCATCACTTCCAGTCCACCATGTTACATCTGCTCACCAGTAATGGCCCACTTGTGAGGTGACAACAACTGGCCTAATAATTTAATCACAATAACATAATAATAATAACAAGTTTGCCACTAAATGCTAGCTTTTCCCACCATTTCAGCTTCAGAATAATTGGGGCAAAAATAGATAACCAACAAGGATATACTGTATAGCACTGGGAACTATACTCAATACCTTATAATAACATATAATGGAAAAGATTCTGGAAAACTATGTATATATCTGAATCACTTTACTGTACACCTGAAACTAATGCAACATTGTAAATCTACTGTACTTCATTTTTAATTAAAAAGTTAAACTTCAAACATTTTTAATTAAGAAAAGAATAACTGGGGTAGAAAGATGAGGAATTAAGTTAAATTGTCCCAATGCAGTTATAGTACTGAGTGTACATGCACACACACACACATACATGCACAAGTACCTGTATATCTATATTGTATACTGCCCAAGTTGAGGATATAGGAGCCCCCGCTCTAGCTGCCAGGTATCAAGGACAGCAAGTTTCTGGCCTTTGGTTTGCCAAGAACAAAGTTTCTTAACCTTGGCACTATTGCCACAGGTCTGGATAATTCGTTGCTGCGAGAGCTGTCCTGGACACTTAAGGATGTTTAGCAGCATCCCTGGCTTTGATCCACTAGATGCCAATGGCAGTCTGATATCTTACAGTGAACGGTGTTGGATTCATGATCTCCGAAGAAGATGTAACTTCAGGACTAGGGACCAGGCTTGATCACTCAAGAGCTTTTGTGTAGCAGAGTTTTATTAAAGTAAGAAAAGGGACAGAATATGCTTCTGACATAGACATCAGAAGGGGGCCGCAGAATGCCCCCCTTGCTGGTGTTAGCACGGGAGTTACATATTTTTTTAATTGGTTATTACAATCAAAAGAATGTCTCAAGGTTGTAAAAATTTTACCAGGCCCACTCCCACAATTTACATTTTAGGATAACAGGATTAGAACTTAAAAATAGAAAGATCCTACCAGACCCACTCCCATAATATACATTCTAAAATATCAGGATTAACCAGGTTTTCAGGAGGAGAAACTGTCCTCAAGCAGGATACATTGTTATATAATCCCTAGTACACAGTTTAAACTGAGTTTTTTATTATGTAATCATCAGTTCGAGGCTTAAAGAAAAAAACGTTTTATACGACTAAAACTAAGGAATGTAGAGGGGAAAAAAAACGTTTGTCCTTTCCTCTTCCTTGAGAATTCCAGACCCCTATCTGCTCCTCGAGAACCCCAGACCTCTCTCCTTGGGGACCCCCAGACTTCTTATCAATCTGCCTAGGAATTGACTCTCTCAAATCTCTACCTCTAGTGTGACAACCAAAAATGGTTCCAGACATTGCCAACTGGACAGGATGAGGGCAATAAAACCCCATCTCCATAGGAACCTGGAATGTCAGGTCCATGAATCAGGGCCAGTGGTCAAACAAGAGATGGCTAGGGTGAACGGCGACATTCTAGGAATCGGCAAACTAAAATGGACTGGAATGGGTGAATTTAACTCAGATGACCATTATATCTACTACTGCGGGCAGGAATCCCTCAGAACAAATGGAGTAGCCATCATGGTCAACAAAAGAGTCCAAAATGCAGTACTTGGATGCAATCTCAAAAATGACAGAATGATCTCTGTTCGTCTCCAAGGCAAACCGTTCAATATCACAGTTATCCAAGTCTATGTCCCAACCAGTAACGCTGAAGAAACTGAAATTGAACGGTTTTATGAAGACCTACAAGACCTTTTAGAACTAACACCCAAAAAAGATGTCCTTTTCATTATAGGGGACTGGAATGCAAAACTAGGAAGTCAAGAAACACCTGGAGTAACAGGCAAATTTGGTCTTGGAATGTGGAATGAAGCAGGGCAAAGACTAATAGAGTTTTGCCAAGAAAATGCACTGGTCATAGCAAACACCCTCTTCCAACAACACAAGAGAAGACTACACATGGACATCACCAGATGGTCAACACCAAAATCAACTGATTATATTCTTTGCAGCCAAAGATGGAGAAGCTCTATACAGTCAACAAAAACAAGACCAGGAGCTGACTGTGGCTCAGATCATGAACTCCTTATTACCAAATTCAAACTCAAATTGAAGAAAGTAGGGAAAACCACTAGACCATTCAGGTATGACCTAAATCAAATTGCTTATGATTATACAGTGGAAGTGAGCAATAGATTTAAGGGCCTAGATCTGATAGACAGAGTGCCTGATGAACTGTGGAATGAGGTTTTTGACATTGTACAGGAGACAGGGATCAAGAGCATCCCCATGGAAAAGAAATGCAAAAAAGCAAAATGGCTGTCTGGGGAGGCCTTACAAATAGCTGTGAAAAGAAGAGAGGCGAAAAGCAAAGGAGAAAAGGAAAGATATAAGCATCTGAATGCAGAGTTCCAAAGAATAGCAAGAAGAGATAAGAAAGCCTTCTTCAGTGATCAATGCAAATAAATAGAGGAAAACAATAGAATGGAAAGACTAGAGATCTCTTCAAGAAAATTAGAGATACCAAGGGAACATTTCATGCAAAGATGGGCTCAATAAAGGACAGAAATGGTCTGGACCTAACAGAAGCAGAAGATATTAAGAAGAGGTGGCAAGAATACACAGAAGAACTGTACAAAAAAGATCTTCACAACCCAGATAATCATGATGATGTGATCACTCATCTAGAGCCAGACATCTTGGAATGTGAAGTCAAGTGAGCCTTAGAAAGCATCACTACAAACAAAGGTAGTGGAGGTGATGGAATTCCAGTTGAGCTGTTTCAAATCCTGAAAGATGATGCTGTGAAAGTGCTGTACTCAATATGCCAGCAAGTTTGGAAAACTCAGCAATGGCCACAGGACTGGAAAAGGTCAGTTTTCATTCCAATCCCAAAGAAAGACAATGCCAAAGAATGCTCAAACTACTGCACAATTGCACTCATCTCACACGCTAGTAAAGTGATGTTCAAAATTCTCCAAGCCAGGCTTCAGCAATACGTGAACCATGAACTCCCTGATGTTCAAGCTGGTTTTAGAAAAGGCAGAGGAACCAGAGATCAAATTGCCAACATCTGCTGGATCATGGAAAAAGCAAGAGAGTTCCAGAAAAACATCGATTTCTGCTTGATTGACTATGCCAATGCCTTTGACTGTGTGGATCACAATAAACTGTGGAAAATTCTGAGAGAGATGGGAATACCAGACCACCTGACCTGCCTCTTGAGAAACCTATATGCAGGTCAGGAAGCAACAGTTAGAACTGGACATGGAACAGACTGGTTCCAAATAGGAAAAGGAGTACGTCAAGGCTGTATATTGTCACCCTGCTTATTTAACTTATATGCAGAGTACATCATGAGAAACACTGGACTGGAAGAAACACAAGCTGGAATCAAGATTGCCAGGAGAAATATCAATAACCTGAGATATGCAGATGACACCACCCTTATGGCAGAAAGTGAAGAGGAACTAAAAAGCCTCTTGATGAAAGTGAAAGAGGAGAGTGAAAAAGTTGGCTTAAAGCTCAACATTAAGAAAACGAAGATCATGGCATCCGGTCCCATCACTTCATGGGAAATAGATGGGGAAACAGTGGAAACAGTGTCAGACTTTATTTTGGGGGGCTCCAAAATCACTGCAGATGGTGACTGCAGCCATGAAATTAAAAGACACTTACTCCTTGGAAGGAAAGTTATGACCAACCTAGATAGTATATTCCAAAGCAGAGACATTACTTTGCCAACTAAGGTCCATCTAGTCAAGGCTATGGTTTTTCCAGTAGTCATGTATGGATGTGAGAGTTGGACTGTGAAGAAGGCTGAGTGCCAAAGAATTGATGCTTCTGAACTGTGGTGTTGGAGAAGACTCTTGAGAGTCCCTTGGACTGCAAGGAGATCCAACCAGTCCATTCTGAAGGAGATCAACCCTGGGATTTCTTTGGAAGGAATGATGCTAAAGCTGAAGCTCCAGTACTTTGGCCACCTCATGCGAAGAGTTGACTCATTGGAAAAGACTCTGATGATGGGAGGGATTGGGGGCAGGAGGAGAAGGGGACGACCGAGGATGAGATGGCTGGATGGCATCACAGACTCGATGGACATGAGTCTGCGTGAACTCCGGGAGATGGTGATGGACAGGGAGGCCTGGCGTGCTGTCATTCATGGGGTCGCAAAGAGTCGGGCACAGCTGAGCAACTGAACTGAACTGAACTGGAGAAGCACTGCTGTAAATGGAAGCAAGGCCCTGCCTCCTATCAAACCTCATACATGATGGAGTCCCAAACACAGTAAAAGGCTGGGCATCTCCCCGTCAGCATTCATCAGAGGACAACCTTCAGTTTTTTGAACTGGTCCTATGGCAGGCCTGTCAATGCCCAGGCAGGTATCAAGGAGAGTTCAGTCTTAAATAAGTTCCGCTATAAATGACAGAAACTTTTTCAAACAGTGATGCCCTGTGTACATAGGGACACATGGAAGTAGAGTTCAGATAAGTCAGGAGTGACCCACAATAAAAGGTGGTTATCTATAATCAGTGAATTAATTCACTTTGTAAAGGTTTATGTTAGGGACCCTGGTCTCATAAAAACTAAATAAAACACACACACACACACACACACACACACACACACACACACACAAGGCCTGGAACTTATTAGCGATAATATAGTCTCCGAAGTTATTACAATAGTATTAAAAATATTAAGTAGAATCATAACCTCCAGTAATTGAATTTTACTGGCAACAAATTCCTTTGATGAAAAGGGGCATTGATCTCAGAGAGTGCAAGGCAGCCCCGGCCCCTGAGACAGACATGATGTGGACATGGTCCCTCTGAGCACAGATGTGGTGAGCCCCGGTGAATCCGGGCAGACCTGTGCAGCCCTGAGCTACAAGGATGCTCACCAGCTCTGTCTTAGCAACTTGCCCTCGTGTATTTAGGCCTCAGCAAAGACCATGAAGGTCATGGGCAGCACTGCCAAGGGAAGGTCCTTGGACCTTACTGCAGAGCGGTGAAGAGTGAAGTTGAGAAAAGCAAACTCTTCCTGTTGTCAGGTGAGTAACTCTTCTTTGTAAAACCCTCCTCCAGCTCACATCTCACTTAGAAGAAAATACACCGCCTGCCCCCAACCCCTCTCCCCACCCAGAGTACTCCAGGCCCTGCATCCTCTCCTACCTTCTGCCTTCACTCACCCTACGCAGGCCCCACTGGCTTTTCCTGTTTCATTCCAATCACAGGACCTCTCCTGTGCCGTCACCACCGTCTGGACCACTCTTTGTCCTGATCTTTACAGAGCTAGGTCCGTCTCAGCTAAAATGCCTCTCCCCGCCCCAACCAGTTAGAGAGGGTCTTCCTGACGCCCATAGCTGAAGCTGTATTCAGGGTCTCAATCTGTCCTGTGCAAGCCGATCTCCTGGGGAGCCTGCTACAATGCAGACTTGGACTCAGTGGTGGGGGATGCTATTGAAGCTGTGATTCTACATTTCTAACAAGATCCTAGGAGATGCAAATCTCTGCTTCATGGACCACAACACTTTGAGTAGCAGCGTCACCCTTCAATTCCTGTCACACTGTGTGCTGTGCTAAATCACTTTGGTCATGTCTGACTCTGTGACCCCATGGACTGTAGCCTGCCAGGCTCCTCTGTCCATGGGGTTCTCCAGGCAAGAATACTGGAGTGGGTTGCCATGCCTTCCTCCAGGGAATTTTTCTGACCCAGGGATCAAACCTGCACCTCTTATGTCTCCTGTACTGGCAGGTGGATTCTTTACCACTAGCGCCACCTGTTTCATTTTCTTCATGGTGTCTCTCACACTTTGAAATCATCTGTTTGTGTACTGGATCGTTCATTGGCTGGTTGATCTATTTGTTCACTTAGAAGGTAAATTCTGTAAGAGTCAGGTCTTGGTCCACTGTGTTCACCTTTGTATTCTCAGCACTTAACACAAGACTTGGCATATCACAGATGTGCATACATCACAAAGCATCACACATGCTCTATACATACTGTTGAATGAATGATGTTGTTCAAGATTCATTGACTCTTTCACCCTGCCTGCTTACTGGCTGCTTCAGTGATGGCTCATTTACAAACCAGGATCTAGGCTCTAAGTAATAGAACAGTGCAAGCCATTCAAATGCCAGGCAGGAATTGCTAGTTCCAGGTCCAAGCTGAGATATGAAGTTTGTACTAGAATTTAAATCTGCTGTCACTAAGCAAAATTTTAGTGGAGATGATGTTTTTTTCATAGCAAGAGGTTCCTGATGAAGGAAGCAATGCCTTACTTTTCCTCTAATCCAAGCTCCTCATCTCATGACAGATTAATAACAGTGTGTAAACTAGACCCAGTGGGGTGACACACTTTGAGTGGCACTAATATAAGGGATAGAAACCTTAAAATATATTTTCTGATTTCTTTTTTAAAAAATTAATTTGTTTATTTTAATTGGAGGCTAATTACAATATTGTGGTGGTTTTTGCAATACATCAACATGAATCAGCCACAGGTGCACATAACCATAGGTAGGTAAAATAAATATCCTTTAAAATACATAATTACAAAATATTTTTGTCAGGTACTGCAATAAAGTATTGTATGAGACAAGAAATTGACCCCCCTGTCCTTCCCTCCTAGCTATGCCCTCCCAGGTCACCTGCACTCCATCATAACCATGAATTTTCCCACTGTTTCCCTGATGGAGTCTTCCCACCACTTCCACCACACCCTTGCACATTTCCATGCCCATTCCCCACTCCCACATGACCGTGACCCTCCTTGCTGTGTGGCCTTACATGCCTCATCTGGGTCACAGTCCTCCTGCCACACCCCTGTTTCCTCCTTGGCCACACCTATATCTCATGCAAAGCTAGCTGTGCTCTCCTGCTGAGACCCTAGCTTCTGCATCAAGTCCTCATTGCTGGCCCATGCTTCCTTCCCACACTCTGGCCATGCCATTCATGAATAGGCCAAACCTTCTGTGTTCCCTCTTCCCAAAAGCCTAATCCTGGGAAACTCTGGAGATGGGCCTCAGGTCTTCCAAGAAATTATGGAAGGGATCTAATAAATTTTGACAGAGAACAGAGAATGACAGATGAGATAATAATTAATGGTAGAAAAGAAGAAAGAATTATGGACAGAAGGGGGAATTCTCTGAGATACAGAATTGTGAAAGACAATGAAGTTTTGTAAGAATGGAAAATTATGAGAGAAAGTGGTAAGCTGGGAAGAAGAAAAGAATTGGAAGGAAACCAAGAAATTATTAGAAAAAAACAGAAAACTCTGGATGAGTAGAAGAATTGTGGGAGACAAAGGGAATTGTGGAAAAAAATGGAGAATTGTGGAAGAGATGGAGAATTGTATGGAAACGCTGAACTCTGGAGAAGAACAGAGAATTGTGATATAGATTGGGAATTACAGGATATCAGGATGGCTGAGTGGTCTAAGGTGCCAGACTCAAGCTTAGCTTCCCCGCTCTGGGGATTCTGGTCTTCCAGTATAGCCAGTGGCTTAGATGGTAAAGAATACTTAAACTACCGTACAATTGCACTTATCTCACACGCTAGTAAAGTAATGTTCAAAATTCTCCAAGCCAGACTTTAGCAGTATGTGAATCATGAACTTCCAGATGTTCAAGCTGGTTTTAGAAAAGGCAGAGGAACCAGAGATCAAATAGCCAACATCTGCTGGATCATCAAAAAAGCAAGAGAGTTCCAGAAAAACATTGATTTCTGCTTTATTGACTATGCCAAAGCCTTTGACTGTATGGATCACAATAAACTGTGGAAAATTCTTCAAGAGATGGGAATACCAGACCACCTGACCTGCCTCTTGAGCAATCTATATGCAGGTCAGGAAGCAACAGTTAGAACTGGACATGGAACAACAGACTGGTTCCAAATAGGAAAAGGAGTACATCAAGGCTATATATTGTCACCCTGCTTATTTAACTTATATGCAGAGTACACCATGAGAAATGCTGGGCTGAAGGAAGCACAAGCTGGAATCAAGACTGCCGGGAGAAATATCAATAACCTCAGATATGCAGATGACACCACCCTTATGGCAGAAAGTGAAGAGGAACTAAAAAGCCTCTTTTTTTTTTTTCACTTAACATAACATCTTCGAGGTTTGATCATGTCACTGCACATGTCAAAATTTCATTCCTTCAGAATGAAAAATAATATTCTTTTTTTTTGCCTGACATTCTTTTTATTTTTTTATAGTTTTTAATTTTTTTAATTTTAAAATCTTTAATTTTTGCATGTGTTCCCAAACATGAACCCCCCTCCCACCTCCCTCCCCATAACATCTCTGTGGGTCATCCCCATGCACCAGCCCCAAGCATGCTGTATCCTGCGTCAGACATAGAAGTGAAAGAGGAGAGTGAAAACGTTGGCTTAAAGCTCAACATTAAGAAAACGAAGATCATGGCATCTGGAACCATCACTTCATGGGAAACAGATGGGGAAATAGTGGAAACAGTGCCAGACTTTATTTTCTTGGGCTCCAAAATCACTGCAGATGGTGATTTCAGCCATGAAATTAAAAAACGCTTACTCCTTGGAAGGAAAGTTATGACCAACCTAGATAGCATATTGAAAAGCAGAGATATTACTTTGCCAACAAAGGATATGGTTTTTCCAATGGTCATGCATGGATGTGAGAATTGGACTATGAAGAAGGCTGAGTGCCAAAGAATTGATGCTTTTGAACTGTGGTGTTGGAGAAGACTCTTGAGAGTCCCTTGGACTGCAAGGAGATCCAACCAGTCCATCCTAAAAGAGATCAGTCCTGGGTATTCATTGGAAGGACTGATGCTGAAGCTGAAACTCCAATACTTTGGCCACCTCATGCGAAGAGTTGACTCATTGGAAAAGACCCTGATGCTGGGAGGGATTGGGGGCAGGAGGAGAAGGGGATGACAGAGGATGAGATGGCTGGATGGCATCACCAACTTGATGGACATGAGTTTGAGTGAACTCCGGGAGATGGTGATGGACAGGGAGGCCTGGCGTTCTATGATGGGGTAGCAAAGAGTCAGACACGACTGAGCGACTGAACTGAACTGATAGATAATTGTGGGGGTCAAGTGGAACTATGGGAAAGAACATCAAATGGTGGGAGACATATGGAGTAGCGGGGACGAACACAGAATTGTCAGAGTCAAGCAGAATGATGGGAAAGAACATAGAATTCTGAGAGGCATGGAACTATGGGAATGAACAGAGAATTTTGGGAGTCAAGTGGAACTTTGGAGTAGAATGTAGAACTGTGCATCACACATGGAACTGTGGAAAGGAACAGAGTTCAGGGAGTCATGTGGAACTTTGGGGTAGAATAAATAATTGTGGGAAGAACTGGGGGAGACAGAAATAAAACAGAATCCTGGGAGGTAAGGGGAACTTAGAGGAAGAACATAGAATTGTGAGGAAAAATAGAGAATTGTGAGAGACACCTGGAACTATAGGAAAGAACAGAGAATTGTGGGAGTTAAGCAGAACAAGGGGAAAAACAATGAAATGTGAGAAAGAACAGAAAATTGTTGGAGACATATGCACCTGTGGGAAAGAACAGAGAATTGTGGGAGACACATGGAACTGTGGGAAACAACAGAGAATTGTGGGAGTCAAGCAGAATTATGGGAAAGAACATTGACTTTTGAGAGACATGGAACTATGGAGAAGAACATAGAATTTAGAAAGACACATGGATCTATGGGAAAGAACAGAATTGTGGGAAGCTAGTGGAATTATAGGAAACAACAGATAATTTGGGGAGTCAAGTGGAACATTTGAGTAGAAGGTGGTGGAAAAACAGAGACTTCCGGGAGAGACATGGGGAACTATGGGAAAGAACACAGAATTGTGAGGGGCACATGGAACTATGCGGAAAAACAGAAAATTCTGGGAGTTCAGTGGAACTATGGAAAAGAAGACAGAATTGTGGGAGATACATGGAACTATGGGAAAGGACATAGATCTATAATAAAGAACATAGAATTTTGTAGACTCATGGATCTATGGGAAAGAACAAAGAATTCTGTGTTTAGCAGAACAAGGATATAGAATTTTGAGGGACACATGGATCTATGGGAAAGAAGAGAGCATTCCAAGTCAAGTAGAACTATCAAAAAGTACAAAGAATTTTGGAAAAGAATAGGGAATTTTGGGAGTCAAGTAAAACTAGGGGAAAGAGTGCAGAATTTTGAGAGACATAAGGATCAATGGGAAAGAACAGAGACTTCTGTATCAAGCAGAACTATGGCAAAAGCACATAATAGTAGGAAAGAATAGAGGATTGTGGGAGACACCTGGAATATGGGAAAGAACATAGAATATTGACTGACACATGGATCTATGGGAAGGAACAGAGAATTCCAAGTCAAGGAGAAATATGGAAAATAACTCAGACATCTAGATAAGAACAATGAATTGAGGGAAACATGGAACTATGGGGAAAAAAACCATAAATTTTCAGACACATGGATCTGTGGGAAAGAACAGAGAATTTGGGGAGTTAAGCAGAAAAAAAGTGAAGAATATATAATTTTGAGAGACACATAGATCTTTGAGAAAGACTGAAGAATTCTAGGAGTTAAGCAGAAGTATGGTAAAGAACATAAGATTTTGAGAGACATGGAACAATGAGAAAAATCAGAGAATTGGGGGAGACATATGGATCTCCTGCAAGAACACAGAACTTTGTAGACACATGGAACTATGGGAAAGAAGAATGATTTCTGGGAGTTAAGAGGAACTATGGGAAAGAACCAGAGAAGGCAATGGCAACCCACTCCAGTACTCTTGCCCGGAAAACCCCATGGGCAGAGGAGCCTGGTAGGCTACAGTCCATGGGGTCGCTACAAGTTGGACACAGCTGAGTGACTTCACTTTCACTTTCATGGGAAAGAACAGAGAACTGTGGGAGACACATGGAACTATGGGAAAGAACACAGAATTTTTTAGACACATGGATCTACTGGAAGGAAAGAATTGAGAATTATGGTAGTATAGAGAACTAGGGAGAAGAACACAGAATTTTGAGAGACACATGGATCTTAGAAAAGAACAGAATTCCGAGTAAAGCATAAATATGGAAAAGTATACAGACTTGTGGAAAAGAACAGAGAATTGTGGGAGATGTATGGAATTATGAGAAACAACATGGAATTTTTTACACACACGGATATGGGGAAAGAACAGAGAATTCTGGGAGTTAAGCAGATCTATGGGAAAGAATATGAGATTTTGAGAGACATGGAACAATGAGAAAGAACAGAGAATGGTGGGAGATACATGGAAGTATGAGAAGGAACACAGAATTTTGAGAGATACATGGAACTATGGGAAAGAAAAGAGAATTCTGGGAGTTAAGTGGAACTATACAGAAGAACACAGAATTTTGAGAGACACAGGGAACTATGGGAAAAAATAGAAAATTCTGGGATTCAAGCAGAACTATAGGAAAGACCATCGAATTCTGAAAAACACATGGAAATATGGGAAAGAACATGGAATTGTGGGAGTCCAGCTGAACTACGGGAAAGAACATAGAATTGTGGGCATCAAGCAGAACTTTGGGTAAAACGTAGAATTATGCATCAAACATGGAACTGTGGGAAAGAACAGAGAATTGTGGGAGTCAAGCGAAACTATGGGAAAGAACATCATATTTTGAGAAACACTTGGAAATATGGAAAGAACAGAATTCTTTGAGTCACATGAAACTATGGGGAAGAACATAGAATTGTGTGCAAGAATAGAGTATTGTGGGAGATATCTTGAACTGTGGGAAAGAACAGAATTTTGTGAGTTAAGTGGAACTATGGGAAAGAATACAGAAATCTGGGAGTCAAGCAGAACTTTGGGGAAGAACACAGAATTGTGGGAGTGAATAGAGAATTGTGGGATACACATAGAACTGTGGGGAAAACACAGAATTTTGAGAGTAAGCAGAACTATGGGAAGGAACATAGAATTGGGGGAAACACTTGGAAGTATGGGAAAGAACAGAATTTTGGGAGTCAAGTGAACTATGACATTCTCATTTACAATTGCAACATAAAGAAAAAAATACCTAGGAATAAATTCACCAGGAAGTTGAAAGATCTGAACATTGAAAACTATAAAATATTTATCAAAGATATCAAAGGAAACACAAGTAAATGGAAGAATATTCTGTGTTCATTGACTGGAATGATTAATATTGTTAAAATGACCATAGAAACTCGAAAACAATCTACATATTCAATGCAATCCCTATTCAAATTCCAATGCATTTTTTTTTTTCACAGAAACAGAACAAAGAATCCTAAAATTTATATGGAATCACAAAAGACTCCCAGCCAGCCAAAGTAGTCTTGAAAAACAAGAACAAAGCTGGAGGCACTACAAAGGCTGATTTCAAAGCTACAGTAATCAAAACATGGTATGGTACTGGCATAAAAAGAGACACATAGATCAATGGAACAGAATAGAGTCCAGAAATAAATCCATGAATATATGGGCAAATTATTTACAACAAAGGAGCCAGGAATATACAGTGAGGAAAGAACAGTCTCTTCAGTAAATGGTGTTAGACAAGTGCACAGCCACATGCAAAAAGATTGAAACTGAACTGCTATCATACACTATGCAAATATTAACTCAAAATAGATTAACAACTTGAATGTAAGGCCTGAAACCAGAAAACTCCTACTAGAAAACTCCCACAAGTTTACAAGGCAGTAAACTCCTTGACATCGGTCTTGGAGGTGATTTGGCAACAAAAGTAAAAATAAACAAGCGGGACTCTATCAAACTAAAAAGCTTTTGCAGTGCAAAGAAAATCATCAACAAAATGAAAAGGAAACATACCAAATGGGAGAAAAATCATAAATCATAGATCTGATAAGGTATTAATGCCATATATATATATATATATATATATATATATATATATATATACACTCATGCAATTCAATGGCAAAAAAGACAACCCAACTAAAAAATGGGAAGAAAAACTGAATATTTTCCCAAAGAAGATATATAGATAGCCAACAGGTATATAAAATGAGCTCAAAATCACTAATCCTCAGGTAAAGACAAATAAATCCAGATGATATATCACATCACACGTGTCAAGACAAGAAAAAAGAATGAGGATGTGGAGAAAAGGAAACTCTTGTGCATTGCTAGTGGAAATGTAAATCGATGCAGTCACTACAGAAAAAAGCATGAAGGTTACTCAAAAAATTTAAAAAAAAAATAGAACTACCATATGATCCAGCAATTCCATTTCTGGTTATTTAGCCAAAGGAAATGAAAACACTAACTTGCAAAGATATAACACCCACATGTTCATTAAAACATCATTTACGATAGCCAAGACATGGAAGCAAACTAAGTGCCCATCAATGGATGAATGGATAAAGATGTGGTATTTCTGTACAATGATTATTATTCTGCCAGAAAAAGAATGAAATCCTGCCATTTGAGACAACATGGAAAGACTCTGAGGGCATTATGGTAAGTGAAATAAGTCAGAAAGAGAAAGATAAATACCTATAGAATCTTTAAAAAAGGACTCATAGATACAGAGAAGAAATTTGTGGTGCCAGAGGCTAGGGGTTGGGGGCAGGGTGAAATAGGTGAAGTGGTGAAATGATACAAATTTCAAGTTCTCAGGATATAATATACAGCATGGCAACTACAGTTAATAGTACTGTATTATATATTTGAAAGTTGCTAATTGAGTAGATCTTCAAAGTTTTCATCACAAGAAAAAATTTTGTATCTAAGTGTATGATGGATGTTGACTGGACTTATTGTGGTAATCATTTCCCAGTACGTACATATATCAAAACATTATGTTGTACACCAGAAACTAGTACAACATACACCAACTTTATCTCGATTAAAAAAACAACCCCTCCATCACAAAAGTAATGGGAAAGATGGAATTATGGGAGAAGCAGAGAATTGTGGGAGAAAAATAGAATTGTGAGAGAGAGGGAAATTCAGGAAAGAATAAAGAATTGTGGAAAGCACAGGGAATTCTTGGAAAGAACACAGAGATGTGGGAGATACAGGGACTTGTGGGAAAAACAAAACTGTGGGGGGAGGGAATGTGGGCATGGGGGAATTGTGGGAGAGATCAGAATATTATGAGAGAAAAGAATTGTGAGAGAGAATGAATAATTGTGGAAGAGATGGGGAATTATAGGAGAAATGGAAGTATGGGAAAGAAAGAATTGTCCAAGAGATGAGGAACTGTGAGAGCTCTGAGAACAAACAGAAGTAACTGCAGGTTTGGAAAGGAGATTCATTTTACCAGGACCCGTCATAAATTTTGTTTGAAACTCTAAGAGGTTCCGTTTTCCCTCTTTGCTAAACTCTGGGTCTGACAGTAGCAGTTTATATCACATTACCATGGATTGGCAAACCTGTTTACACTGCCTGTGTATCTGCATGCACACACACAAACATACACACACACAAACACACACAAATGCACACATGCATATACACACATACACACAAATAAATACACGCCTTGGAAATTTCATACATGAGTAGAAATAAACCTAATAAAATGGCTGGAAATTTTTTTTAAAACCTCCTAAAAATAAAGCAAAATGGAAAAGTGATAGAAAATGAGAGAAAATATAAGAAAATTATACTGCCAGTCTAGGAATCTAACATATGAGTAATAGAAGTTCCATAAGAGAGAATGAAGAAAGAGGAGGGGAGCAAGTTATTAAGAAAATTAATAACATAAGAAAATACTGAGAGCAGGACCATATAGTCCTTGCTCCCCTACCATATCCTCTGCCTTCCTTTTGCCTGTGGAAAACTTTAGTCAAAGAATAAGTTTAGTCAGAGAAGTGAGAAATGCTGAAACAAAGGAAAACAGTCAAAGGAGACTAAATCATAATGTAGTCAGTAAGCACAGTCAGGGACCTCTGGTTCTTTCTCAAGGGCTATAGATAATATTCTGAGCCATATTCTGTGAGCTGTCTTATAGATACCAAAACAATTCTGAGAACTGGCCACAAAGAAATGGGAACAAGTGGACCCTGGGACAGAAGATTAACTGTACCTAAAACAATCAAGATGATGCTGGTCAGGCCACTGATGATCAATTTGAAGATGACTGTTAGAGATGACTGTGCTGTCTCTGCATGTAACCCTCCCCCCACAAAATCTGTCTATAAAAGCTCTCAACTTTTATAGACAGAGGGAATCAACCTTCAGACAGATGTCCCCCACCCTTCCCCTCAGTTGCCAGTATTAAAGCAACCTTTCCTTTCCACTGATCCGGCCTGTTTATTGGCTTTTGAGCAGCAAGCAGCCAAAGCCACCATAAACTCCTTTCAGTAACAAGATCTCTAACATGAAGGATATGAGTATTCAGAATGAATGGGCCCATCAAGTGCAAAGCCAGTGAAAGCAAAGAGCACATCTTTTCAGACCACTGTAAAGAAGAGAAGATTCTAAAAATATCGAGGAAGAAAAAAAAGAAAGAAATGACATGTGATTTCTCAATATCAACAATGAAAACTAGAAGATAATGAAGCAATTACTTCACAATTTGGAATGATATGTTTCTAAACCTAGAATTATATATCCAAGCTACCAGTCAAGTGGGAGGATAAAACACAAACATTTTGGATTTCCAAGACCTTAAAAACTGATGTGCTCCCAAAACAATGCAAAGAAGAATACACAGCATTCAAGAACCAGAGATCCTAATCAAGACAGGAAAAGGTTGACAGCAAGGTCCAGGAAGACAACAGGCAGAAATCATTTCCAAACAGTCTAGAACTGGGCAGTGGCAGAGGTCAGGTGTTTATCCAAGAGTGAGGACTCAAGGGGTTGGGGGAAAGAAAGCATATACAGTAGCTACTTGGAGAAACAAATGGCAATCCACTTCAGTATTCTTGCCCGGAAAATTCCATGGACAGAGAAGCCTGGCGGGCTACAGTCCATGGAGTCACAAAGAGTCAGACACAACTGAGCGATTGAGGGTACATATAGAGTGAAAGTGAAGTCGCTCAGTCATGTCCGACTCTTTGCAACCCCATGGACTGTAGCCCACCAGGATCCTCCATCCGTGGGATTTTCCAGGCATGAGTACTGGAGTGGGTTGCCATTTCCTTCTCCAGGGGATCTTCCTGACCCAGGGATCGAACTCCGGTCTCCCGCATTGTAGGCAGACGTTTTATCGTCTGAGCCACATACAGACTAGTTGATATATTTGAATGCTGACAGGTAATCATTTAAAACTAGACAAAGGGGAAAAAAGAAAACAAGGATTAAATTCTAATGGAAATTTTGCACAAGAAAAACTGTCATCAGCAGTCATTACAAATATTTTTATAGTCATAATAATGTAAATACTAAAGTCCTAAGGGAAATCAGTCCTGAATATTCATTGGAAGGACTGATGCTGAAACTGAAGCTCCAATATTTCAGTCACCTGATGCAAAGAGCTGACTCATTGGAAAAGACCCTGATGCTGGGAAAGATTGAAGGCAGGAAGAGAAGGGGACGACAGAGGATGAGATGGTTGGATGGCATCACTGACTCAGTGAACATGAGTTTGAACAAGCCCTGGGAGTTGGTGATGGACAGGGAAGCCTGGCGTGCTGCAGTACATGGGGTCACAAAGTTGGACACGACTGAGCAACTGAACTGAACTGAATGTAAATACTAAACAAGATTTATCCAAAATGGTTTATAACTATTGGTAGAGGGGAGGGATGCACGTGTATGTGTGTGCATGGTTGTTAGCATGTTACTTAGAATGTGGAGGGACCGACAAGAAGAAACAATTCAGAGTGGAAACTGAGGCCGAAGGTGTCCTGCCACAGTCTTCTCACCCACCTATTGGTTTTCCTGTAACTCCCAGCATTAGTATTAGTAGCTCCTTCTCTATAAAGCATTCTTTACTTACTCCTTCCTTTCTATCCACTTGCTGCACATCAACCTCACAATAGTCACTTCTTCCAAAAGTCCAGGAACAATCTGCACATCCAAATACTGAGATGCAAATATGGTTATTTGTCATGCCTGTCTCTTCAATGACCAAAGGTTCTTGCCCTCTTTGTGAAACATGCCCCTTTGGAATCTGGTGAAGTGTGTTATCTTCTCAAAATAGTATTTTTACGTGCATTAAACAAATTACAAAAGAAGCCAATTACAGCTGCTCCTCAGTATCCATGGGGGAGTGGTTCCAGAACCCACTACAGATCCCCAAATCCAAAGAAGCTCAAGTCCCATAGTCAGCCTTCCATATCCATGATTCAACCACTCCCAGATTCTAGTATTTATTGGAAAGAAAAAAACCCGCATGTAAATAGACACGTGCAGTTCAAGCTCATGTTATTCAAAGGTCGACTGTATATTGAAATATAGTTATTAGTTATCAACATATTAAAAAATAAAAAGATTATGTAGGTTAAAGGCTAGGTTGCCCAGGAAATACACACCAAAGTAATATAGTTTTTTAAAATGCTGTCTTGATCCAGTTTTGAGGCACTGGCTAGAGGCTGGTCAGTTCCCTGACTTGAGCATATAAGCCCACAGCCCCCAGTCACCTCCCTTACTGGGCTCTTATATTCTGGGCCACTGTCTACCTGCCCTCATCACCCCTGGGCCAGGTACCAAACAACTGGGGATAGCTCCTATGCTTCACAGCCTGCTGAAATTATTCAAATCAGCCAGTCCTCAACCTGCTTGCCCTGCCTTGCTGGCTCCTCTGTCCCTGTGATTTCCCAGGCAAGAATACTGGAGCTGATTTCTGTTTTCTCCTCCAGGGGATCTTCCCCACCCCGAAACTGAATCTCTTGCATTTCCTGCACTGGCAGGTGGATTCTTTCCCACTGTGCCACCCAGGAAGCCCTCTTTCCTATGGAAACCATAATAAAGGCTCATGCCCACAGTTCCCCTCTCCATCCCTGCCTAGTGGTGTGCCCAGTGCCCCCGTGTGTGGCGCCTCATGATGTGATATGTACTCCGACTCTTGGGATCTGTGAGTATAATAAACTATCTTTTTAATGGTAGTCATTTTCTGTCATCAAATCTAAGCAAAATTACACTTATTAAAAAGGCTGAGATTCCACACGATTTGTGCATACAAATGTCCTCATGAACAACTTAGAGAGCGACGGAAAGACAAGGCAAAGGGAAAAATAGAACTGTAATGCAGTCAGAGTGGGAGCCTCAGCTCATCCTAGAAGCAGCTCTGAAGCTGCGATGGCCCTTCTGAGTTGTCCCTCTTGAGGCTAGGGGCCTGGGCTTAGGTGCACTGCAGCCTATCCCCACAGAGGGAATATGATTTTGCCTGAAGCAGTTCTTTTAGGCACTGGGCAATTCCTGAAAACAGACTTCACAGATGCACTACGGTGATACAGAAAGACAGATGCTTTTTATTTACATTTTAAATAACAAGATAAACTTACTTTAATTTTAAAGTAGTGATGAATAGTAGTATTTTGAGACAGAAATGACAATCATATGTAACATCATTTCTCTGTAATTGCTATCAGTGCCACATATAGCTAACACTACCAGGATTTGTCGCCTGCCTTCCTGATGGAAAAAAATACTGTTAGAGGCAAGCGAAAATACAGACCTTCAAATCCACACAGATGGTTGGATGGCATCACCGACTCAATGGACATGAGTTTGGGTAAACTCCGGGAGTTGGTGATGGACAGGGAGGCCTGGCGTGCTGCAGTCCATGGGGTCGCAAAGAGTCGGACACGACTGAGCGACTGAACTGAACTGATCTGAACTCCACACACCCTGTTAAGAAGACCTGCGGAGCCAAGAACTTTTGTTCATTTCTGGATCTCCAGATTCGGCCACAGCTCTGCATACCTACTGATGTTTCTTGAGTCATTACTATAATTAAAACTGACAGGATACAATTTAAAAGGTATAAATTTTAAAACTCTTCCAACGCAACGCCTCCGCAGCTTAAAGCGCCTCGCCCTAGGGCAAGTCTGTTCAAGCACGAAGGTCTCATGTCGGCTTCGCCAGGAGGGGCGGGGCCAGAGAGGGGCCTGGCCTTTATAGGCCGAGGAGGACAGGAGGGGCGGGGTCTACTCCATTGTGATGGACAGAAACCCTCCCCCTACGGCTGGTGCGCCCGCCTCCCACGCGCCCGGAAGTCCTGCCTTCGGAAGAGGAAGTAGCGGCGTAAGCGAGAGCCGCCGGTGACCCGGGCAACAGCGGTGACCGAACGAGGGGAGGGGAAGGTGGTGGCGGCGGTTTGCTGCCACTCCGCGCCGGAGTTGGCGGTTAGAGGCGGGACCGGCAGCCGGGGACAGGAGTCAGGTGCGGAGGGGCAGGCTGGCTGAAGCAGAGTCCGGGGGCGGTGTCTGGGATCCCGGGACTCAACGGTGCCACGCGCGGGGACCGTGCGAGGAAGACTGCGGCCGCGCTGTGCCCTCCGCTGACCTTTCCTTCCTTCCTCTCGTCTCTTTTCTGCGCCGTACTCTTCCCAGACCCCCAGCCCCTCACCTCTCCCTAGTGCCCCTGGTCTAGTCTGGACTCGGTGGGCTTCCTCTCTCATCGGATCACCACCTCGGGACCCTCTTCCCTTCAACCCCGGGTCTACAGCCCCCTCGCTATGACATGGTTTCTCAGGGACCGCCTCACTTCACCCCCCAAGTCCGCACACCCTTAGAAACGTCCTCCCAAAGGTGTAGATTTCACACTAATATGTCCCAAAGGGGGGTGATCCGTTAAAGCTGTCCCTCATCAAAGTGGAGGGCGAAGTGGAACCCCTGCCCAGTACATTTCTATAAAGGTGACAAGAAGGAAAAACAAAGGTTGGCCACATTAAGAATACTAAGAGAATAGTGGGAACTCAGGCATCAAGCATTCATCTCTCTGGTTTGGCCCGTGTGAATTTAGAATTGCTTGGATTCAACACTGGGAGTCCCACCATGGGCTTGTCTGCATCTACCCCTGCGGCTTCTACAGTTCAGACCTCTACCCCTGCTGCTTCAGATCATCAGACAGCAGCCCCAACGTCTGGATGCCCAATGCATGAAGGGAAAGTGAAAGGTAATGGACCATTTATCTAGAAGATAAAAAGAGAATTCTCCAAAAGAGCTCTGAGGAGGCGGTAGAGCATGCTGGTGAGGCTCCTAAGTAACTTAGACAAGTTACTTCTCTAAGTCTCAACCCATCATCACCTGTAAGCTGAGGATATAGTATTGCCCAGGGTTATGGTCATGACTCCAGTATGCTTGCCTGGAAAATCCCATGGATGGAGGAGGGTGGGCTGCAGTCCATGGGGTCGCTAGGAGTCGGACGTGACTGAGCGACTTCACTTTCACTTTCCTCCATTGGAGAAGGAAATGGCAACCCACTCCAGTGTTCTTGCCTGGAGAATCCCAGGGACGGGGGAGCCTGGTGGGCTGCCATCTATGGGGTCGCACAGAGTCGGACATGACTGAAGCGACTTAGCAGCAGCAGCATGGTCATGACTGAAGATCGTGGGCAACAATTTGCCATTGTCTACTTTAACGGGTTTTTGAGGAGGCAAGCGCCCCTCAGCCCAGAGGACACTTGGCAATGCCTGGAGGCCTTTCTGCACGTCGTAACTCAGAGGGGAGGGTACATCTACTGAGGAGAAGACAGGAGTGCTGCTAAATATCCTACAATGTACAGTGCAGACCCTGCAACAGTCAGTCACCTGGCCCCAGATGGCGAGACTGCCCAGGCTGAGAAGCTTTGGTCTAGATCATGCTGTCTTTCTTTTTCCATACAGCTTTACTCCTCCCTCTGTTAGATTACTCTCTGTGTAAAGAATAAGTCATTGCCATTTTTTTAGGTGCAAAGGAGAGACTTGAAATGCTTTCCTTTTTCATTGGTCCACCTGCTGCTTTAGATTGTCTTTGTAAAAGTATGGTCTGAACCCACCAGATGTGTGACTTCTTGTTTCCAGACATGAGGGCAGGAAGCAGTGTTAGCGTGCTTACCTAGTGCTGACGCTTGCTGTGTTAGAGCTGTTCATTCCTTCAGTCAGCCCACAAGAATGTGCTCCCTGCCCACCCTGTGCTAAGCACGGAGTGGTTCTATGTGTTTTGTTTTTCCACTGGAGAACAGCAGTGTCTAAAACAGACAAATCCTTTGCCTGCTGGAGTTTACATTCTCATCCTCAAAATCCTGCATGGTACATCCCCCACCCCCACCCCTTTGTTTCGTAATTAAGGAAACTTACAAGTCACACAGCTAGTAAGTGGCAAAACCAGCGAAAATTCTGGGGCCTTGAATAAGGACCAGTCTGGTGCTCTTCTAGGGTTTCTCCTTACAGGCAGAATGGAGGCAGACATGGACGAAGCAGGTGTGTGTCTGTTCTGAGCATCTCCAGAAAGTCACACAGTGCTGTCTAGGGTCTGATTTCATTTGCTGTGTTCCTAGGAGAGCTGTCAGTCAGATGAATTTCCATTAGGAAAGAAGGTGGGTATCTGTAGGAGACTGAAGGGGCTACTGATTCTCTGATATGAAAAACATAAACAGGATTTTCTTTCCAACACCAATTGGGACCAGTGCGCCAGAAGAGACTGGCGAGGAGAGGGGCGGAACAAGTCTCCCTCCACCCCTCAGTAGACAGCTCTACAGGGTCCTTGCAGAGGAAAGGAAGTAAACGGAAATTTGTCTTTTGCGTGTAGGGCGCCCAGAGTTCAGTGTCTCCTTGGTGTTCACTGCTGCTGCCCAAAATAAGGGTTCCTTTCCATGAGCTATGTCTTCCTGGGCCACAGTTCTCCCCTTGCCTGCCTGCCTCCTTTGTCTACACCGCCTTCCCGGCCCACACACGTGTTTCCAATGGCACCCGGGATCCTTAGGCATTGACTCCCCTGCCGGCTGCTGTTCTTGAAGTGGCATCTGGATCCCACATGGACTGGGGGACGTTTTCTTTAGCGGGTGCCTTTGCTTGATGAACTTGCTGTCTCCTGACAGCGAATCGAGCCTCAGCCAAGTGGTCTTGTTTTCGTCCTGGAACAGGGCACAAGCACAGCACATCCTGGATTTTCCCCACGAGCCTTTTGGACGGCTCCTCTGCTCATTTTTACCTCCTGTCCCCAGTCCCTGAGAGAAGACATCCATAATGAAAGCCTAGCCTCCTGTGCCCTGGTGGGCGTTGGATCTTGTCTGGAACTGGGGAATAGAGAAGTCGGAGAGACCCATTCACGGGGGGGCCCTGCCCCCAAAGGTACCTCTGTAACAGCTCATAGCAACTCCCTGCTCCATTTCCTAAACCCCTGCTGTGGGCAGTACCTACTCTTGCCAGTGCTGAGACTCAGGGGGTTTGTTTTTCTTGGGGGGTAACACAATAGGAGAATGGGTACCCATTTCTCTTCCAAGGAGAAGGTTAATTTATGGCGCCTCTTCCTGGTCTGTAGGCTGTTAGATTGTCAGCCAGCGTAGCACCTGGCAGCTGTGACCAGTAGAATCCTGACTTTGTCTCTGCCGGTGATCCCTGGCCAGACGTTCAACTTTTCGGGGCCCGGATTGAGAGCCAGATGTCCTGCCTTTGTGGTGACAGTGTTTTCACCCTTGATCTGTTTCAGGCTGTCCAGTGAGTGCTGAGCCATCGGACTCAACCTGTGGGAGCAAAACGAACTCTGTGCCTGCGCACCAGGAGCGCGCCTACGAGTATGTGCAGTGTCCCATCACCGGCGCCAAGGCCGGGAGTAAGGAGAACCTGGATCCTTCTAACCTGGTAACCCTCAACCAGCCCCTCTGCCCAGAAGTTTTTAATGTAGGGATGCTCTTACAGGCTCCCAAACTACAGGCTGCTAGGATTGATCCTTCTGTCCTTTGAAAACGGAGAAGTCTGATATTCCATCTATAGTGAAAATCTAGACTGTGTCACTCAGTGTAGTTTCAGAGAGCGCCTAGGAAAGCCATGGGCTATCCCCAAGCGCCAGAGCAGGCTGACCTGGAATCAGCCATGCCAGAGGATGTTGCTTTGGGGGTAGAGTATTAGGTGGGCGAGAGATCTATTAGCAGCACGGCTAGAGTTCGGAAAGGTGTTGCTGGTTTGGGGAAACACCATAGGCACACTGCAAGGTTGGGGTGCCTCTTAAGGCACAGCTGGGTGCCAGCCTTGTGTGACCGCCAGTGACAGAATGCTATCGAGAAAGTGGTGGTATTCTGTTTTGTATACATATCAATACACACACATTTATCGCCTCATCTTTTCCAGAAATTTGTAGCAGTGCATCATGGTATTAGTTTTTACTTTCTAATCCTTGAGAAAGAGACCAAATGTTTGACTGTAGCATGTATTTACCATTTATGTGAAGTCAACAAGGAAAAGAGCTTCTGTGCTCTGACTCAACCGAGAGGCCTGAAACTGATGTGGCTGGTTTAATGAGGAAACTGGTGTGTGTGTGTGATACCTTGCTTTCCAGGAAGTAATTATGTTGCTTGTTTCTACTTTGTATTTCCAACCTTTTTTTTTAAACCCACTTATTTTACATAGATGCCACCTCCTAATCAGACACCAGCCCCCGACCAGCCGTTTCCACTATCTACTGTGAGAGAGGAATCATCTATTCCGAGGGCAGATTCAGATAAAAAGTGGGTTTATCCTTCTGAACAGATGTTCTGGAATGCGATGTTAAGGAAAGGGTGAGTGAGTGAGCATATTCCTGAGGCTATAAATTTGCTTGTGAATCTAACCTTTCTAACATTTAATTTTTAGATGAATCTAATCTAAGAATTAAATGTTAGAGGTTTTATCCCCCAGGTGTACAGTAAATGTTTATACTAACCAACTGATTTTTCAGACTTAACCAGAATATAAGTACAAGGTATTAGGATTCTCCAGAGAAACAGAACTAATAAGATGTAAATATCTTGATATACGTATAGAGATTTGTGGTAAGGAACTGACTCATGGTTACAAAGGTGGAGACGTACCACAATCGGCTCGGCAGGCTGGAGACCCAGGAGAGTCTATATTTCAGTTCAGGTCCAAAGGCAGGAAGAGAAACCGATGTCCCTGTTGGAAAGCAGGCAGGCAGAAGGAGTTCCCTCTTACTTGCAGAGGCTCTGCCTTTTTGTTCTGTTTCAGCTTTGAGAGCTGGGCCCGCTCTGCCCATTTAAATGTTAATCTCATCTAGAATGATGTTTGACCAAATATCTGGGTACCCCATGGCCCAATCAAGCTGACACATAAAACTAACCCATCACAGCCAGTAAGTTTTTTTTAAGTACCCTACATAAAATACTTAGAAAAAGGAAATTTGTGATACTAATTAAAAAAGTGTCACTTGAAAAATCGAGGGATCCTGGATATTTGGATAAATCGGATTTTTGGTGACACAGTGAAATGAATACATGGCATTCGCAGTAATGTTTGTCAAGTTTTACCAAATGTTCTTTCCTAGGTGGAAATGGAAGGATGAGGATATTAGTCAGAAAGACATGTATAATATCATTAGGATTCACAACCAGAATAATGAGCAAGCTTGGAAGGAGATTTTGAAATGGGAAGCCCTTCACGCTGCGTAAGTATGTTCGAGATCTTAAGAAAACCATTCTTCCAGCATCTTCCTAATTTCATAGCTGCTTTCTATGAAAGAAATAGAAGGGCTTTAGTCCAACACTGTGCTATTCTATTAAGACATTTTAGGTAGCAGGCCTGTCTCAGTGACTTGCGTGACAGACTGCCCTGCTCAGCCATGTAAAATGCCGACTATTTAAGTATGTTTGTGGGTTCAGTGAGTCCCAAGTGCAGGAAGGACAGAGCAGGGATGGCTGGTCTCTGCTCCCTGATGAGTGGGGTCCCAGCCACCGAGACTTAGTGGTCAGGCGTGGCTGGACAGCCGTGGGCTGGAAGCCTTCAAAGGCCCCATTTACTCCCCTGGTAAGTGATACCATGCCAGCTCTCAGCTAGGACGCCTGCCCATGGCCTCTAAATGTGGCTGCTTTGGCTTCTTCACACCATGGTGACTGGGTTCCCAGAGCTAGAGTTACAGAAAGCTCCAGGGACACTGCATCTCCTGTGATGACTGAGTCTGGGAAGTCCCATGGTGTCACAAGCCTGCCCACATGCAAGGGGAGGGGCCGTAGGCCACAGACCTCAACAGGAGGAGCATCACAGTCCATTCCAGGCAGAGCACAGGGCCGAGAAACTCTAAAACACTCTCTGCCCCAGGGAGCTGGGGGAGATTTTGTTCACACAGCAGCATGTATTGAATCCCCATCAGGAGTAAACATCAAGAGGCATCTTTGCACATGATCATTTTTTCTTGGGGAGATGGGGCTTCCCTGGTGACTCAGATGGTAAAAAATCTGCCTGCAATGCAGAAGACCCAGGTTTGATCCCTGT
Source organism: Budorcas taxicolor (assembly GCF_023091745.1). Taxonomy (NCBI): domain Eukaryota; kingdom Metazoa; phylum Chordata; class Mammalia; order Artiodactyla; family Bovidae; genus Budorcas; species Budorcas taxicolor. The sequence continues at coordinate 133,603,182 of NC_068935.1, read as the reverse complement.
GTCAACAAGATCCCCTGGAGAACGGAATGGCAACTCACTCCAGTATTCTTGCCTGGAGAATCCCATGGTCAGAGGAGTCTGGTAGGTTGCGGTCCACAGGGTCGCAAAGTTGGACACGACTGAGAAACTACACACTTTTTCTCTGGGAGGCTAGCTAAATGCAGTTGTTAGTGGCAGTGGGCTATCAGTCTGTTCAGAGCCATGATCCTCACACTTGAGCTGCCTCAGCATCACCTAGGGGTTTGTTGCAATACTGAGTGCTGGGTCCCACCCCCAGGATTTCTGATTCAGTCGATCTGGGGTGAGCATTTCCAGAATGGTGCCCGCTTGAGGGCTCCACCTGGAGAAGGGTAGGGGGTGGGGCATGTCTCCATGGAGCCAGATGTTGTCATGGTTGGGGGCTCATGTTTTTAATTCGTGGCAAAATGTGATTAACTTCTTGGACAAAATCCACTCAATGTGGAGACTTAGGCTGCAGGTATGCTGTTGTTAAAGCTGAGAATGAAAGGAGCTTGGCTAGCCCTTAGCTGGGGGCCCATCACACGTGGGGTGCTTTGCTCCATCCCAGTTCATTAGAGAGACCTGTTTAGGCCAAAGCCTGTCTTTACAGTGACAGCAGCTGCCAAGACAAGTAGCCTCTTGTATTTTCCACTCCCCCTGCAGGGAGCAGTGCTGTGTGCCTCATGCCAGTTGACCAGGAGACTCCCCCCGCAATCCCCGGGGCCCCTGTGAGCTTGGGGGTGGGGGCTGGCAGGGCACCTAGAAAGTTCAAGCCCAGGGTCTGCCCAGAGAGTGAGTAGATTGTGTCAGCAGGACCTTGTCCGCCCACCCGTCAGCTTGTGTACAGTTATTTAAAGAGATGGTCCAACGCTGATTACAGTAGTTCCTAGGGAGAGCAACGGTTTTTTTCTTCATGAAGATTGCTCATTGGTTTCAAATGAGAGAGGAGCATAGGATTTTCTTACATTCATCTGGAAGAAACCCCAACTGCTCTTCGTGCAAGAGGAGAGTTTATGCCTGATACCTGACCCTTTTTTTCCTGAGAGTACACCATGTGGACAGGCCCTGACCCGGACTCCTGCCAAGAGTAGCACAGATACTCAGAGGGAAGGGGAGGGAGTGGCACGCACTTGATCCAGAAGTTAAAACACAGCATTTTTTTAAGCAAATAGGGATATTTCTGTGAGGTTTTTCAGTTACCTTTCTCTAATATTATGTAAAATGTATACAGAAAAATGTGTGTCATGGAGAAACTGCAACACTGTTTTTCAAGGGAAAGAGAGTTGTCTTAATAGATATTTCTTCTTTGGGGATTTCTAGCGAGTGTCCTTGTGGTCCATCCCTGATCCGGTTTGGAGGCAAAGCAAAAGAGTATTCGCCACGGGCAAGAATTCGCTCCTGGATGGGGTGAGTGCCTGCAGAAATGTTCTGTTCCTCAGGTCACGGTCTGCTTGCTCTTGGCATTAAAACCAGGCAGTCAAAGAACTGCAGTGCCATCTTGCGAAACATGCTTCACTTTCAGCTGCAGACCTCCTGTGCTCCCTCAAGGTGGCACTGCAGGCAGCTTGGGGTTACTTCCTGTCTACTGCTCAGAGTCGTCTTCTCTGTGTTCTTGCACTGCCCCCTAGCTCCTCCCACACTCCTGCTGTCCACCTGTGCACTCCATGCTCCCTGTTGTCATGGATTCACAGCTCTCACCTGCTTCCCTGGTGGCTCAGCTGGTCAAGAATCCGCCTGCAATGCGGGAGGCCTGAGTTCGATCCCTGGGTTGGGAAGATCCCTGGAGAAGGGAAACACTACCCACTCTAGTATTCTGGCCTGGAGAATTCCATGGACTGTGTAGTCCACGGGTCGCAAAGAGTCAGACACGACTGAGCAACTTTCGCTTTCACCTGCATTTCTGCAGGTGCTGAGCTGACTTCCCCAGCCTGGCTGTGCTTCCTGCCATTGACCTTCTTCCCTTGTAGCAGGTAGCTGTCCGCTGATGGGGGCACCTCCCGCTTTCCAGCCCTACCTTCCTGCAGCACTGTGGACCATGCTCATCGGAGCCTCACCTCTCATCCGAGGTGGACCCTGAGAGCCGGCCTCCCCATGCGCTGCCCTGCTGGCTTCCTCATTGCCTAAACCCCAGCTCAGCATCCCACAGGCATGGTAACCTCCGCCAGCATGTTTTCATTCCAGGTACGAGCTGCCTTTCGACAGACACGACTGGATCATCAACCGTTGCGGGACGGAAGTGAGATATGTCATTGACTACTACGATGGGGGTAAGGTCAACCAAGACTACCAGTTCACCATCCTGGACGTGCGGCCCGCGTTGGATTCACTGTCGGCCGTATGGGACCGGATGAAGGTGGCCTGGTGGCGCTGGACTTCCTAAGCACTGCTTTGTCAGAGATGAGAAAATAGAAATGATTTTTTTTTCTGAGAAGTACATTAAACTATTTTCCCCAAACTGAATTGTGCTCCTGATGTAACAGGGATGTCCAGGGGATCACCTACCTTCCATGCCACTTAGCAAAGGGTACTCAGCGCGTGCTCTTCTGAGTTCCGTTTGTACCTTGCAGTTGACGGCACATCATTTGAAGTTTTCTTCCCATGTAGAGAAGTGGGAGGCCCTCCCTGAGTTTCTCCTTTAACTGCAGTATTGTCTGTGTATTTGATCTAAAAAGTCTGAACTTCTGAAAAAGACCTTTGCTGAAAATATGAAGAGAGCTGCTCTTTTCCCTCCCTGTTTTAAATATTGATGCGTAGACCTGAGAGCCCACAGGATGCTCAACTTTGACCTGGTCCAATATTTTATTTAAAAGTGTTCTATTAGGCTTTTTCTACAAGTTACCAGCATTTCTCAAGTCCATCAAATATAGTAGTGACCCCTGAAGAAAATACAGCCACACACTGGCAATGTACTCTGCCAACCTGAGGTGTGTGTGTCTTGCTCTCCAGATTCTTGCTGTTGTGATTTTTTTTTTTTTTCAGACTGGACCTTGATCCAGAATAATTTCAACTCCCCTATGACTTGATGGCGCACATGTGTTGGGAGTATGTGTCTTAACTTCTTAAGTATTTTCCTTTTAATTCCCATTGTTCTGACCTGTAACTGTGTTCCATGTAAGCAGGCTTCACTGTTCTGGCATTTGACAACTTAATCCCATTCTGGAGTTCATCCATTCCCCTGCCTGAAGCCTTCCTCTTGTCTGCCTTGCCCGAACCTTGAAGGTCTGGCTGAAGTCACAATGTTAGAGATGGTCCTGCTCTAAAACACGGTATTTTATCCATTGCTAGAATTCACAAGGAGAATATTTTTCCCAGATGTAGAGTGGTTGCATCAACTCACTCTCCGTTCACATCTGTTTTTTAAGGGATTTCTAAGTTTGCCCCTGAAATTCTTTGTATCAGTCACCCACACACTGGTTGTTCAACTTACAGCAGCATAATACGACTGTTGGTTGTTTTTGTTTTAAGTGTTTATGGTAGTAACTCATTTATCTTGAATATCGTGGAGTTAAGTTAGTACATGAGCTTAGCAGTCTGGAGTGCTTCATTTGGTATGAATTTTATTGGTGTGTCTGTGTGGACTTTTAAAAATCCAACAAACTTAAACTTCTACATTTCAAAATATTTGTGTATTTTCAAAGAAAATAAACCTGATAATTAACAGGTTTTGAAAATCTATTAAGAGTAATTTTATACTTCATCAGACAGAAATAATCTTTACAGAAATGACGGCTGTAGTCTTTCTGCTGGAGGTAGCCATTTTCGTCACAGCACATATTTCTCACCTGCTGAGGAAGGGAGTTACTGTTCGCATGTTTTTTGGTCCTAAATGCCATTGAGGAAGTACAGGTTAAGGCGTTATTATGAGAAACCAAGTGTTGCATCTGGAAACTGAAAATTGAGCCACAGACGGGGAATCACCCCTTTTTAAAGGATTCTAATATTTCTTGAGAAAAAACCACCTCTAAAGTAAACTGTCTTGTGAAGCTGGTGACAAGACCACGTTTATACACCCTCCACTTGGGGAGAGAAGACTACAGCCTATTGGACATAAGAGCTGCTTGGTGTCTAAATTATACTTGATCAGATCCAGGGATCAATACTCTGTTCTGATAGGAGGTTTTATTTATAACTTGAAATCATTTTGGATATTCTCCAGGCTTTTAAGCTCCATCTTTCGTCATAGGCTATTCAGGATTAGAACAATGTACTGCACCCGAGGCTAAGGATTAGCAAATAAGGTGGGGGTGCCAACTGGGACTGCAGATGAAAATGTAGTAGTGTTCCTAGTCGTGCCCTAACTCCCATCCACTCATGAAATGTTTATGACACTCTACATTCTGTCAGGAACACAAAAAGACAAAAGGTCCAGCCCCCACCTGCAGGGGACTCATAACCTTAGGGAGGACAGTCTGTAAATTCAATGCTGATTTTAAAAGAGTTGTGTTAATCCATGGGTTAAGTGCAAATTCACTTAAGTATGTTTTTAATATATATTGAATATACAGTTACCAATTTTTTAATGAGACACCAGTGTGGTTTATCCCTCATCAGCTACTCCTTAAGCGAAGAATTGCACATTTCACGCCTCACCTCTGCAACAACCATGGGAGTTATGCCATGGATCATTTTTGTCACCATAGGCCTGAGGCCGTGTGTGGTGATCAAGAATACTTTTTCTTGAAAAGATACCCCCACCCTACCCCACCATGTTCACTGCAGCATTATATACAACAGCCCAGAACAACCTGTGTGTGCTCATGGATGAGTGGATAAAGAAAATGTCATATATCGTGTGTGTGTGTGTACATGCATACATGCTAAGTCGCTTCAGTTGTGCCCAACTGCGACCCTATGGACTGCACCCTGCCAGGCTCCTCTGTCCATGGGATTTCCCAGGCAAGAACACTGGAGTGGGTTGCCATGCCCTCCTCCAGGGTATCTTCCCCACCCAGGAATCAGACCTGGGTCTCTTGCATCACTGAGCCATCAGGGCAGCCCGTGTGTGTGTGTGTGTGTGTGTGTGTGTGTGTGTGTGTGTGTGTGTGTGTGTGTGTGTGTGTGTGTGTGTGTGTGTGTGTGTGTGTGTGTGTGTGTGTGTGTGTGTGTGTGTGTGTGTGTGTGTGTGTGTGTGTGTGTGTGTGTGTGTGTGTGTGTGTGTGTGTGTGTGTGTGTGTGTGTGTGTGTGTGTGTGTGTGTGTGTGTGTGTGTGTGTGTGTGTGTGTGTGTGTGTGTGTGTGTGTGTGTGTGTGTGTGACATATATGCCTATTATTCAGCCATGATAATAAAATCTTGCTATTTGCAAAAATATTGCAGTACCTTGAGAGCGTTATGCTAAGTGGAGTAAGTCAGAAACACAAATACCATATGATTTCACCTATATGCAGAATCTAAAAAAACAGTACAACTACCCAAAAACCTGAGCTCATAGACAAGTTGGTGAGACTGGTGGTTTCCAGAGTGTGGGGGTTCAGGTAGGCAAAATTTGTGAAGGGGATTAAAAGGTACAAATTTCCAGTTATAGAGCAATTAAGGACAAATGTCCAACATGGTGAAAGTATGAAAGTATGTCCGACTCTTTGTGACCCTATGGACTGTAGCCCTCCAAACTTCTCTGTCCGTGGGACTCTCCAGGCAAGAATACTGGAGTGGGTTGCCATGCCCTTGTTCAGCTGATCTTCGTGACTCAGGGTTCAAACCTGGTCTCCTGCATTGCAGGCAGATTCTTTACCGTCTGAGCCACTAGGGAAGCCCAATATTATATGGCAATTAAAGCTCAATTTTTTTAAAAAAGGAAAGACAAACCCGTGTCCTGGGGGCAGACGGCTGGTTTAGAGCCCTGTCGCAGCCCTTCACTTGCTATGTAAGCTTAATATCTCTGGGCCTCAGCTTTCTTGGCAATAAAAAGAACAAAAGAACTGAGTGGTTTTGTTTGTTTGGGCTGCTATTACAAATACCATCGACTGGGTAGCTTATAAACAACAGAAATTCATCACTCACCGTTCTGGAGACCAGAAAGTGCCAGAGTAAAGGCGCTGGAAGATTCCGCAGAGATGGCATCTGGGCTCGTTCTTGTGAAAGGGGAGAGCGTGGGGGGTCTCTTAGAGGCCGATAGTCCCATTCCTGAGGCTCCACCCTCTTGACCTTATCACCTCCCAAATCACCTGAACCCACTCTGAGCCCATAGCTTGGAAAGGCTTAATGAACATCACCTGTGCCTAGTCATTGACGCGGAAAAGGGGCGGCTAGGAATCAAAGAAGAACTGAGAAACAGTACCCACCCCTTGCCTTGCTTCTCCCAAGACGAGTCTGTCGAGAGAGGGAGCAGAAGGGTCTCCTTTTGATTTTAGTTACTCATAAGAATTAGCTTGCTCTAAAGGAGCCCGTGTTCTTTAAAATCGCTAAAGGGAAAAAGATGGGTAGCAGTCTTTGACCTTTTAAAAACCATAAACATGACAGGGTGACATGTGACATTTGGTTTAGTACTATGCCAGATCCGCTTGACAAAACTGAAGATTGTAATTAGGCCGTTGTGCTTCCTAACCTGAGATGTAGCTCATTGTGTCCTCAGGATCACAAAGGTGTCCCCTCCGTGGAAACTTCAAATGTGCGTGCCTGCTCAGTCCTGTCTGATTTGAATATTTGCGACCCCATGGACCCCCATTAGGCTCCTCTGTTTATGAATTTTTTCCAGGCAGGAATACTGGCTTGGGTTGCCATTTTCTCCTCCAGAGGATCTTCCCAACCCAGGGATCAACTGACATCTCTTGTGTCTCCTGCATTGGCAGGCAGACTCTTTACCACTCAGTCACCTGGGAAATCCAACTTAATATGTCTCCAGATCAAAAACATTACAAAGTTATGTTTACTGCAAGTAAAAGGTATGCAAAATCAATTCAAAAGCAATGCATCACATGGAAAGTATTCTAATAGTTTTTTCTGAAATCATAGCAGGTATTGAAAAGTAAAGTTTCTAAGAAAAGTTTATTTGGGGGGAGCCTACATCTACTGGGGCAATGAGGCTTATGTTTACAATTAGCTTTTACCTTGTGCTTTAACATATACATTGTCACATGTGATGAGGGCTGCAGAAACTTCATATGGAGTGGTATAACACAGGAATTGTGAGCAACAATTTCACAGTAACAGTTGAGTGGAGTCCTGATGGACGATTACAGGATATTATCTTGGAGCGAGCTCTGTGCAGAATCACCTTTTTTTAAAAAGATTGTTCATGGCTGCACTGGGCCTTGGTTGCTGTGCACGGGCCTTAGTTGCGATGAGCAGGGGCTACTCTCTAGTTGCAGGCTTCTCTTGCTGCAGAGCATGGGTTCTAGAGCGCGGACAGGGAGTTGCAGCTCTCAGGCTCATGAGTGGTGGCACATGGGCTTAGCTGCTTGGCATGTGGGATCTTCCCAGACCAGGGATTGAACCCGTGTTCCCTGCATTGGCAGGCAAATTCTTAACCTTTAGACCACCAGGGAAGCCCCAGAATCATCCTTTAAACACGTTGCTATTCCTTTTACATTTAAGATGAGTTACTGTGATGAGTTCCTGTGGTTCTTCAATGGCTGGGTGCAGAATATTATCAGGATGTTTTTGGCTGCAGGTAACAGACCCTGCTGACACTTGCAACACTGGGTGTGTGCGTGGTCAGCTGTACTTCTCCAGACGACTCTGCCTTCCATGCACAATTTCAACTTCATCTTCATAGGCTTCCCTGGTGGTTCAGATGGTAAAGAAGCTGCCTGCAATGTGGGAGACCCGGGTTCGATCTCTAGGTCGGGAAGATCCCCTGGAGGAGGGCATGGCAACCTACTCCAGTATTCTTGCCTGGAATCCCATGGACAGAGGAGCATGGCAGGCTACAGACCACGGGGTCACACTGACAAGGATGTGACTGAGTGACCAACATTTAATGGGCTAAGTTTCATCACCATCAGATGGCTTCTATTAACAGATGCTGTCAGAGCTTTATGATCCTTGCTTATTGCTAGTAGATAAGAGGTGGAGAGGGAGGGGGAAGTCTCCCACAACACATGGAAGATAAGGTTTCTCTTTAATCAGTTTGGGTCAATTCGGCTTTAGGCCTGTGTCCTCACACCCCTCCCACTTTACATTCCCAGGAGAGTGCCTGGTGCTTAGATTAACCGGAGAAATCATCTGCAGAAAACTGCAGTGCCCACTGGAGAATTATTTCACTAAACAATGATAAAACCCCAGTCTTAGTTGTCATTTCATTATTTTCCCTTCACTCTCGTAGGTTGGCGTTTCAAATCTGGAGGTAGCAGAAGACAGGCTTGGGGAATCTTCATTTCCATATTGACTCTCTGCACTGGCTAGGGGATTTGAACAATCCCTTTAGGTCTATAAAGCTAACTCACCTCATTCTTTTTATGGCTGAATAAGATGGAGGACCTTTTTTTTTTTTTTAAATCAGGTCATTAGTTGATGGACTTTGGGGTCTTTTCATAGATCCTCCTAAAGTTTCCTTTCTGACCATAATTCTAGGTTTTATGTGGCCTATTTCTCTCACATTTGATGGACTGGGTGATGCCATGTTTTAAGCTAAGGAAAAATAAGTGCTTTGAAAACCTACTTCAGACTGCTGCTGCTGCTGCTGCTAAGTCGCTTCAGTCATGTCCGCCTCTGTGCGACCCCATAGACAGCATCTCACCAGGCTCCCCCATCCCTGGGATTCTCCAGGCAAGAACACTGGAGTGGGTTGCCATTTCCTTCTCCAATGGAGGAAAGTGAGAAGTGAAAGTGAAGTCGCTCAGTCATGTCCGACTCTTAGCGACCCCATGGACTGCAGCCTTCCAGGCTCCTCTGTCCATGGGATTTTCCAGGCAAGAGTACTGGAGTGGGGTGCCATTGTCTTCTCCATACTTCAGACTAGTTTTTACATAAAGTACATCAGTGGATGCACTCTTGAAATTTCACACCATTCATGGTTAACCAGTGCTTTCTTTTTCCTCTATTAAATGGTCTTAAAAACAACCCAAAAGTCCATCAAGTAATGACTGGATTAAAAAAAAAAATTGTCGTCCATCCATACAATGGAATCTATTCAGCCATAAAAAGAATGAAGTACTGATTCCTGCTACAAGATGGGTGAACCTTGAAAACAACGTGCTAAGTGATACAAAGGGCTGGGGGCTGTATGATTCTATTTATAGAAATGCCCAGCATAAGTAAATGTATAAAGGCAGAAAGTAGATTAGTGGTTGCCATAGTTGGGGTGAGAGAGGAATTGGGAGTGAGTGCTAATGGGTATAGGGTTTTCTTTCAGGGGTGATGAAAATGTTCTAAAACTGATGGCTGTGCAACTCTGTTACTCTACTGGAAACCACTGAAGTGTACACTTTAAATATGTGAAGTGTCTGGTTTCTAATTATAGCTCAATAAATCTACTTGAAAAACGGGAAAAAATGTGCTGGCTGATCCCTCTATTAACTGAGTAGTCAGTCTACCAAGAGTCAGTAACTTAAGCCAAACAAAAGAAGATGTGATATAAATGCATAAACCAAATCCATACATACTAAGGAAAGACTGAGAAGAGCTGAAAGCAGAATCAGTACAAATATGGCCATGAAGTCGGAAAGGGTTGGGGAAATATTGTAAAAATCCAGGGTAACTCTCGGTTCATTGTTTCACGGTGGTTTCTTCAATTTGCTGCAAAGAAACTGGAAGTGGGATGTTAGACAGTGGCCGTGGATGGATTAAGAATGTGAAAGTGGGCCCTCCCACACCCAGAGAAAGAAATGGCCTCGGCTCCACAGTGGAAGCTTAGTAAACGGTGTCTGTTTATGTGCTGTTAAAACATAAGACAAAAATCATTTTATGATCTGTTTCACCTGACTTAAAAAAATATGATTCCATACTGTTCAGGCAAAGTATTGCATTAGAGCAGCATTTTGGATCTTGCTGCCTTACCCCCTCTCCGCCTCTCCCTCGTCTGTGGTCTCCCCAGCTAGATGCTCCTCAAAATTTTGTGGAGACCGAATCCCCTGGAGGGCTTGTTAAAATGCAGATTGCTGGGCCCACCTCCAGGGGGCCTGATTCAGTCAGTTCTCATGAGAACTGGCATTCCTAAGAGGAGAGTGTGCCCAAGAGATGCTAATGGTGCTGACCGGGGTCTGAGCTTCACTGGACTCTGCAGCCTTCAAATCCTCTGCACTTCCACGTACCCCCATCTTCGCAATGTATTTTAAATTGCCATGTATTTACACAGCCGTGGGTCCAAGTCCCAAGTAGGAAATGGGAAATTGAAGGTTACATGTAAATGCCACTTGTCCTTTGTGGCTTATTCCCAAGGGTTCCTTGAAGTCCTCCCGCTCCCCTCAGTTCTGAATGTTGCACAATCCCACCTTTGTCTTGTTTTCATAATGAAAACCTTTCCTTGGAAAGTTCACCCTCTCACATCACTTCAGTAGGCGATGCGGGGGGCAGGGGGCAGAGGACAATGACAATGGGGTGAAGGCAATGACCTCTCACCTGGGACAGAAAACCCCTCTTCACCTGGGACAGAAAACCCCTCTGTTAGTGGGTGCTCTTTCTTTGAGTCGTGGTCTCAAAAGGCAAACCCTCTCCTGGTGGCTGCTCCCTTCAGCTGCAGAGGTGTTCTGGGTGGTCTCTGCTTCTTGAGCTCTGTTCATCATATTCAATTGCAAGGGCATAACGAACTGCCACAATCGAAGTGGTTTTAACAATAGAAATGGTTCTGGAAGCAACAAGTAAGATCAAAATGTTGACAGAGGTGTGCCAGAAGGTGCTAGAAGGTCTATTTCAGGCCTCTCTCCCAAAGTTCTGGCAGTTCTTGGCTGGTTCCAGAACTTCAGTCTTCACAAGTTGTTCTTTCTGGGTACGTGTCTGTGTCAACGTCCAAATCCCCCCTTTTTATTAGAACAACAGTCATACAAGATTGGGGCCCACCCTAATGACCTCATCTTAACTTGATCATCTGCAGAGACCCTCTTACCAAATAAGGCCATGCTGGTAGGTACTGAGGGCTAGGACTTCAACATCTTTTCCATAGTGGACACAACTCAACCCATAACCTGCTCGTTTGAAGAATGGCTGTGAAATTTCTCATCAGGGCCAGGCAGCCTGTCCCTCTGGCGTCTGAGAGCTGTCATTGCTGACCTGCTTCTTTGTTTGCACACTTTGCTCAGCAGTGACAGGCCAACCAGCACTGCCCTGGTCCCTAGCAAGTCTTTGCCCTTTGGACAAGCTCGGCTGTGCTCAGGGCCACCGTGACATCTGCCCCTCCAGATGGGCTCAGCGGCTGATGGAACTCTCTTGGTGGGAGGCCAGGGAAAGGGCAAGGCAATCAGCTCACCTCCTGCAAAGTGCCAGGAAGGAAAATGAAGCAGGCGACTCACCTGCCCACAGCCCCTCATGGCAGACTTTCCCAAGCAGATTCCGGACCCAGCTCCTGAGTCTTTGACCAAGTAAAGTGATTTGAATTTAGGAGGACTCTGAATGCTGACTTGCCATGATCCTTTCCTGCATGACTAAACATGTTTCTGATTCATTCTCTAAGTCATTTTCCCCTGCTACAGAAGACCCACTCAGAACCCCAGAGTTGGTATCAAGACGGCTTTAAGCTGAAGACATTTGAGATTCAACAGATGCAGAAAAAAGCCTTTTAGAGCTTCCCTTATCTGACTAAAAGCAACTTGTGGGAAATGAAGCTACTATAAATCCCCTCTCTGGGGGGAGTTTTATGGTTCCAAGGGAGACAGAAAGACTGCTCATACCTGTATAGACCATCCTTATCACAAACTTTCTTATCTCCTGTCTGGTTTCCTGAAAACTCGTTTGTTTTTTCAAACAAACCTATTTGGTTTTCCCTTAGAAATTGTTTCTCTCCACTGCCTTTTCTCTACTAGGTTAGGTCCATAAACCTTTAACCATTTAAGGAGCCAGATACTTCCTTTGTTGGTTCCTGTATGCATGTGAAATAAATCCTTTTTGCCAGGTGATTAAGAGGGTATGGGAAAGTTTTTTCCCTTCAAACCTATTCCAGTATTCTTGCCTGGAGAACCCCATGGACATAGGGGACTGGTAGGCTACAGTCCATAGGGTCGTACAGAGTCGGACACAACTGAAGTGACTTAACAGGCTCACACACACACGCGCACACACACACACCCTCTAAGCAAATGTGGGCATCTTGTTTGTAGAGAAACAAGAAACAGCTTTGCACCTGAAGGTTCAGTTCAAATAGCAGGTCTGCACACTTGGATGCGTGCATGCTCAGTTGCTTCAGTCGTGTTCAAATCTTTGTGACCTCATGGACCACAGCCCGCCAGGCTCCTCTGTCCATGGGATTCTCTAGGCAAGAATACTGGAATGGATTGCCATGCCCTCCCTCCAGGGGATCTTCCCAACCCAGGAATCGAACCTGCATTTTCTGCATCTCCTGCATTGCAAGTAGATTCTTTACCCACTAGCACCACCTGGGAAGCCCCACACGTGGATGACCCACCGCCAAATCCTGGTTCTGTCACCTTCCAGCTGTGCAACCTTGGGCAACTCATTTGATGTCACTTGGGGTCTTTCATGCTCTCTGGAAAATGAGGATAGTTGTGACTCCTGTCTACTGCTTATGAGGAGGTGAAAGAGTTAATGGGAGTGAAACACTTAGACCGGAGCGGGTGTCCTTAATAAATGTTAGCTCATCATGCTGTGTAAAAAACACTGGCAAACAGATGTTGGTCAAACTGAATTGAGAGAATCTTCTGACCTTTCTGTGACCTCGGGGGGCCTGCAGTTGGGGCTGCTGCTGTGTGCACCATGGGGGACCGCAGGCCACACCAGCCCAGGGGGCCGCACTTCCAGAGACCGGTGTCTGGAGCTCCACGCCTTCACGAAGCCATCCTGTGCGGAAGAATTCCAAGCTTTACTGGAATTTTCCTTTGTTTTGGATTTTTTTTTTTTTTCCTCAAGAACATTTGCTGCTGATTTAGTCTTGTTTAAAAATCCTGTCGGGTCGAGATGTTGACTTGTTTTCATCTCAGTGTGCCTCTTACTCAGTCATTTCTTCAGTCATTTCTTTTCTTCTCAGTTCTGGTGCCTCCTGCAGCTTGCTTATCAGAGCGATGTACACATAGGCCTGGATGGGGACCTGATTTGATCCCAATGCTGTCCATCTGCCAAGCAGATGTGTATTAAAATGTGCATAAGAAAAAGAAGCAAGCTGGACTTATTTAGAAATTTCTTCAATTTGCACAAACTCCATTGGTAAAAGAGATTTTTTTTTTTCTATGAAAACCCACAACACACGTATGTTAATAGCCACTTAGATCAAGACAAATTCCTGTTTGGCCATTTGGGTCCTATCACTGTGCCTCCGGCCAGACACACAGAGATGGTGACTCAGCACTCAAAGATGCAAGACTTGTGTCAGCAGGCAGCTTTCCTCTTGACTGTAGGATCTCTTTGCTCCTAAGAATGAATGACTTCGACAGCCTTTTAAATGGTTTTGTCCAACTTGAAAGAGTTCATTATTTTTTTCTTGCCAGGTATTCTATCACTTACAAGGTGTTAGAAGTGACTCCAACTTTGACTCAGGTCTTTGTGTCTTGTGCATGCGTGTTTTAAAACAGCTTATTTTCAATGTGATAAAGGCATCTGAGAAACAGGCCTTCACTCACTGAGTAAACAATATGGCCACTGGCCTAAACCATCTAAAGAGAAAGGGAGAGTGAATATCGTTCATTACATGGACATACATGGGCATACACTGGCAGAGCACACACACACACACACACACACACACACACACACACACAATTGCATTACATAAAAATATTCTGAGCCATGTTTTCTGGACTATTCTAGATCTGACCATTAATAGATAGGCATACTTTACCTTTTAAGACACAGACATGTACCTCAGGGCCATCTGATTTGGCAGTTGAAAAAAAATAGGACTGTTAGGGCAAAAACCCGGTGATGGCGGGGAGTGGGGGCAGCCCCATATATCAGGTAGTTGAGTCCAGAAAGGAGAGAGAGAACTAGCCAGACGGGGGTTAAATCCAAAGCCAAGAAAACACAGAGTCAACAGGAGGAGGACGAGGGGAGATGGCATGGGAAAGCAACCTGTGAGCCACAATCAGGCAGCATTTGCTCTGGGTCTTGTTTGCAACTCTGGGCTGTGAGGGGGCAGCCAGAAAGAGCCAGAGGCCAGCAGGCACATCCTTCCCACATTCCCGCCAGTGGCAGAAGTGCTGGACCCACGGGCAGAGCCCGAAGACCCCCATCACCGCCCCCACTCCCAGTTAAGAAATGTCAGACAGCTTTTCTAGACTTCATCATTTCAACCCTGAAACAGAAGGAGCATCCAAGGCCTGTTGTGTAGATATGACATACAAGGATTGTGTTGGGAAACACTTGTCCAGCATGTGGGAAACCACCCGAGTTCCCATCTACTTCCTCATCAACAACTGAGCTTCAAATGAATGACAATCAACCTTCACTTGCAACAAATATCAATTTCACTGGGTTATGTCTCCAAGCCACCTACGACTTTGGCTGTATGTGGATAGTCCTGCCACTATTCATTACCTTTGGACTTGCAGATAGGGAAGTGCATATGTGGAATGGTGTGTGGGTTCATTCATGAGATTTAATGCCAGTGAACAAAGCCTTTGCTTTAACTTTTTATTCATTATGGCACAAGAACTTGAAGAAACACCACTGAAAATGTCATTGCCAATATGAAAATTCAGAGTAGCATGTTTTATAAAAAAAAAAAATCTTTTTCTATGATACACATTCCCTTATGAAGTGAAAAAAAAATTCATAAAATACTGAAGCAAATTGCCACCTGCTGGTCAAAAATTGCTTTGCAGTTGAAAAACTTCAAATGTACTGAAGTATGGTAGGAACATTTTACATTACACAGAAAATTACTAAAGAAAACATTTCCTCAGCCTTTGGCACAGTGTAAATACAGAGCTCTGTTTTTTTCCAAATATGATTTACTTCACAAAGCGCTGCATATAATTTGGTTAATACTGATGATGGGGCAAAAGGAAAAACCATGTTCTGTAATTTGAATACTCTTTTCACTCAAACACTTTATAGTTGGATTCCAGTTTATAGTTTTGAAAAATACATAGAAATCGTACATTATAAATATATATTATATATGGTCTATAATAAAGTTGAATTTGACCTAAAATGGGAAGGACAAGTTCTTAATTATTCTTTCTTTGTCAGGCACGGCCTTTCTCTTGTTTCATTAACTGAATTCTTTCTAAACAGATTCTAAAAATATATTCCATAATGTATCAAATTTAATATTTTCCTTAAAACATATTCAATATGAAAAAGCATTCAGTGACTATATTCTTTTTGTATCTCACTACTATATAAAAATATGGCTTCTCATATTCTGTTCTATTTTGCTTTGTTAGTGTTATTCTTAGGCATTGAAAGAAGGGCTGTCCCCAGTTAAAAGCTGTGGCAAAAGCACAGAAACCCGCTTGTGCATATTCTAGAACAGTCTATAGAATCTCATTACTTAGAATAAGTGACTAAAAAATGTGTTCCTTCTGTTTTCTGTGAATATAACATATAGGATTATCATACATAATCTGTTACGGAATATACAAGAGTCAAAACTGAAGACACATAAATACAATTAAGCTATACCAAAGCGAGAATTTTATCTTATACAGAGCCAATGTGAATAGCTTTTAGATCGGACGTTAACACACATTTTTGTTTTTTTCTAAAGGCTGGCTATGCAATAGAATCTTATTATAAAGGGTCAGGGTCCTAGGGTGCTCTATCTTTAAGTGTACTGACTTTTCTCGTGTCATTTTTTTTTTAAGTGTAAAAGAAGAAAAATAAGTAAGTGCCCAATTGTCCAACACCCACTTTTTCCCCTACTGAGTGGAAGAAGGCTGTTTGGGAGGTGAGGGGCGAGCGTGGGGGGCTCAGACCAGCGTTTCCGGGAGGGCATCGGGGTTGTCGGTGGACAGGAGCTCCCAGATCTGCCATCGCTCCCTCTGCCAGTCGAGCCAGTTGGGTTCCCCCAAGGTCTTCCTGTTCTGATCGCCGGCGGGACTGGGGTAGGCGCTGCTCACTTTCTGCTGGGCGGCCTGGTGCCCTCGCTGCGGCTCGACTGCCTGGCTTCCCTCTTGCGAAGCTGTTCTGGAGCCTTCTTCCAGCCTCCGCGGCCTCCACAGCGGTGGCTCGGCGGCTTGGTGGGCCGGGGATGCTACGGTTGACTTTCCTGGACCAGGATAAGGAGGAGGAGGCCGCTTGTCGTGCCTGGCACCCTCTGCAGGTCTCTGGGGCAGAGGCTTGGCTCTCCTCTGCAGCCAGGCCCCCTCCGGCTCGCTCTCGGTGAGGTCCTCGGCGCTGCTCAGAGTCCAGCATGGCTCCGGCCTCGGCCTCGGTGTGGGCTGCCCGCCGCCCTGGATGTGGGGCGTGCTGCAGACGCGGGCCACCGGGGCGTGAGCCCTCGCCTCGGCCGCCGGGCTCGTGGTCTGAGTCCTCCGAATAGCCTGCGCACTGCTGTCCAGTTCTGTGGGGCTCCCCTGCCAGCGGGGCCAATTGGGGGACAGGTTCCCTTGAGACAGGGAGCACGGTCCCGGGCGGAGGGAGCTGCTTTCAAAAATATCACCGTAGGAACCTGGGAGCCAGAGAGAAGAACGAGAAATGCAATTGGTTTGTAGCCTCTCTCTCGAGGTGCCTTGCCAGTTTTAAAAAAAAAAAAAATTTTTTTTTTTTTTAAGCACAGGACATGTTTAGCTGTGGCTGACTACAGTAGAAAACTTCTAGTAAGAGACCTGACCAATGCTTCTTGATTATCAGCACAATTCATCTAACAGCTTCACTGTCAAATGAGACTAAATAGTCCTGTGCCTAAATTTCTGCCTTCGGAAAGCCCCTCTCTGCCATGCTTATGGAAACTTTTCTGAACCTGGAAGGTAAAAGGAACGTTCTCTTCCTGTTCAGTGCAACTTGCAATCCGGAGGAAACATACATTATAGTGTTTCCATGTTTCTCTTGTGTCAATCAAAGCCGTAGGAATAAATGAATTGAATCGAAAATGCCCCATTTAGTGCCAGAAGGGGAAGGCAGCAGCCCCTGTGTATATTCTACCCCTGCCACTGTGGGGGAGACTGGCTCCTTATTCACCCATCATCCCCTTTCCTTCCTGGATGATATTTCCCAGCCTCCCTTGCAGTTAGGAGGGCCACATATATAAGGTCTGGCTAACAAATGTGGAGGTGTGATGGAAGCCATTTCTAGGCCTGGTCTAGTAGGAAAAACACCAAATGCACTCCAGTTGTCTGGACTTGCTCTCTTCCCTCAACTTCTAGCCCACAATGGAGCAACCATGGAAGACTCTGAGGCCTCTGAAGACGGGGGAGCCACTGGCTAGATGGACCTTGAGCTGAGCCCCTGCATGACTGGAACAGAGTATTCCCACCCCTCATTACCCTGCACAATCCACACTGGACTGCATAGTGAGGATAAATCAACCTGTGAAAGGTTAAGCCACTGACATTTAGAGGATGTCTGTAACCTTCCCTAACTGATACAACTTTCTTCAGGAAATTGAAAGGAGAGCAAAACAGTGTGTTTCACAAGCAAATGAGGAGTTCCTGGGGCGTGTGTCCCTAGGCTGCCTGTCTCCTGTTGATCATTTTGGGAGGAGAGGGGCATATAAACATGTACACAGGGACAGTTCAGACTTGAACCAGCAGAAGGAAAACAGAGCAGGATATCTTGGAATAATTTATCCTTTGGGGAAAAGACAGTAAAGCAGTTCATGGGATAAGGTGAGATGCACTCAGATAATGAATCAATACTCAAATACTCAAACCGGAGTAGAGGCCATTACAATAAAAATGCACCGTGCTTTAGAAATATAATATGGGAAGTATTACAAAACAATGAAGAAGAGAACACACACACACACACACACACACACACACACACACACACACACACGGAAACAATAAAACAATTCACACACTTATATTATATGCCCTCCTCCAGGGGATCTTCCCAACCCAGGGATTGAACCCAGGTCTCCCGCATTGCAGGAGGATTCTTTACCGTCTGAGCCACCAGGGAAGCCCTCATATTATATATTAACATATATTCCAGATGGATTAAAGAATTAAGGGTTAAAATAATGAAATATTGTGACGGAGAAAAATGTATAGATGACTAATTCGCCAATGCTTAAGTAAAAGTTAAGATTAATTTTGTGAAAGAATTCATAAAAAAGAGATAGAATTACTCATGTAAAACATTAAAAAAATATCCAGATATGCAAAAAGGGAGAAAATGCAAGGAATATCAGTGGCAAACAATGTGATTAAAGGGTTAATGCCTTTATTATAAGAAGAGTTTGTAAGGATCAATTTTAAAAACACTAGCATACATAAATAGCCAATGGCATAAGGATAATCTGTGGGTGAAATTCAGCTGATTAATAGAAAAATTGAAAAATACTGGTGAGAAATACAGGCAAATGATAATAAATACAATTTTGTTTTTTAAAGAAACCCAAATGCAATCCCAGTGATTTGCAATACCAATGAGATTGAAGGGACATGGACAGCCAATGTATCCTCTATGCAATGTGAAGTGACTATATCTCTGAATTCTTGGATAAGTTCATTATATTTTGACCCACTTTCTTATTTATTTATTTTTTGGCTGCATCACACAGCCTGTAGGATCTTATATCCCCAACCAGAGATGGAACCCAGGCCCCCAGAAGTGGAAGCACGGAGACCTAACTACTGGACCACCTAGGAATTTCCCTATTTTCCCACTTTCCTATTTCATATTTTTAACTGGCTTTCTAAAATTTTGTGAACTTTTTTTACAATTTAAAATACAAAATCCAAAAAGTACATAAAAGAGGTCCCTGACATTAACTTATTGCAACATCACTTAAAAAATGGAAACAACTCAGTGGTCCCAACACTGGGCTATAAACTATGAATATGCATCCAAAATACTACACAGCCCTTAATGACAGTAATGGAAAATAACTGGAGAATGAAAGGTAAACAAATTATATAAAGGTACACAGTCAGAATGATTATAATTATCTTTAAAAACTCTTGCAAATGAAACAAAGTCAAAGATTGATGTACTTTGGTGGAAAGGTATAGCTTTATCTCCTTTCCCCCTATTTCCAGCTGAGAAATGGGATATTTCCTGCCACATCAGTAAACAAGGATGTCACAGCCCTCAGTGATTGCAGCCCTCCAATGTGAGCCACCCTGAAGAAACTCAGGAAAAAAAAGAATACCTGTCATCTAGCAGCAATCAGATGGTGGCCACTTCCTGCAGCCACTCCCTGTGGTGAGCCCTGAGGAAGCTCAGGACATGAAAATACAGGATACTGGCCCCAGGTAGCTGAGGTGCAGATCAAAGGAATGATTTCAGTGAGCCCAGGCTCTTGCATCTTCCCAGACAGGGAAAAGTGCTAAAATTCCTTAACTCGAGATATCTGGTTTTCCTTTAATTAACAATAATCTGTTGATACTCAGACTACCTGCCCTTTGTTGCAAACGTCTATATAACCTGGCTCCTTCCCTTGCCTCCTCAGAGCAGTTCTCTCACACTACTCCAAGTCTCCCCAGCTTGAAGTCCTAAAAATTCCCTCCAAATAAAATATAACACTCAACTTTTAGGTTGTGAATATTCTCCCTAAGTCGACACAGCATTTTTCAAATAATATCTGAGAAGCATGTAATATGATGATAGTAAGGTGAAAAGCAAAGAAAATTAACTTTAAAAGTAAATGCAATATTAGTTTGAAAATATAATCCTTTACCTGTCATTCCTGGGTCTTTGGATCCACTTTTTAACGTTGAATGCCAAGTTCCCCAGATATTGAAAGCCTCCTCTGCCATATCTAGGAAGAAGTGTGAAAAAAAAAGGTATGTAACTCAAAATGAAAACTGAAGATTAAGAATAAATCAATAAATATTTTTATGACACCTCTTCTACTCCAAGTACTTTATTCAAGATTACAATGGATACAAGACAGAATATGATGCAGACCTGCCTTTTAAGAGGCCTATTCCATTTGGGATTCACGAAAAGGCTCTTTCTCTGTGATGGCTGTGGTAGACAGAGTAAGTCATGATCCCCAGAATCTGTGAAGATGGTATAGTGAAAAGGGTCTTGCAGGTATGCCTAAGTTCTGGATTTTGGAATGAGGAGATGATCCTTGATTATCTGTGTGAGTCCAGTGTAATCACAAAGGTCTTTATAAGAGGGAAGCAAGATAGAAGATGCTATGTTGCTGGCTTTAAAGATGGAGGAAAGGGCCACGAACCAAAGAATGCAGGCAGCCTCAGAAGCTGGAAAAGGCAAGGAAACAGATTGCTCCCTAGAGTGTCCAGAAGGAACACAGCCCTGTGGACCCATTTTAGATTTCTGACGTCTAAAACTTTATGATAACAAATTTTTGTGTTGTTTTAAATCACTAAGTTTGTGTTCACTTGTTACGGCAGCCCTAGGAAATGAACAGAATTGTCATGGGTGACAACAGCTCCAACCGCATCAACACAGAGACAGAGGAACAATGGTTATAGTTTGTTTATCTGGCCTAGGGAATACTCCTCTGTGGCATCAGCAGAGTCACAGTCCTGCATGTGTTTATTCATACACCCCCCATAATCTGTCTGTAAATATTTACAGCCTAAGGTTCTGTCTTAGGTGTTCCCACCATCTCATCTAATCCTTACTACAATCCTGAAACCTAAAAGCATCCTAGGTGGCTCAGAGGTAAAAAACCCGCCTGCCAATGCAGGAGACATGGGTTCAATCCCTGGGTCAGGAAGAGTCCCTGGAGAAGGAAATGATAGCCCACTCCAGTACTCTTGCCTGGAAAATTCCATGGACAGAGGAGCCTAGCGGGCTACAGTCTGTGAGGTCACAAAGAGTCAGACACGACTTAGCATCTAAACAAACAAATTTGGCAACATGATGATAATGACTATTTCTAGAAGCAAATGTCTACTGGTGCTTCCCTGTGTTCAGCAGTTCATATGTATTCATTCTCTCATTTAATCCTGAAGAGATGTCCCTGAGTCCATTTCACGGATGAGGCAAGTACTTTCACATTTTAAAAAGAAATTTTATGCTTGATGGAAATACCAACTACTGTTTTCACTGTAAATTAAAAGAAATTTTTGAAACAAATACTTCTGAAATAAAAGTAAAGCTGCTGTGATTAAAAACACCAAAAAAAGGGAGCCCTTTCAGAGTGACTTTTCAGCGAAAACTTTATATTTGTGATACAGCAGCAAGAATTTGTACTGTGTCTTCCAATGATCAGTTTAAAAGTGTCCTGCGAGTCCTGACCCCGAGGAATTGTTCTGTGGAGGGGGAGTACAAAATCGAACATCCAGTGGTCAAATACATTTGAGAAAAGCTGCAAACCATCCTCTCCCTCCCATCGTGGAAATTCATGGTGCCTGCTAGCAGTGTAAAGATTTTTGAGAACTTGTACAGCAGAGAAACGGTTAGCTTGGTTAACTCAGGCTTTCCCAAATGTATTTGACCATGGATATCTTCTTTTGCCTAAAAGTCATCATTGCCATGGAGACTTATTTGGAACATGCCTGCTCCTTATATAGTGAGTTCAGCTTGTTCTCTGTATAAAAGTAACAGCAATGGCGGGATGCCATCTTAGACTAAAATATATGTACCCAAGCCCACAGGCCAGGAGCCAGCAAGTTCCTCGGATGCTAGAGGGGAGAGACAGCTGGGACTGTCTGGGGCTCACCGAGCTGGAGACTGCTTCCCACCTAGCTGGGTGTGCAGGGACTCGGACCCAGGATCAGTGTTCGGCAGGTTCTCAGTAAATGCTCATTGAATTAGAGAAACATGAAACAAGCAAGGGTTGGAGACCAGGTCCAAAGCGCCTACCCCAGGCCACATGCAATCAGAGGGACTGGATGAATTACCTTTGCCAAGCCTTGGTCCAGGAGAACTCTCCCTCGACTTCGAGGAGGGCAAGTGGCCCACCCGGCGCACACACGGCTCCGGCCCTTTGTAAAGCTTCTCTGAGCCCCCCGGCACCACGTCCTCTTGCATAGCCAGCAGGGAACGCTCAGACAGCACAGGGGAGTTGTTGTCATAAGGGGAGAGGTCTCCGCTGGAGGCCTTGTTGGAGTCTGTGGACGAGTGCCTTCCTCCCATGGAAAAGGAGACTTCTGACCTCAGCATGTCAGGGCTTCTGGCACAAGGAGACAATTACAGGTACGTGAGTGTGTTAGCAATGAGAGACCAGATTCAAACCAGTGGACAGGTTTACAAATGACGGCAGGAGAATGTGTGGACACGGGCTGAAACAAAAAAAGAGTTTCTGAGCAAGGTTCCAAGACTTCTGTCAATCAGGTGAAAGCATTTCTACGAAATGGCCAGCAGATGGCAGCAAAACCCAACAGATGTCACAGGAAACAGCAGGGCGAAGTGATGAAACCCTTTCTTCAAGGTGCATTGCTGAAATGCCTGTTGGATCAATCCCTGTTTCCATTTAAAAATTAAAATCTGATGCTCACTATCTGTTAAATAGGGAAAACTGTAGATAACTCTTTAACTTTCCTCAATATCCTGAATTAAAAATAATTCAGACAAAACTATGAGTAAAACGTTACATGCAGTTTATGGACACCTTTTCTCCTTTCACCCAAATACTAATGTAAATCAATCCATCCTTCCTGACAACAAAGATGACAATGATGATGATGGTGGTGGTGGTGGTGGGAATGACTGTTTTATGGATAAAATGATGGCTAAAAAGATAAACATATGACCGTCACTGGAATCCATGGTATTTAAATACACCTAAAAGGATTCTACAAGGCACGAGTGCTTTTACAAATTGATGTAAAGCGTACTAATGAGCATATCCATTAAGTTTTATATGAGCATGAGTTGTCACAGCAACAGAAATGATGGTGAAAATGTGAGCCGAACAGGAAAACAAGAACATCAGGAACACGACAAGAGTGTTTGAAGTCTTACCTGGGAACATCTGTATTTTCTACTTTCCTCAAAACAGTGGCCCTGACAACATCTTAAAGGGAAATGATCACAGATTGATTAAAAGTTCCCAAACCTGCTTCTGCTGCCCCCCCGCCCCCACCCCTCGCCCCACCTCACTTCTCTGGTCTTTACTTTCTTTTGGATTAATTTTTCAAGACAAATCCTTGGTGATCTTATAGAAGGTAACCCCATGCCTGAGCAAGCCCTTCCTAATCTAAGGTTCTGTGTATGCAGGAGGAGAAAGGATGCTGTCAGGGGGTCCGGCTTCACTGGGGGCTTACTGACAGGGGAAGGCAACTCAGCTGTGACACACTTTCCCTGTCACCAAGGCAGTTAGGGCCCCAAGCACTTTCTGCTGAGGGAATTTCCCACCCACATGGAATAAACAGTCCTTTCCTTGCCTCCTCTTTAAACCAATGACTGATGATCTTATGGGAAAGAGCCAGAGGACAACCCACGAGGATGGTTTTCCAGAAACTTAAGGCTTCCAGTGAATGAAGGAAAAATAAAAGGAACTTACTACTTCTGCTGGAAAGTGGAGGAAAAAAAAAAACGATTTAACTGCCATCATTTAATTGAAGGGGGAAACTCTCTCTGATTCTATGGAAGGAACACAGGACAAAACAAACGGACCCCTGTCTGTCATCATGGGGTTTGACTCTCACTGAGGACACTCCACTGTGAGAATGAGCAAATATAAGTGTGCTGAACTGGTAGCCACACAGAGCTCAGCTCAGAATCTGGGTTCTGCATTATGACCAGGGCTAGACATCAAATTGCCGGGCTAACTTCAGTTGTTTTTCCCTGTTTAGTTGACATTTTTCCAGTCATTAATGAAAGTGTCTTATGTCTACTCGGCAAGAATAAGTCACAGTGTTATTTCGATAAGAGTGGGCACATAAAACCTGCTTTTATGACCTGTTTCAAAGAGAGTCTAGTCAATTCCCTTGCCAAATTAAAATAACTATCTGGGCCACAGATGCTTTGGGGCCCCCTTACAACAGGAAGAGAGTTTTGGAAAGGTCGTATTGTAGCTCATGGAGACCACAATGGTTTGGTCTCATATCTTGCTCATCTGTCTTACAAAACATACAAAAGAGAATATATAGAGCAAAACATAAGTTGCAGATTCAGTCAACAGTTAACATGCATCAGGAAAAACACCCCATGAAAGAAATTTCTTGAACATCTCAAGTACTAGGGACAGTACTTCTGACATGGCAGCGTCCCCATCATCTGGGAAATGCATCGCTGGTTGGAAATGCGAATTCACAGGCTGCCCTTTGGATCTCCTGATGGGACTGGCGACCACAAGCAGGGCTCAGGGCCAAATGAACCTGCGGGGCCCCACAGTGAGAATAATGACTAGAATTTCAAGATGGTGACAGCAGATCATTAAGCCAAATGGGTGCTGCTTCTGAGGACTGAAAGGGAACCTCTTGGGGCAGGGCTTTAAAAGCCCTCCAGGTAATTTTGATACTTGGGGGAAGTCAGACACCAAACCTGAGATACCAAGCCTACCTGCCCTCCCTCACCCTATAGATGTGACCGTGGGCTATGGATCTCCTCAGAGGCAAGTAGCAGAGAGATCACAGGTACTGGCCACAGCCTCAGCCCCGGCTGGCAGTGGGGGCAGTGGGCTGGTTCTGACTTCAAGCTGGCAGGGCTACAGCGGATTAGAGGAGAGAGCGTGCCCATTGCAGCCAGCTCCAGCCTGCAGGAGCCAGATCGCTGAATGCCATCTGGTTATGGATCAGAACATGATAAGGGGAGGGGGGCAGGAGGGGCCAAGCTGCCTTTCTCTGCTCTTTGGTGTCATTCTCCAAGTCAAGCCACCGAGGTCACCACACCTGTAGCCCCCATCAGGGAGAAACCAGAGAAGGAGGTCAGAGCTAATCCCTGGGGGTGGAGGCGAAAGCAGTAGACACAGCCCATGGACCTCCTCAGTGGGGCTGGGGTCATCCCCAGAACATGGGCAGGTGGGGGATCCCTCTTTCCCCAGCCAGTGTACTTAGCCATGGAAGCTGATGCAGGTTGAGTGCACATGGCAAACAGCTTGGGTTAGCCTCTTATGTGAAGCAACCCCTTGGCCTGGGAGAAGCACATAAGTTGACATGTATATAGAATTCATTGTGTGGCAGCAACTGGATGAAGTTACTGTTAACAACTCTGATCACACGTTGAGAGAGAACTGAAATAAATGAGGGGATGGTGACATTGCATGGGGTCGAGACTCTGAAAATGTATTTGATAAATACTGTTTAAAATCATGGGCTTCCCTGATAGCTTAGCTGGTAAAGAATCCGCCTGCAAGGCAGGAGACCCCGGTTCGATTCCTGGGTCGGGAAGATCCTCTGGAGAACGGATAGGCTACCCACTCCAGTATTCTTGGGCTTCTCTCGTGGCTCAGCTGGTAAAGGATCTGCCTGCAACGCGGCAGGCCTGGGTTTGATCCCTGGGTTGGGAAGTTACCCTGGAGAAGGGAAAGCCTACCCACTGCAGTAGTCTGGCCTGGAGAATTCCCTGGACTGTATAGTTTAAAATAATTCAAAATCAATAGTAAAATGCCTTGTTTTATGCTTACAGTTGGTGGCTCTTTTATATGTTTAAAGTATTTCCTATTTATCATTTTAATTTCTCAGCAGAGGTCAGTAAGGTGGTGGCCAAATTTGCCCAGGAACCCACACCCAAGGGTTGTTTTTCTACATGTATGCATGTGCGCTCGGTCATGTCCGACTCTCTGAGACCCATGGTCTCTAGCCTGCCAGGCTCCTCTGTCCGTGGAATTCTTCAGGCAAGAATACTGGAGTAGGTTGCCACTTCCTCTTCCCGGGGATCTGTCCAGTCCATGGATCAAACCTGTGTCTCCTGCACTGGCCAGCGGATTCTTTACCACTGGGCCACCTGGGAAGACTTGTCTTTCCACACGAGAGCCCACCAATTAATGAAATGAAACAATTATATTTACTCCTCAGAAGTCTCACTATAATATTGGCAGTTCAGAGTTTTCAAAAATTTTAGTGTCACTCCATTGCTTTATCATTAAATCAACTGGAAACAAATCCAGGACCTTCCCTGTAAGTATCTTTGAAAAAAAAACCGAGACAAGCTGTCACTGATATCTTCTCGAAGATTTGCCTCCTAAGCTGATTCACCTCTCGGAAGACAATTTTAAGTTCAGCGCTCCAAGTAAAGGGCTAAAATATTCATGTGTTTATTTACAGAAAATATTTACTCTAAGCAGTGAGAAATCGTTGAGAGGCTCATGGTGTTCTGTCTCTGTAGGTGTTAG
Source organism: Budorcas taxicolor (assembly GCF_023091745.1). Taxonomy (NCBI): domain Eukaryota; kingdom Metazoa; phylum Chordata; class Mammalia; order Artiodactyla; family Bovidae; genus Budorcas; species Budorcas taxicolor. The sequence continues at coordinate 133,576,834 of NC_068935.1, read as the reverse complement.
AATTTCATGGGTTGAGGTGGGGAATGCTGAGTGGATACACTGCCAGTTGACTGGGTTTGCCTCCATAACTGGAGAGCTTTCCCATGAGCCCTGAAAGCCTCGGGACCATCCACAGCACGCACGGCCAGTCTCGGCCAACCAAACAAGCATGAGATGGACACGGAGAGCGAATTGCTTTCTCACCCTTAGCTGGTCCTTCCAGGTCAGGGTGTAAACACGCTGGCAGGGTACTGTGGGCAGGCCTGCACTGCAGCCGGAGGCACAGAACTCGTTCTGTGGATAGACGGAAAACTCCGGTTCAATCACCGGAAAGTGGCCGGCCCGGCCCCTGGCTGAGCGACCTCAGTGAGAAACATCCTTGGGGATTTCAAACTTGCTTTGGTTTCATGCTTGGCTTAGCCGTGAACTGATAAACCTCCGTCTGTTGGAACTCAAAGCACATAACCATCATCGACACTGTTCATTGTAATGGGAAAGGAATCCACTGCCACAGTCACTCTGGATTTATGGAAGATTTTCACATTCATCATGTTCACTTCTGCAAAACATCCCTTATGCAGAATCCTAGGGACAAAGGCAGCCCGCTCCAAAGAGAAGCTGACATGGATCCACACTCCCACCAGGAGACAGACATTAGAACTTGCCCAGGTCTCCCAAAAGTTGTGTTGCTATTTTGTTCATTGTAGATCTTTGGCGACAACATTTGTTTTTAAAAATTGCTACATTTAATTGTTGTTCATTTTGATGACTGTTTTAGCACATCCTTAAAACTTGCACCTCACTTTCCTCACCCTAGTCCCAGCCCTGCTCTGTTCTGTTGCAAATGCCTGTGTTTATCACACCTTGTCTTCTTTGATTCAGTTCTCATCCCCTATTTCCTTACATCCCTAAATCAAGGAGGTGGGGGGGGAATCTATTCTAAGTATCTTTGAAAAAAAAAAGAGCCTATAATTCCAATAAATATACCAGACAAGCAACTAAAAAACTAGAAGTCTTGCCTTTTTAGTAATAAAAATCTCTTCTAATCTCCTCTTGGCATTCCATTTTGGTTGAAGCCAAAAATGTAAGTAGACAAGCACAAGAAAAAATAATGAATCCTCCTTTCACTCCCCCAGTTCAGTTGCCACAGACAGAAGAGGAAACAACTCAAATGAAAACATGAAATTCCCAAATATTACTAAATGTTTCATCTTTCAAAACAGAAATTATGAGTATGTTCTTGTTCTTGGTTTGACACTCTTTTGAAAATTTACTTGTCCACTCCAAATAAAATCTTATGCAGTTTCCACGTGGGGCACGGGAACCTAAAACCTTATTTAGGTATGTGAATTGATGGCACAGAACAGAAGCTTCAGGAAATTAATCAAAGAGTCGGAAGAGAATAACGAGGGAGCTCGTGCATATCACTGCACTTACGGAGTTCATTTTAGAAGCTACTGTTGCTTTCCATTCTGTGGTCTTCCTGAAAATCCTTTCCATTCTTGCCTTTTATAGCCCTTGTAGCTGAGTTTTCACTAAATAAAATCTTCAGAACAAGAGTTCTGTCCATTTCCATTGCGCCACAGCTTATCCAGGTCCTCCAGCTCATGACCTGCAAACGGAACCACTTCCTGTCCCTTTCAAACTCTACCTGGCCTGATGCGATCAGGCCACCTTCCCAACTTCCGTGCCTTTCGTCCTCACCCCTCTTTCTATTCCAGAACCATGCCACCATCCCGATGCCAGTTAGATCAGGTGGGCTTTGCCTTTTCCCAGAGTGCCACAACTTAACACGGATGGGTTCTCTCGCGCCATGTTGCCTTCATAAGTTGCTGTCTCACGGACAGCAAGGCAGAATCTAGTGACACCCCACTTAAGACTACTTACACCTACTTACCAAATCCTACTTTGGTAAGTAGTTATACATGAACAGAATGATGAAATGCCAAGCAACGTGATAATGATCATTAACGGATACTAAGCATTTATTTAAAGCCAGATACTGTTCTAATAGCCAAATAACTATAAAGTTAGTACTTTTTCCTCTTTTTATTTTTTTGGCCGCATGGCATGTGAGATCTTAGTTCCCTGATCAGGGATCGAACCTGCACCGCCCCCCCCCCCCGCCCCCCGCCCCCCACCGCCCCGTATTGTAAGTGCTGAGTCTTAACCACTGGACTGCCAGGGAAGTCCTCATCCCAGTATAACTTTTTATCTCTGGTTTACAGATGAGGAAACTGAGACAGAGAGAGAAATTGATTTACCCAAGACAGCACAGCTAACTAGAAGTAGAAATGGGATCTGGACTCAGGCAATCTGGCTCTGAATTCAAACCTCATGACCAGCGTTTTGTATCATACAAGCATGTGCTATTGATGGGTAATTGGCATGCCAGTGTTGCCAGCATTGGGGTACTGCAATTTGTCAGCACTGTAATCTATCATGACCACGATCTCTCATCACTCTAACTCTTCACCACTGCTTCTTGGTTTAGGCATCACCACTAAGCTTGCCATTTAAGGGCTTCTGCCGTCTGTGCTGGCTAGCTTTTTTTACTATGTCCCCAGCCAGCTGACATATTTACTTTTATGACCAGGCCCTGGTTCAAGCTCCCCAAACATTCAGGCCTATTGACAACCTCTCCAGCCCTACAAAGTTCCCTTCAAATCCTTGCTCTTCTCAGAAGCTATCCATGAGACAACAGGAAACATTTCTTTCTCTTCTCCAAAGTTCATGTGGATTTATGGTCTGGAGCACTGGTTGCCTTCTCTGTCAGCACAGAGCCCCCTTTGGAATGTAACAAATCACCTAACCTCAACTCTCTGGATGACAGGAAATATGTAGTGTCTACTGGGGCAGCTCTCAGCTGGCAGTTCTTAGCCTGGCCACTTGGGAGAGAATCACATGGGAGCTTTGAAAATCCCGGTGTCCAGACTGCACCCCAGAATAAGTAAATCCAAATCTCTGGGCGGGGGGTGGGGTGGGGGCACCCAGGTGGAGGTATTCTTCAGGCTCCCAAGGTGATTTGAATGGGGAGACGAGGCTGAGCACCAGGGACCCAGCACATACCATTTGTCCCTTGGAGGCCTACTTCAACAAACCTGCAAGCTCTTAAAGATGTGAGTTTTTATAAACAGGATGGATAAACAAGAAGGTCCTACTGTAGAGCACAGGGCACTATACTCAGTATCTTGTGATAAACCATGTTGGAAAAGAATCTAAAAAAATGAATGTATATATATGTATATACATATATATGTACATATGTGCACAACAGAATCACTTTGTGGTATGGCAGAAATTAACACAACGTTGTAAATCAACTATACTTCAAAAAAAAATTGAAAAAAAATTGCCTTGAGATTTTAAGCTTTTGCTCCTCAAAGTGTGGACCATATCACAGTACCATCTGAGGGTCTGTTAAAAATGCAGTTTCTCAGGCTCCCTCCCCAGATATACTGATTCAGAGAGTTTTTTAACAAGAACTCCTGGCGATCCAGACGCACAGTTAAGTGGAGAAGCACGCTGTAAAGGCTGCAGAGACCATCTACAGCGCGAGGGTCAGGACTTTCAAGCCTCAAACGGCCATTAAAAATCCATATTTATTTGCTAATGTATGTATTTTCATTTCCTGGCAGCATTATCACCCTTCTGAGCTGCTGTTTGACCTGTGTCCAGAGGGAAAAACTGAATACTCCTCCTTACTTAGCCAATCTTCTCCCAAAGACATTTTCCATGCTCCTGTGACCTCACGGCCCTTTCCTTGAAGCCCCGTCACTCACCTAACATCTTGGAATAGGGTCAGCTTGCCTAGGCCTTGCAATTCTTGTTCCTATGGGGACAGGCAACAGAAGAGGCTAAACCACTCTACAGCTTGGGGTGGGCTTAATATGATTCCTCCTTTTCCTAAGATTAGAGAAAGAAAGGCCCATTTATTGGTGTTTATATGCAAAGAGTGTACTTGAAAACCACAGAGAAATAACTTCTATCACCTATTCTTCAACATATAATATTCATATACTTTTAAATGCCATGTAAAAGCAAGAAATTCGGCAAGTCAAAATCAGTGTTTTTTTAGGTGTGTGTTTTCTAGCTTTCCCACAGAGAAGTGGTTTAAGGCAGCTTAACGGGGGATTCACAAAGAGAAGGCCACAGTGTCTGGTCTCTTGCCCAGGGGAAGGAAATAAGTAAGTTCCTTTAAATTCTGGTGGTACAAGATCTACTGCGAAGAAAAGCCCTGTGTTAGTTTAAATTAGAATCTACACCTTGATGATAGCTAGGTATCTCGGGAAAATTTAAGAAAGCCTAATTCTCTGATATGAAAAGTAAGACCATGAAATGCTAGCCCATGTATATAATTTGAATTAATTTTTATTCTCTCCTGGCTCTTAGGGCTTGAATCTAGGCAGAATGTCTTACTTGAAGCAGAAATTATCTTGATAATGATTGGCACAGAAATGGATTTTAAAAAGTGCTCTTGAAAGGATGATCCACTTAAAAATTCTTCCCTGCTCTACAGGACATAGAGTGAAACTGAACTGAGCAGGGTTATGAACGTAATGACCCAGGAAAGAAGGAGGCCTGAACAATGTGCAATTTCTTTCCACCAAGTTTCTGTAAAAAACATAATTTTTAAATATTTGAAATAGTTTTAAATGAAAATTAGTACATCAAATTCAACAGCAGTATAAAAGAAAAATTTAATGCATGTCCATCTTTCCAAGATACCACTGGATAAGACAGACCATTACAGTATTTATGTATGACTAAGAGAGAAAAGGCTATGAAGACATGTCACTGATTATAAGATTAATCTCAAACTTATGGATACCAAGGAGGGGAAGGGTGGGATGGATTGGGAGATTGGAATTGACATATACACACTGCTATGTCTAAAATAGATAACAAATGAGAACCTGCTGAATAGCACAGGGAACTCTGCTCAATATTCTGTAATGACCTCTATGGCAAAAGAGTCTGAAAAAGAGGGGATATGTGTATATGTGTAACTGATTCACTTTGCTGTACACCTGAAACTAACACAACATTGTAAAGCAACTATACTCCAATAAAAAATTAATAAAAAAGATTAATCTTAATTTCAGAGATTATAAAACCTGGGGGAAAATGTGTCTTAGAATTGCTGAAATTCAGTAGATTAAAAAGCACAGCATAAATGATACTTTCACGAAGGATCACAACTTTTCCTGTCACAAATTTCGGGCTTGGTGCCTTGATGGCAACATCGCTCCTGGTTCATGATGCAATATTGTCCCCTTAACTGGCTTTGTTAAATGTTCGGCACCCCCCATACACTCTGCCTCTATAGCAAATGGTGAAGAGAAATCATAAAATCTAAACAGCAGGAAAAATTCCGTGCTTCTCCTTTGGGGGAAAAAATGGTGGCAAACCATAGCCTACAGGGAAGCTTGTATTTTCTTCATTGCAAACATGCGGGCCTGTGGAGACCAGTGTGCGTTTCTGTCATAAGGATGCTAGCTATAAAGAGTGGGCAAGTCGAGAGGGTGAACATGTCTCATTTCCAATGGCCACCTAGGCCTTGGCTGAGGCCTGTCCTGTGGTTTGGTGATGCACCTGTCTCACTGGTAAGTTACACAGGTAAGATGCATCCAGGCGCATCCTTGGGGGCTGCTAAGCACAGTTTTAAGGACTGTAGAAGTGGAATCACTGATGCATATCACTGTCAGTTCCTGCGCTTCCTGCCAGTGTGATTTAGTGGCTTTTTTTTTTTTTTCTGGTAAACACAGTCTCAAGGGGCTGGAAAAAGACAAAAAAAAGAAACAGAAAAATCCCCAAAGGCAGTTTCTAATTTGACAAGTCAATTGGTAAGACAAGGATTTTCTTTTTAGGGGGACAGATCAGATTTGCCAGGAAGTCACCAAAATTCCACTCAAGTCACCCTGTGTGGAGTTATGTAAACTTTTCTAATTCTTTGGAAATGGAAAGAGACATCCCCAAGATGATCTGAGAAGATGGGAAAACGAGCATACTCACGAAGACTGGGAGGCCTTCCTTCTGAGCAGATAGTCCACCACATCCGGATCAGTCTCTAACAGGCTGATTAGCACTTCATTCTGCAGATCCGGGGGAACCTGCACGGACCAAGTGTCAAGGCATAAATAAAACCGCTCCAGCAAGAGGCGGACTGTGGGCACTGGCAGGCTGACAACAGCGTCTAAACGGATGCCTCAAAAGTTATCTACAGTCCATGGGGTCACACAGACAACAAAAGTTATAAGAGAACAGAGGGATTTGTTGGTTAAAACCAAATCTACACCAACCCATGCAGCCAGTTTCATTCTTAGAACAAACTGGATGATTACCAGAGAGTCATACTCACTGGGCTTCCCTGGTTGCTCAGACAGTAAAGAATGTGCCTGCAATGCAGGAGACCTGGGTTAAATCCCAGGGTTGGGAAGAGCCAATGGAGAAGGGAATGGCAACCCACTCCAATAATCTCACCTGGAGAATTCCATGGATAGAGGTACAGTCCAGGGGATCACAAACAGTTGGACATGACTGAGCAAATAATACTTTCACTTCACTTTCATATCCACTACTCAATTCAATTCAAGTGGGGTGAACTGTCACTCCACTCGTGACTGGAGATAGAGCCTAACCACTTGGAACCCTCTGTTGCTTGGACTCGATTTTCTTGACTTTGAATGAGCAAAATATCATGGTTAAGAGGAATGGTGTTCATAACTTCTTGTCCAAATGGGGACACTTTCTAGAGTTCATATTTATAACTATGCCAAGACAAGAGGCAGAAATGAGGACTGTCTTGGGCGGTTCTGGAACATCTGATTAGTTTATTGGGCCAGACCCTGCAGCCAGAGGCTGCTTGTGTCTGAGTTCCAGTATATGGCTGTGGGGCTTTGGGTAATGGATCTAACCTTTCTAGGTCTCAGTGTTCTCATCTGGAAACTAGAAACAGTAAGAGGACTCACCAAAAAGGCTGATTGATGTGGTGATGTAAAAGACGCATTACTTGTCGAGAACTTAGAACAGCACCTGGCAGATAGCAGACACTCAAAAAATGCCACTACTACATTTGCAGACGTCACTTGGCCATTCGGTGCCTGCCTTCACTTGTTTCTTGCATCATGGTCTATCAACAATCAAGAGTTTTTGCTTCACAATGGGATGAGGCATGCCCTAGAATGTTATAGATGAGCATCATGGGTTTCTCTAGGCTTAATCCTCAGGGCATGAGAGAATGGCCTTCCAATCCTAGATCGCTCGTGTAGGACTTTTCTAGAAAACAAGATTGAACCTGGCTCCAATGGTTTACTACTCTGCAGATGCTCAACCAAAGGAAATTTCAACTACTGAGGGAAAATACATTTTCATTCTGATTCTCTCACATGTGGGCTTGGAGACAAGACTCTTAAAAACTGTGGGGACAAGTCTTCTGAGAGTAAGTGGTTGGTGGAAGAATTTGCCTCCTGCCTCTTGCAGAACTCAATTCATCTTGAACTCTGGAAACAATTTTATTAAGAAGAACAGGGATGAGAAAGCAATGCTTTCTCAAAAATGCAATGCTTTCTCAAAATGCTTTCCTCCTCTCATAAATCTGTTCTTCCTACTTCATTCTGAATCTTCATTAATGACATTGCCAAACCCTAGTCACACAGGCTAAAAAGCTGGGTTGGATTCAAGCTTCTCTGTGTCCTTTCCCCTCCACGTTCAGAGCCAGGAAACCCACTTGATTTCATCTCCAAGATGCCTGTTACTTCTTCCTTCTCTTTTCCATTCCAGCTGCAATGATCCAAGTTTGAGCCCTCATTATCCCTTTGGAGTTCTCATCTGTTAGCCATTACCAGCTTTCATTTCCCTGACAGCCATATTGCAAGTTCCCTCTGGAAAAGTAACTGCTCCCCAACCTTCAGCTTGAGGGTGAGGTGTACCTTCACCTAAATCAATGATTCTTTCATCCCCAGACTGAAGCATGGGTGCTTGAGTGATGAGCATGCGACTTCATTAGAAGCAGTGAAAAGCTGTGAGAACTTCCCGGGGACTTTGCAGAGACAGGATACAGGGCCTGAAGATAGTGCTGACAACTGAAGAAACAATTCCAAGAAATGGAGAGAGAGAAAAAGGGGTCTCTTGACATCATTTGAGTCCCAGGTAAAGCCATGACTAAGCCACATTTGCTCTTGGATCGTTCAGCTGTGTGAGCCCCAAAATTCCTTAAGCTGGTTTGAGCTTTTAATCGAAAACAAAGATCCATCTTAGATGGGCCTTTGATACAACAGCTTGCTAACCTGTTGTTGTTCAGTCCCTCAGTCATGTCTGACTCTGTGACCCCATGCACTGCAGCATGCCAGGCTTCCCTGTCCTTCACTGTCTCCCAGAGCTTGCTCAAACTCATGTCCATCGAGTCAGTGGTGCCATCCAACCAACTCATCCCCAGTTGCTCCCTTCTCTTCCTGTCTTCAATGTTGCCCAGCATAAGAGTCTTTTCCAATGAGTCTGCTCTTCGCATCAGGTGGCCAGAATACTGGAGCTTCAGTTTTTAACTTGTGTACTCTCTGTTTCCCTTAACACGTATGTCAAATTTCTTCTCTGAAGAAGAAATTTGTCACAATGCTCTGATCAAGACACTTGACCAAAACCCTTTTTAATCAAAGCCATCTCCTCACTTGCTTGCCTCAAAATCTGTTTCCCATCTCCGCCCCCAGCAGTCATACCCACACGCATTCTACTTCAGTACCATTGTGCATCTCACTCTGACCTTTTCCCACCTCATCCTTTTAATTCATTACATAAATATTTGGTGAATGCTTCCCGAGTGCCAGGCACTGGATTCTGGGATTCAGCGACAAACCAAACAGACAAGAATTCATGTCTCCTTGAAGCTGACAGTGAATATGGGAAGACTGGCACTAAAGAAATAAACAGAAAACATAGCAAGGATCACTTGGAGAAAGATAAAGCCAAGACAGGGAACAAAGAATCCTGGGTGGGGGCGTGCCATTTAAATGGGATTGTCAGAGAAACTGACATTTTAGCAGAGAATGGAAAGGAGGAAGGAATTGGAGAAAATCATTCCAAGGAGAAGGGAGAAAGAAACAGCAAGATGTTGAGTCAGGAGCAGCGAGGAGGCCAGGGAAGTTGGATCAGAGTGAAAGGAAGAAGGCGAGTGGTAGGAAGTAGGTCAGGTAACCAAGGCCAGATGTTGTGGAGTCTTACTCCATGATAATGATTTCTGCTCTCAGTCGAAGTAGGCAGGGAGCCTCTGGAAGTTCTGAGCAGAAGACGAACACGACTTGTCATCACTCTGGCTACCGAGTTGCTAGGAGATTGCAAAGAAGCAAAGGGTGAAGCTGGAAGCACAGATGGGGGAATTGTTGTTGATACATCCAGAAGAGAGATAAGGCAGGGCCGAGCCAGCGTGGTGAGTGGACAAGAAATATTTGGATCCTGGAGACAGTGAAAGTAGAGACCATAGCAGCAGCTAATCGACTGGGTGGAGAGAGAGAAGGAAGAGGGGAGGGAGCAGGGGATGAAGAAGAGAGGCTGACGTCAACGTTCCCAGGAAGGACGGGCTTGCTGTTTACTGATACAGAGAAGCTACAGGGCGAGGAGGAGGCTGGGGCTAGAGCCTAGGACTGTGGCTTCCCTAGTGGCTCAAACAGTAAAGAAGCTGACTGCAACGGAGGAGACCCAGGTTGGCTCCCTGGGTCGGGCTTATCCCTGGAGAAGGGATAGGCTACCCACTCCAGTATTCTTGCCTGGAGCACCCCATGGACAGAGGAGCCTGGTGGGCTACAGTTCATGGGGTTGCGAAGAGTTGGACACAACTGAGTGACTAGCACTTTCACTTCACTTTGGTGTAAGAGTGAGAGGCCTGTGATACATCCAAATGAAGGAAAGCTCTAGAAAGTGATCAGGAATAAGGGTCTGGGGTTCAGGAAGAGTCCTGGGTTGAACACAGAAATTTGGGGGACACACATATAGTTAGTACTTAAAGCTCGATGACGAAGTGCAATGGCCTAGGAATGAGAATGGAAGGAGAGAAGAGGAGCAGGACTTTTAGGTCCAGAATGGGAATATCTGTTCTCTTACTTTATTGAATACATTAAATCAATTAAAAGACTGACAATGTTTACAAACAATATGACCCAACAGATATACATGATTCCATCAGTTTTTCCAAAAGTAAAATTCAAAGGGTGAAAATGAGAAGAGAGGGGACTCATTTTTAAAAAACAATGAACTGCGAAGCAAAAAATCATATAGGCCAACAATGTATGCAATAATTTTTTTTTTTTTAAGAAACTTTCACGAGCAAACTAGGAAAACTATGTGTATTTTTGTCCAGTTAGTTTAATTTAAAATTTCGTATGCTTAGACATGTAATAAAAAATTTTGCTCCAAGCGCCAAATCCATTCTTACTAAGAATAAACAACTGGAGTGGATGGCCTTTGGAGTGGTGCAAACATCACAATATCAGTTCTCTGATCAATTCAGATTCATTATTAAATAGCTTACAGGAAGGATCATTATTTGAAAATAACTTTGCATAAATTTCAAAAACCATTCTGCAATTCAGAGTTTTACTCATTCAACTAGGCTTCATTTCTAACAAATTACAATTATTGACGTTTATTTTCTGTAGCATATGTGACCTTTACTTGGTAACCAAAGGGTCAGTGCTATAACCCTATCTACAGTTCCTTTCTAAAAGACTTTTGGTACTTTTTTTGCCTTGGAGACACTATTTACAAATGACTGAAAAAAATATAGCTTAAATATGTATGGATCTGCGTACTGCAGGAAGGGTAGGTACTAGCTTCCTATGTATTACACAAGACTGACTACAGTGTATAATACAGAATGCATTATTTTAATTAATTTATTCATAGCCCATCTTGTCACAAAATGATTTAAAGCAGCTTTCAGAATTCACATGATAAAACCACATTTGTTTAAAAAATAAAGGAATAGTTCAGAAAATTGGAGCCAGTGGGAAAATGAAAGTAGAGAATTTGAAATGATGCCTGGAACTGACTTTCAATATTCATACAACAGCATCCAGTGCTGTTTTCCCAATAATTCCTCTTATCTGTGTCCACATTTGCACATTTCATTTCCTACTATTTAATAAAAATTTCAAATTACTGGCTCAGTTCAATAGGATGAGTATTCATTTTCTATTAATTTAGATACTTAATAGAGAAACCAAAGTGAAGAGAATGAACTGACAGGAAATAGCAGCTCACAGCGAGGAGGAAGAAATACCCAGGCAGACCGTCCACACACACATTCCTTTTCAGTAATTAGGATGCTGTTGAAAGAATATCTGACCAAGAATCAATAGCTCCTGAGCTCCAGTTTTGGCTCTGCTGCTTATAGTTAACATAAACTTAGGAAACATCAACCTTCTTCTTTAGGATTCTGTTCCTCAATCTGGAAATCTGTCCCCTTCTCCTTTACGGGGATGCTATGTGGATCAAAGGGCTAACAAATTTGAAAGTATCTGAAGAGTTGCAAAGAACTTTAGCATAAAAACTGTATTGGAAATAGACAAAATAAGTCAAACACTTAAAAGAAAAAACTAAAAGCAGATTACTTGGAGATGTGAATATTTGTTCTGAGATTTTTTTTCTTGCCTAACAGCCATCAATTTCCACCTCTTATCCTGGGTGCTTGCAAAGAAACATGCCTCTTCTCTTCTGCCTAACACTTCTGGTGGGTAATGAAGTTCTGGGATTTCCTCTCAACATGTCTTCATTCTTGACTGCCCCTTGAATTTCTAGAGCTACACTGTATAACCTCTTGAAGCTAGACTATGTGTAGCTTCTACCTTTTAGCTTTTTCTCTTCTGACAGACCTCAGGTCTTTGGGCTGGTCACACTGTCAGAAAACAGGGGTTATCTGATTTGACTGCCTGGAACTTCGAGAGGTTGCAGTTCTCTGTCAACTGGCCTCCTTCACAGCTATGTCAAGATCATATGGGCCAATCCTGGCCAAGGGACCCCAAGGGGGGGGGTCTTGTAGAAGCTTCTAGAAAAGGCTCTCCTTCATATTGACAAGAGATGCAGGAGAGAAAACATCTTTCTTTGTGACTGGATGTGATACTGGCTGCAAGAGATGCTGAAAACGATTGTGGTCTCTTCAATTAAAGATGGTGGACCAGAGAGAGGAGAAGTGCAACTGAGCTGCTAAAATTGTGCCCCCAGGTTTCTTATTGTGTGAGATAATATTGAATTGGCCAAAAAGTTCATTTGGGTTTTTCCATAACATCTTTGAACAAATTTTCTGGCCAGCCCAATAAATCCTGACATTTGCCACCACCTATAGCTGACTGCGGTTGCAGCTGGAACTCCTACCAGCATATCCAGGACCATTCACCCACTCACTCATTCGCTCACACACTCAACTTTATGCTCTTTCAGAACGCAAGCTAGGCTGGTGCTTCCTCTGCAATGGATACTAAATGAATGTTGTTGGAATTGCTACAAATGCTGATAAAAATAACCCAGGATTATTGGTCTTCATGGTGTACACTGGTCTAGTTGTTTCTCTCTTCTTGGAAAGGGTACCAATCTCAAGCTATAGGAAAATTTCCTTGTTACTCATTTTTAGAGTTGGAAAACAACTTTCTTTTCCCAACTGAGGATCACTAGAATTTTTCTAATAAGTTCTTAAACTACTGTTGCCATCAATACAAGAACTCTAAAAATGAAATGTATGACTCAATCAAACTTTTTTTCTTCTGGGACTTTGCATCTAATGAAACGGAAACTAAGGAGTAGGATCGTGAAAAGCGTATTAATTTTTTTAAATCAATCAATTCTGAACGTTTATGTGAAGGAACCAAACCCATCCCAAAGGGCTTCTTCCTTTACAATTTATTGTTTCAAAGCAAAATCTCCATTGGGTTTTACTCAAGTATTTAGCAACTTTAGATATTTTCTAAGGGTACCATATACGGTTGTGTTTATTTGGAGACTCAACTCCTTAGATTTTCATAGGTTCCTTCAAAGGATAATGCTATTTCAAAAATCAAAAGAACTTTGGACTCTCCTGCTTGAAAGAAAAAATGTAAACACTGCACATATGAAGGAATAAAACTGTCACAATTAAAATCCACCCTATCAAATTAAAAATGAAACCTTGAATGATTGCCTCGGGTATAACTGCTATGATGTATTTTATTCCATAAACCACAGAGAGGGAAAGATGGTTTGAGTTTTCTCCATTTACTAAGTCACCATAACAAACCATTAAGGGCATCTGAAAGAGCAGTTCCCAGGACCCAATCCTACCATTCTATCTTGCCACCAGGTGTTTCGCACCAATCCACCACTTGGCACTGAACCAAGAAGGATGCTTTGCATTGAAAACTCCCTAACACTCCCCAGCAGAAGTCAATGTCACTGAAAGTCATGATGACATTTCTTTTCAGCTAACAAACACACTCAAAGAAATCACTTTGGCTATTTATGGGAGCAAAAGCTCAAACATGGGCAGGCCCAGCCTTGGACCTTTGTGCAGCTCTGGTTTGGAGGACGGCTTAATATTATGTAAAGAGGTCTCAGTGCATTTGAAGGGTCAGAATGCATTAAGAAATTCAAAAAATTTTTCTCACGTGCCAACCCATCCCAAGCAGTGTTTTTGCCAATTAGGAAGCATTCATGAAAAATACAGTCATGGAGCTGTGATGGGGGATGACTCGTGGAAGATGAAGAGCAAGGAACAGTCTTTGCTCCATGGCAACAGGTTACGGGAAGTGGAAAAGGATCAGGTGTAATAAACTTTGGCTCCTCTCCCCCTGTGGCAACAGTGCATGCATTCTGTCATTGCAGATAGGGACAAAGTGAGCTGGCTCCAGCAGGAACACACACTGGCTCTTGTAGCCATCTGCTGGCCTGGACATGGAGTGGGTCAGTGTTATGATCAGTTCAGAAGGACCAATGCTGTTGAAGGTCCCCTTTACTGCCCATTTTCAAATTGGCTAAAATATTCTCCCCCACCCACTCCTGGCCAAATGGACTCCATATATGAGACATCATATTAAATACATCATCTTTTGTGTAGGGGGGAGTATCACACTGTAGTAATAGTTCACTTATAGTTGTTGCATCACTTGGGCAAACACTCTTGGCTTACTTCTCATGAAATCGTGCTGCAATTTAGAATAAATTATTATGATGTACATAATAACTAGCCCAACTCCTGGCACACGAACAGTGGTTATTTAAAAAAGAAAAACAGTGGTTATATAAAAAGGGAAATGGAAATCACATATAATTATCTAGCTATGTCGATAGGGGGTGGTCTCTCGTTTGACGATCTGGGTTCCTGCTTGACTCCTTTTGACTTGGCATGCGAAAGAAATTTTAAGAAAATGTAATTTGTGCCGGGAAAGAAGAGAACACAGAGCAAGGCTTGGCTTCTAAGCTTGGAATCTTCATCACAGCTTCTGACCCTTGCTCCCAGTAGTTCTCATTCGAAATTTCCCACGTGTGCTGCGCTGATCCCCAGCTAAGGCCGACCAATCAGCAGGGTGGGAACGCTCTGGCGTTCCCACGTCTCCACTGTGCTCGGCACTTTCCATCAGCCCATAAGGGTGGTGCCTTTGCCTCTTTCCCTCTCTCCAAAAAAGAAGCCCTAGTAGTATCAGCCCTGAGAGGGAGCGGACTCTTTTCTCCACTCTGCTCTGAAGCTCTTATTAATTCCAAGCACCACGATGAATTTTCTCTGGCATTCCCAACATCAGCTACAGAAGCCACAACTTTCAGAATAATTAACGGGTCCCTGATGGAGTAGGTGAATGCTTTCTGCCTCGCAGTGATACCACTGATCATTTCTAGATATGCATGATTCTTCGCTTTGATTTTCAGTGTTCCCAGAGAGGTTATGATTTTGTGTTTTCAATTTTTACATAGTTACTGATATCAGGGATGGAGGGTTATGACTTAAAGGTTGAGGAATCTAAGGTCTATGGGTACTGAATTAAAAACAAACAACAAAACACATTTTTTCTTAGCAATACAGTATTACAGTATTTTTTTAAACAAATAATTACCGAGCTCCCATTTTCTGCCAAGTATTTTCTAGGTGCTGTGGATATCAGTGAATAAAACAAGCAAAAATCCCTGCTTTCATAAAGTTTGCATTCTATTAGGTTTCAGCATGCATAATACACAGTGAGTTAAAGGTGCTAAGTGCTAGAGCTAAAAGGAAGAAAAGAATAAAGGGCTAGGAGTATATATATGTGGGAGCAGGTCACAGTGTCACATGGCATGGTGCAGATGGGCATCACTGCCAAGGTGACATCTGGAGGTACTTTGATAGGGCAGGCACCTGATCAATTTCATGTACTAATAGCAGTGATTTCTCTCTATTTCTGAAGTGCCTGTGTGTGTGTGTGTGTGTGTGTGTGTGTGTGTGTGTGTTAGTTGCTCATTCATGTCCAACTCTTTGCAACCCCATGGACTGTAGCCCGCCAGGCTGCTCTGTTCATGGGATTTCTCGGCAAGAATACTGGAGTGGGTTGCCATGCCCTTCTCCAGGGGATCTTCATGATCCAGGGATTGAACCCGGGTCTCCTGCATTGCAGGCAGATTCTTTACTGTCTGAGCCACTAGGGAAGCCTTAAGATATCATTTCTAATTCTCAAAATAATCCTGTAAAGCTTCATCTTTTTTGCTTGTTTGTTTGTTTCCAACAGAAAAATGAAGACTTAGAATAGGGTCAAGATTACATAGCAAATACCTGGCTCAGCAGAGATTTGAATTCTGGGAACTGTTTGTAAAGCTCATGGTCCTCCCACCATTTTGGGAGTTTCCCAAGATGTGGTTTTCCCAAGGTGTGATTAGGAAACTAGCAGAAAGCCCTGGAGGCATTCATTAGTGCACAATTCTGGGCCCCATCTCATTGCTATTCAGTTTGACTCTCTGGAGTGCAGCCCAGGAATCTGAATGTCTGACAGATTTTTCTTACGACTCTGCTGCATGTTCAAGTTTGATAACTATGATTTTAATCTGCTGCTTTGGTCTTTTGATAGAGTGATCATCGTGGTGGGTGTTATCATGACCTCTTTCCAGCTGGATGATTTCTAACCCAGTGTCTGAAAAGCAAACAACCAGTTTAAAAAAAAAAAAAAAAAAAAGACTGTCGAAGCCACGCTCTCAAATTGCAGGTCAGCCTCTAAAGCTGGGTATCGCTTCTGTATTCTGGGACAAAGTCAGGTTCTTTTTGGCCCTTTCCCATTAAGTCAGATATTAGCCACTTGGGAAAGGCAGTGTCAACATGTGGAAATAAAGGACATTATAACACTCAGAACAAGCTTTGGGTCCCTGCCAGGCCTCTGTGGGTTTTTATACCCCTTTCATCAGTTCCATGGAACCACGCCTCTAGAGTGCATTTTGCCTTGAAGGACAAACTCACAGCCACCTTTTCTATCAAGTCTTCCTTTCTGATGCCAATGGGAAGTGATGCCTCCCACTCTGACCTCATAAACATTTCCAAGAACTGTGAAAGAGTACAACAGCTAACCACCTTTAACCATTAGGTTCTGTCTAGCTTCATCCTTTCTTGTTTGGAATTACTGCGCTACTTCTGAAAGCTTCTTAAAACAAAACAAAATGAAACAGCTATATACAGGAATGAATTTTTGTCCATTCACACAGACCAGCTTTGCCAACCAGTCACCAGTGTCAGTATAACAAACTAGATTCTGAAATGCCAAATATTCCAAAAAGCATCTACAAGTGAGGAGATTAATTAATAAAAAGAGGTGAAGCTAGGGCATAGAACTGTGCAGATTTTAGAACTAGAAGGGATCTTGGTTATTATTCATTCTAACCTAGTCCTTTGCTAATTAAAGAAATGGAAATCAAAGAAGATGAGGTCTCAGAGCTAACGTATAGTAAGTGTTAGTCGCTCAGTCGTGTCTGACTCTTTGTGACCCCATGGACTGTAGCCCACCAGGCTCCTCTGTCCATGGGATTCTCCAGGCAAGAATACTAGAGTGAGTTGCCATTTCCTCCTCCAGGAGATCTTCCTGACTCAGGGATTGATCATGGGTCTCCTGCATTGCAGGCAGATCCTTTACCATCTGAGCCACCAGGGAAGCCATGTATAGTAAAGAGAGGACTATAGCAAAGTCAGTTTTCTTTTTGCTGACCTAGGCCAGACATCTTTGTCAGGTCCTCCTACTTCATTGTCCTTCTTCTCAATATATAAATCTCAAAGGTTGTCTAAGGAGATCAAGAATGCTTACGTGAATGGTGAACTGACTCTGAGAAAGGTAGCCTTAATTCCTCCATGCCTATACCTTTTCATAAGGAGTAAGGATCAGTAATATGGAAATCATCATACATCACAGAGGTACCACTGAGTCATTCATTAATCCAACCAATATTTCCTGTGTTTCCACCAAGTACCAGGTGTAGGGGTAATGCAGTAAAAAAAAAGTAGATGGAAATGAACAAAAATTCACTCCGACAGAAAGCTTATATTCTAGTGGGGAAACACAAACAAGAGAAATGAATAAAGTCCTTATGAGTAATGATGAGTGCTAAGAGGAAAAGGCAGGGAGAGGGAATAGGAAGTGAGGATGTGCGTGCATGGTTGTGGGCTGTATGTTAGACAAGGTGGCCACGGAAGGCCTTGTTGAGAAGTACAGATCACAACTGGGGAGTGCAAATATGAGCTACTACCCAAGAGAATTCTGACATCAGTCTCTACAGGGAATGGCAGACAGAGATGAGATCTGGAAAACGCTGGGAAAGATTTGAGTATCGACATTCTTCTGGTGCTGTTAATAATCTAGGCAGTAGGAAATGGAAGGAGAGGAATGGAACAATTAAAATGGCAGCAACTAGACTTTGAAGGAGGCCATGAGGCAATTTGCTAGTATCTGAGGCGAAAAGAAATGTCTGATGGTTTGTGGTTTCACATAAAGAACTTTGCTTAGAATACAGAATTTAGAGCATGGAATTCAGATTGACAAGCAGTATTATTATTATTATTTTTAATCTACAGAGCATGAAGCAATGCCAAGACTACTTGGCAAGATGATATGTGACTTAAAATTTGATGAAAATGTTGAAAAATTCAAACATCTGATTTACCCAAATATGTAATTAATTACGAGGATTTTAGCTGAAGGGTGAAATTTATATTGTTGTTGCTGTTTAGTTGTTAAGTTGTGTTAAGTCTTTTGTGACCCCATGGACTGTAGCCCGCCAGGCTCCATCTGTCCATGAGATTTCTCAGGCAAGAATACTGGAGTTGGTTGTCATTTCCTCCTCCAGAGGATCTTCCCAACCCAGGGACTGAACCCGCATCTCCTGCATTGGCAAGTAGATTCTTTGCTACTGAGCTACCAAGGAAGCCCTGAAATTTATTATACAGAGTTCATGAAATTTTCCATGGTTTTTTTTTTTTTTGAGAGTCTACTGCATGCAACACATAGGCAGTGCCTCAGAGACTCAAAGAGGAGCAAGACACATTTCTACTTCAGTGAACTTTTCACTGCAGTAGATCCATTTTCACTTCCTCCTGGGCATCCAGAAGGAATTCATTTCTCCACTTCCCTTGCAGTGAAGTACAATTTGTGGCTGAGTTCTGGCCAATAGGATTGGAGTGGGCAAGATGGATGTCCCTTTTAGGTCTGGCCCATGAAATCCTAGGGGATTGAAGAGTCTCAAAATGCAAGGAGCTAGGGTCCCTATGTCACCAGCAGGAAGGCTGTCCACTAAACATCTGATTAAAATTTCTGTGATATTTGTGTCTATTGTACTGAAGTGCTGAGATCTGAGCCAATTTGGGTTGCCCAAATCATACAATTATTGATGAACATTTGCATAGAATTTTACAGTTTGCAGAATGCTTTCACATATCAAAGGATTCTGGGAACCGCCCTGGGAAACAGGTCATATTTTAATTTTTTCCCCATTTCCCCAAAACTGAAATTGATGCTTATTGAATACTGAATTACTCGGTCATGATCACAAAGGTGCAACAGAGAGAGCAAATATTCTAAACCACTGGCTCTCAAATTTACAAAAATAACTGATATAAGACAAGGATGGAAATAAATATAAAACAAAGCCTTTGATAAACATAGACAAAATATTAGGGAAATTCAAAAGAGGGAATTAGCACACTCAGCTGAAGAAAGCCACCAAAGGCTCTAGTGGAATAGGTAAGATCTATAGTAAGTGTTTGCAAATTAAAAAAGAAATGTATGAAGAACCATCAAGAAGGTTCCTACAAATTTTGATATGTGCTATGAGTGGTGAATAGACACAGAAGAGACTTGGCATTTGTTCTAATGATCCAAGGGAAGTGGGAGCAAGCAATGAAGTTTTTCTGAAGGAAAACAGGAACCAGGAATTCAATACAAATCAAAAAAATATTTACTGGTGCCTGCTAGATGGAGAGCCTTCCAAAATTGTACAGAGGATACAGAGAGGCAATAACAAGGGCACAGCCTGTGTTTTAAATGCGTTTATAATCTACTAGGGGAAATAGCCATACATGACTTCAACACAATGTTAAGATAAACATCAATAGGAACAGTAATAGGGTTCAAGGGACAGAGAAGTGACATGGCAAAGTGATGTGAGAAAGACACAGGGAAGATAGGTAGAGCTTCATGCAGGAAGCAGAATCTTCGATTGACCTTGGAGGAGGGGCCATTGCTGAAGATAGTTATAAATACATGAATTCATGGGGGCTACATATAATTCCAAAAAGAAGTCTTTTTATCAATTTTGGGGGCAAGGACACTGCTATACAATTAATCAAGTGACTCCAAAACATGACTATTGTTTAGGAGACAATGAAGTGAAATTTATAATTTGGATATGTTTGTTTAAACGTGGAATCATAAACTTACAGTGATGTCATAGGTAGGTACATTTCTATTCCTACTGAAATTGCCTGGCTTCCAGGGAATTCAGTCAATGACCAGTACTATGAGCCAAAAGGTGGTGTCCCTGTTTCATTATGCCACCAAGAGGCAATCAACAGGCAGCTTACTGAGATGTCCTGCCAAACACGGGACACTCACCATGAACAGGGCTTCATAATTTTCAATCATTTTCTGCACCACAGCAATGATGGCTGTGCTCTCTTCAGCGCGGGCCGAACTCTGGACTGAGAACTCTTTGTCTGACGACTTCTGCTTGTGCAGCAGGTTGGGTCCAAATATGGTGGCCAAGTTTAGAGATGTCATTTTGTTCCCAGTGACCTATAGAAGCAGAGGATACAAGAATGTTGTGATTTTCGCTTTTCAAAACACTGAGTGGTTAAATAATCGATAGAATCTTTTTACTTTCTCATTTTTTTTTCTGCAAGGACCACATCATCTCTGTCAGAATCCATGAAGGGCATCACATTTTCCCTTTGCTTCACATCTTGAAGTTCATAGCTCAGTGGTCATATCAATAGCATACTGAGTAAAATTTTAGAATGCTGTTTTTGTGAAACTGGTACTATATAAAACTTCTATCCTGTCTGCTCTCAAAAAATATTGATGTTCATCAATTTGACTGACCATCTATCCATCCCTCTATCTATCCCTTCATCCATCAACTCATCATCTCTTTATTACTCCATCCACTCAGTACCCACCATAGATAGAGGCATTTTTCATGGATTCTAATTATTCTAAATTTTTTTTCAACAAAGATCACAAACCACTCCTTATTTTAAAGGGTTCACATTCTAGAGGAGAAAAGCAATTGATCAATTACAAGTAGTCGAGAAGATCCCCTGGAGGAGGGAATGGCAACCCACTCTAGTATTCTTGCCTGGAGAATCCCATGGACAGAGGAGCCTGGCGGGCTACAGTCCATGGGGTCAAAAAGAGTCAGACACGACTGAACTGACCGAGCACGCATGCATGAGGATAAAGTATGAAACTATCAACTCTGGAGGCCCCAGGGAAGACACTCCAAAGAGAGGCAACATTTGCCCAACACCTTGAAGGAGAATAGAATTCGCCAGGCTGAAAACAGAGGAGCTGGTGCAGGGGGCACCTCCACAGTGGTGAGAACACTGTATGCAAAGACAGAAATAGATAAAATATGCCAAGGCACCCCAGGAAGCTCAGCAAGGCAGAGGGTGCTACAGGAAGGCCTGGTGAGGGCCAGATGAAAGTCACCGCTACGTGTCCCCTGAGGGGCAAACCTGCTCCAGGTTGAGAACCACTGATCTAGGCCAGTTATTTCTCCTGTTGAAATCTGTTGAAAATCTATAAATGCCCAGGTAAGTATGGGAACTGTGAATGCCTGGGGAGGTTCCTTTGCCTGGGAAGGTCTGCATGGCCTTCGAGAGACAGGTATAAAATTCTTCGAGAGACAGCATAAAATTCAAACACAGAATCAATTCCTGACTCACAGCTAAGACTCAGCCTCTGGAGTCCCCACCTTGTCCCATGGAGCCCTGAGTGGATGGCTACCCAGCCCTGCAAGCCCAGCATGGCACTTGCCTGCGTGGGTGCTCAGTAGCTCAGTCGTGTCCAACTCTTTGCAACCCCATGGATTGTAGCCCATCAGGCTCCTCTGTACATGGGATTCTCCAGGCAAGAATACTGGAGTGGGTTGCCATTCACTGCTCCATGGGATCTTTCCAATCCAGGGATCGAACCTAGGTCTCCTGCATTGGCAGGGGGATTCTTTATCATTACCACTAAAGTAAAGATAAAGGGGTGTGTTATTTTTAGAAGGCGAGGCCGTTTTCAAGTTTGCCGCCAAATGGAATGATTTCATGTGGTAAACACTGGGAACTTTTAAGAAAGTGCCCTTTATGTACAATGGTTCAATTCCGTTTTTCCTTTGTTTCATTTTATCGATATAAAACTTGACAAGTTTTCATATTATTTTTCATTTCTCTTCCTGGAAACTCATGGCTGAGGATAAAACCAAATGTGCTCTATTTTCAAATTCATCCCTTTAAAACTCAGAGGCATTTGGAATGCTTCCCCTTCCCCTCTTAAAGTAATATTGGGGTTTTCTAATTAAAACAACAACAACATGATCAAATAGAAGAATTTGTTTTCTTTGCAAAGAATGTTTATTATAAGGACAATCCAGAACCCTGCACCCTGCTTCCGCTCGCTTGTCTTCTCCTGGTGCTATTTTGGGAATGCAACACAAGCCTGCTGTTAAAATGCACCAAGATTCCAGCTGCAGACCACGATGCTGTGGTTTGTTAACACTTTTTTTGTTTTGGTTGGTTTTACTTAATTGTCTTTTAAACTGGAAAGGAGATTTGCTTACAGATGGCATCCACCTTTGTCCCCCATGTTACAGCATCTCTCTCTTTCTTGCTTGCCCCCATCACCTTTCTCTATGACTGGCTAATATAATGTGCACTTGGGCTTGCTCCATTATTTATCAGAGAATTCAGGGAAAACATTTATCTCTAAATAAGCATCCTAGATCATTTCTAAGCTGAATATGAATAGCTCACATTTATTAAAAGTTCAGCATGTCGGTGAGGGAGAGAAGGATTGGGAGTTTTGGATTAGCAGAAGTAAACTTGAACATAGAATGGAATAAACAACAAGGTCCTACTGGAGAGCACAGGGAGATATATACAATGCGTGCTCACAGCTAACTTGGGTCCGACTCTCTTCCAGCCCCATGGACTGTAGCCCGCCAGGCTCCTCTGTCCGTGGGATTTTCCAGGCAAGAATACTGGAGTGGGTTGCCACTTCCTTCTCCAGGGGATCTTTCTGACTCAGGGACTGAATCCAGGTCTCCTGTACTGTAGGCAGATTCCTTACCATTTGAGCTACCGGGCAAGCCCTACTTGAGCCCCTACTCTATGATAAACCATCTTGGAAAAGAATATGAAAGAGAATGTACCTATATAACTGAATTAGTTTGTTGTACAGCAGAAATTAACACAACACTATAAATCAGCTATATGTCAGTAAAATAGAAAAATTTTTCAAGTTTAGCACGTAGAGTCACTGGGCTAGGGGCTTTGCATAGACTGTTGCGATTCCTTCTCACTCCTCACAAGATGAAGCCGCTGCTGCGGTCATCATTATTCTACAGACAAGGAAAGGGATGCACAGAGCCTGGTTCCAGGCAACCTCTGCCCCTCACTCTTGCTGGCAGAGCCAGCACAGCGGGCACATGGGAAAACTGGCTCCAAAGCCCGGCCAGGGTGAGGAGAGTCAGGTACTGACCCTGCTACAGAGCCAAAGCCAAGCTTCCACTTCCTTGAGGCCTGTATCTCATCAAAGGCCCATAATCCCAGCCCTGTGCTGGTGGTCTGTAACTTCTTTTTGCCTCATAAGATTCTCTGAAGAACTGGAGGCTAGCTATGGACCCTCTCACCAAAAAAGAAAAAAAAAAAGTATACATTCACACCACATATTCCATGCCATGCCAGGGAGTTCTTAGATAACCTGAAAACCACTGCTCTAGACGTTTCCATGATGTCCCTGCAATATTCTCTCTACAGGAAATGAAATCTTTCTTGCATTTGGGAATTTCTCTTTTCCCCTAAGGAGCAAAACAAATAGCAAACTGAAGAAAATGGAATAAAGCAAAACAAACCCAAGATAGCAAAACATTTGATAAAATCCCACTATTTTTTCCCCCTAAAGCACTCATTTACTGGTCAATAATTTTTCTCACACCCTTCTTTTAGACATCTTTAAGATACCGTCAGTGATGCATGGGAGTTTAAGCACCTATTAGAAAAGATATTCATCTTATAAAAGAGGAAGTTCAAGTCTCCCCCTACCCCAACTCTATTTTCCCTCCTCTTCCTCTGTTTTATAAAAACAATTTCACATAGTAAGGTGCTGGCAGAGCCTGTGTGGGCCTCCAAGCTCCTTGACCCTCTGCATCATTTTTCTTCCTTTTGCAATGCGTAATAACTGCCCAAGAGACAGGTAACACACCTAGCACAAACTAACAAACAGGTAAGAGCAAAAGTTGAAAACTGCTTGGTTTCTTGACTGTATTTTACGGTTGAATTTTTCTCTCACTCCAGTGTGCCCATTCTGAGTTCTCTACCTGTTCATAACAAAGCAACTTACATCATGAATAAAGAACCTCTCTCTCATTCCTCCTTCCTTACCCTTCTTTTCTACCAGAAGGGGTTTTAAGCTAACTCCCATTCCCAGGCCATACTTCTGTGGCCTGCTTACTCAACCCCTGCACACCCTTTAATATGGTGTTTAAATTCAATCTCCCCCGCAAAGCGATTCTTAACTTTTCTGGTCCACGTTCATCACTTCATCTCTGGAGTTCTGCAGTGACTCTGTGTTGAGATTTCTAATTCTATATTTGCCTTGTGTTTTTACCCCCTCCACCTAGGATGCCATGGCGTTCCGGGAACATGAATTAGAAAATTCCTGAATGATGCTCACTGGTTTAGAGGAACACAGAGTAGGTGCTCAGAACATACACGATTCAGATACCAAGGCCACTCTTCTATGGAAACATTTATAATGTGAGGTGCTGTTTTTCACAGTGCTATTCCTATGAAAACTTCATAACTCACTTTCCTCCTGTCTCAAACCAATCTACAACATAGATTATATCACCTTAGTCAACTCCTTCCAAAGATTCATGGCTTAAAAGAATCAACCACCTACCACTGGCAAAGGCATTCAGTACTCTGGGAACTTAGCCCGATTTCCTCTCAGACCTCATCAGTACTTTCCCACACTGCAGCCTCTAGTCCAAGATGGCTGTGTGGGCTACATCTTCCTGTAACTTCTGAACATTTCACAGAAGCAATGCTCTCCTCATATTTCCTCTGTCTCTCTAATTTTTGGTTACTGGTCCTTCATTTTGACTCAAGGTTTAGGTTAAGAGTGTCTAGAAACCCTTGTCATCTCTTGCTTCCCGTACAACTTTGCTGTTACCACCACATATTTTTCTATGCCTTGTAATAAACTAGTTTTCTCAATGACTGTGCAGTAGCAGTTGAAGAAGTTTTGTGTCCAAAGTTTAGATAAGGAAGTCCAGGTTTAGGAGGTTAACAGATTTGTCCAAGAACACAGAATCAATGAGTTATAAAGCTACCAAGTATTTACAACCAGGGTGGGACCCCCATCATCTCCGGGGAAAGAGGGACTTCCCGGGCGACACTAGCAGTAAAGAACCCGCCTGCCAATGCAGGAGATGTAATAGACGTGGGTTTGCTCCCTCGGTCGGGAAAATTCCCTGCAGAAGGGCATGGCAATCCACTCCAGTATTCTTGCCTAGAGAATCCCACGGACAGAAGAGCCTGGTGTGTTAGTCCATGGGGTTGCAGAGAGTCAGACACGACTGAAGCGACTTAGCACGCACACATGCAAGGATGTTTTCTTTTCTTTGCCATAGGCAATGCAGTCTTGTTTAGCATTTGGACTGAAAGAAAGTCTGGAAATGATTCTAAAAAGGCACAAGTGATTTCCACTGGACATTTTGCTTTCCTCAGTGCCTTCTTAAATCACCTAAAACCTGACTTCCTTCACACATAGTACTTAAGAAATGTCAGAGAGGCGTTTCATGTAACTGGGAACCCAGACAGGGCTCTGCCTTAACCCAGTGATTAGGCAGATGATTCTATAGCTTATAGTCAATAAAGGCTGACACCCAGTCGGGTAATATAACTACTTAACAATTATGCGAATTACAGTATATCCAGTGAAGAGCAGTGTGGGCTGAAGGAAGGTGTCAGTGTCATATTATGAAACCTGAAGCCAGCAGAGTTTCACTAATAACTGCTATGGAGATAAACGGCTAACTCAGGGAAGTTCTATTCTCACACTGATAGGGACGATGAGGATAAGAAAGGTAGAATTGCTTTTCTGGATTAAAGCGAAAAAAAATTACATATAGGGAAAGAAACCTGACAATTACAGAAATGAATCCATGACACAGCTGAGTTCTGCTTAATAGGATTTAAAATAGAAAGCTTCTGAGGTAAGTAACCTTGGAATGTCTTTGGCTCCTTGTTGATTTACAATGCATGTTAGCATAGTAAAGGGTCTGAGCTCTCCTGGGGAATAAAAGGTCAGGGACAAGTATGACTGCATGGTTTCAAAAAAGGGAAGAAGGTTTCCTGTTAGGGTTAAGATTAAATAAGTTGCTCGCTAATAAACTCTGGGAGTTGGTGATGGACAGGGAGGCCTGGCGTGCTGCAGTTCATGGGGTCGCAAAGAGTCGGACACAACTGAGCGACTGAATTGAACTGAATAGGTCACTTAAAATTGAGGCCAGCATCTCTCCTTTGTTCAAGGGAGAAAGTGGAAAATACCTTGAAGTACCAAAGAACACCAGAGCCTAAGACCTCAGGTTGGGGGCCAAGTCCAACAAGAACATTCCAGAGGCGTCCAGAGGACTGCGGGGAACCTGTCTCTAGCAGCTGATACCAGGTGGCACTGAGATGCATTGTTGTTTAGTCGCTCCGTCGTGTCCAACTCTGTGCGACTGCATGGACTGTAGCCTGGCAGGCCCCTCTGTCCATGGGATTCTCCAGGCAAGAATACTGGCGTGGCTTGCCACGCCCTCCTCCAGGAGATCTTCCTGACCCAGGGACTGAACCCACGTTTCCTGCCTTGGCGGGCGGATTCTTTACTGCTGAGCCACCAGAGAAGCCGCCTTATTCTTTTTCAGCTCTCCCTTTCAAAACAGGAAAAAGGAAGAGGCGCGCATGCGTGGCGGCAGCAGGGGCGCACCTCCTGGCCGTCCTTGCTGACGTTGTCCTCGGCGTGCCTGGCCACGATGGACAGGAACTGCAGCAGGCGGTGGAGTGTGTCGCAGTTGCAGGGAGGTAGCAGGTAGATGAGGAGCTGCAAGGTGCCCAGCTGTTCCTCTGGCTCCAGCACTGAGCAAGGCAAGAAGAGGGGCTCTCAGTAAGTGAAGACGGAGGTCACTCCCTTCTGGCTCAACTGTCTTCAGAAAGGGATTAGCAAGGCAAGTCACCTTTCATTCCTGCCCCCCACCATTGGTTTAGCAATTCAACAGTAAGGTTCTATGAGGGATAGAAAGATCAACGCGACCTGGGGAAATGTAACATGCACAGAAATCATTCTAATCCAGGCGAGAAAGGTAACCTCATTTCCCTTACTTTCTTCTACTTCCTTCCCTTGGTGGAAATCCTCACAAACTTTAGGGATCACAGACCATTTGTGAACCATGTGGGAATGTTCTAAAATCTGAGTTTCTAACAGATTGGAGCCCCTGGTCTGTTGAGCAGTACACAAGAGGTAGTCTTTTTGTTGGCAATAAGCGAAACCCGGTACAAAGTCAGGGTCTTCTTCTCTGTTGTGAGCCTCTCACCTGCAGCAGGAAGGAACGCACGGAGGCTCGCACAGTTCCAACCACTTCCTCCTCCCGGTCGCCCTCCTGTTCTCCTTTGGGGATCTATGCCTCTAGCCCTGAACCAGCCACATTGCAAGTCCTGGTTCTGGGCTCTGCCTGGAATATTTCCCGTCCCCCTTTCTCACTCTGGGTTCCAGAAATGCAAACTCATTTTTAGGCATGGACTCAATCCACTCTGATACTCCAAAGCATCAGTTTGTAGCACTTTCTACTATCCTAGAGTTGTCTGAAGGCATGTCCAGTGTTTCTTGGCTACTTCCATTTGTTTCATGGCAACTTTCTTCCTGCCAATTCTCCCCAGGGTAAGTCTCAGAAAATTCCCCCAATGGCCCGATCATTAGAGATAGATAAATCAGGTCAAAATAGCTATTAGGAAACATATGCACAAGGTTTTGATGAGTGAGTGGGACATCCCAGTAAGACATCCCCGCAGATGGTTGGGTTACATACAGAGGGTATTGATGAAAGCTGTGTACAGCTCCCTGGTGAGCAGGGGGTCTGGCATGTCCCTTAGGAACTCCTTCAACAAGGCAGCCACATCATGGACGCTGTGCTCTTCCTCGAGGGAGACATCAACCCCACGGTCAAACTCCTCACGTAGCTGGAAAGACAATGGTTCCAGTGGCAGTCTCAGAACAGCACACCTCAACATTCAGCACCCAGCAAAAGAAGGGCTGTGACACCCAGCCTCAAGGAGTAGGTTTACCCAGGCCTCGCCCAGACCCCAGGAAGGAGGAGCAAACAACATGTGACCTTGATCTATAGAGTCTATGCAAACCCAGCCCTAAATATATGAAGTGAAAGTGTTAGTTTCACTATATATATATATATATATATATATAGCCACCAGGGAAACCCATATAAGCCCATATATATGTGTATATATCTATAGCCACCTGGTGGCTAAGACTGTAAAGAATCTGCCTGCAATGCAGGAGACCTGGGTTCGATCCCTGGGTCAGGAAGATCCCCTGGAGAAGGGAAGGGCAACCCACTCCAGTATTCTTGCCTGGAGAATCCCATGGACAGAGGAGCCTGATGGGCTACAGTCCAGGGGGTCACAAAGAGTCGACACAACTGAGTGACTAACACTTTCACTTTTAAATATATATATATACACACACACACACACACACACACACACGCATAGGAAATACATTATTAAATAAAAGTATCAGTGGGTTTACTGTTAATGACACAAGCAGCAGGGCTTGATAACGACATCCAGAAGGTTGGGAGGAAGAGCTAAGGGGTTAGGTCAACTCTGACTGTGGGAGGGAGGAATTAATCCATTGTATAGCAGTTTTGCATGTCAGCAGTTTTACCACGTTGGAATTCTGACATTTTCCACAAATACTAGACAAGGAAGCAAAGAGATTTTTCTGCAAACAATGAAATTAAACACCCTGAGAAACCATTTGTTTCTCTGAGCCTTGAAAGGTGACAATAACTAAATAAAATCTGCCTTAGATTTGTCAAAGTAGCTTTATTAACATTTTCCAGGAAGATTGCCTGCCTTCATCATTATCCTCACTCCTTTAGCGTTTATCACAGTAGGAAAACACAATAGCCAGAAGGAAGTCATAACTCTACACCCTACTTTCATCTTGGACAGCTCAACTTCTCTTAGGTATTGTTCTCTGATGTTAAAATAAGTTAGTGAGTTTACGAATCTGCTCTAGGCAGTACACTTCTGTAAGTGTTCACGTGCTCTGTCGTTCATTCAAGACAGATGCACTGCCCATCTGCTGGGTACCGGGCCCTGTTAAAGGTCCTCAAAGTGCGGTGATGAGTCAAGAGGCAAAGCCCTTCCCCTTCTCCAGCTCAGTCAGATGATAAACTGGTAATCTCATCAGTCACTAATTAGCTCTTAATACTGTGACAGTTGTTCTGAAGAAAAAGTGTAGGGGCTTATCGAAGTGATATAATAACATCAAATGGTGAGGTGGAGCATACTTCATGCTTGAAATCTGACCACTTATTATTATATTATAGATATATAATTTTTTTTGGAGAGTCCATAATTAAATCTCCATGCAAAGGTTTTCCCTTGGGCGAATAAAGATATAACTGAGGAATAATGTCTGTCACTAGCCACCTGGCCACCTGATAAGAATGGCCATTACTGTCCTGAATGGCTCATCAATTCCAGGTCACTTGTCCTTAGTGTGCACCAGGCAGCCAGAATGAAGAAGGCTTCCATTGGCACCACTCCTATTTGTGACCATTCAAACATACCGTGTTTCTTTTCTGAGCGAGAACACACACACACATGCGTGTGCGTGCTGAAAGAAAGGATTGTGGAAAGAGCTTGATCTAAACTGTGTGTCTTGAATTAAATGTCTTTCTCTCTAAGCCTCAGAAGTGGGTGAAAAGGGCTTGTCTCTCAGCTGGTGGGCGAATTCAGTGAGGTAACGTTTTTGAAAATATTCTGCAGTTCTGCACAGGAGGCCTAAGAAATGTTACTATGCCATCTTCTTCTGCTAGTCCTATTGTGAAATGCTAACTGTTGTTCAGTAGTCTCTTAAGTGACTATTATAAAGAAAACCAACCAACCAAACAGAAAACATACTTCTTTTGAAAAACCCCTTTTGTCTGGACAGAAAAAGACACAAGAAGGCATTTATTTCACTTAGTTTCAATAATATGAACAAATATCATTTCTTCAGCTTCATCCAACTAAAAATTATTTTCATTTGGCTTCATTTTTGAATTTCTGGGTTCCATACTTCTTTCTGTTGGAACCAACAGAGGGAAAATAATATTTTAATTTTCTGTTAGCCAACATATGAATTTTTTTCTCAAAGGAAGGTTTGTCTTTTATGAAGCTGTCATGAACACAGATATCTGCCTAATCATAGGAACCTGCTTCTGAAGCTCTAATACCAAACTTCTTTTGCAAGAAATCTGGAAAGTTTTGAAGGAAACTGAGGGGTTACAATCCCCACATAGAAGATGAATCGGGGAATCAGTGGTTCCATAGAAAATTAATACAATTATTTTTGAGAAGTTAAAGCTATAAATGTAGCATTTTCACAGAGAAGATATTAACGGGATTACTCATATTGCAGTTTAGTAGAAATGAGCACTATATAATTGTTTTCTATTTATTTTCACTTACTGATCAGGTACTCTCTGAATCTCCTGCATTTACAGTGTCAATAAAATGTTTATAAATTAGTTTTGTTTTGTTGTACATGCCAGGGGCACATATAGACGTTGTGCTTTCAATTGTATGATCCTAAATCTTTCTGAGCTTCTGAGCTCATGTTTTACTTCTTGGGACTCAATTATACTATAATCGGTGAGATGGTGTAGAAAAGATATTCAGAAATAAATTTGCATAAGCTCGAACTTTGCACAAGGTAATTCACCTAAAAGTCAAGTGAAACGTACAATATCATCTCTGCTTTTCACTTACTTGTCTCACTCTCTTTTTTGAGCTTCCAACTCGGAATATCCCCACTGTCTGGAGGCCTGCAAATAAGGAAACAAAATCTTCAGTCCTGTTTTATGGTTTCAAACTGGAACAAGTCAAATTAGATATAAAACAGAATGCCAATACCGTGCTGCAACATGCAGGGTAACGGTGACTTGACAGCACGCACTGATGCTTATTTATGCCATGCTAGATTCACCAGGTACCTAGAAGTTAGCCCTGCTAGCACCAGGGTCATTTTACATTAAATCTTCTGATTAAACATTGTTCTTGTGATATTATGTATTTTCCACACTTCCTCCATATGAAAAAAATACTGTAACATTTTCTTCATTATTCAGAAGAATTAAATGTGAGTTTTCTATGAATTTCCAGCCCTTTATCAATTTGAAGATAGATATTTCTTGTCTCACTGATCATAATTAAAGCATGTACTTATGAAAGAAAATCTATAATGTGCAAAAAATGTAAAAACTGACATACTTTAAAAATACCTGATGCAGAAGTAACGACTTAATATTTTGACTTGTTTCTATACAGTCTTTCTCCATGAAAAAATTATATATAGAGAGAGGAAATGCTGCTGCATTTACTTAATATTATGTCACAAGAATTTTTTAAGCCAGTAAAAATTCTGTGTAAAATGTTACTTAAAATGGATACAAAATACCCTATTACATGAATGTGCCAAAATTCACTTCATATTCTCCTCTGAATGACAATATAGGTTCCACCAACACATATGCACTTGTTCTGATACCATAACTTGCCTATTAGGAACAACTCTGCACATCCGTCTCAGTTTACCTTTCTGATTCTCTTGAGAGCATGTCCTAGAAGTGGGATTATGGGGCCAATGCACCAAGAAGATTTATCTAGTCCTAAATGTCAGTAGTGCCAAGGTTGAGAAGCCTTGCTCCAAAAAATTAGGTCTCTTAAACAATTGATCACAAATTAGAAAGGTCAACAATAGCTCCGCAGTATCATTAAGTATCCAATCAACATTCAGATAAGGTTCACCAACTGTGATCGGTTGGTGCGCCTTGCAGTCTCTTAATGTGTATGTTTCCCCCCTCGCTGTTTATACATTTTCCTTGACATAATTGGTTTGATGAAGATATAGCACTGATTTCCCACAGTAGATCCCCTCAATGTTTGGATGAAGACACTCTGCAGTGCCATTTATATGTTCCTTTCTCCCCTTTATTTCCTCTAAAGAGATAGAGTCAGAGTTTTCTCTTATTCCGCTTAGAATTTGGGGGCAAGAATACTTCACAAGAGCTATTACGCACTTCTTTTGAGGGGGCAGAGAATGTGTGAAGGACTTATTTTCCTATGCAAGCCATCAGTCACTGCCACTGCTGATCATCACCTACATTTACTGTTTCATTGCTGGCTTACTTTCTCTTCATTTGGGATAAAGGCAATGCCAGATTGTAGCTGCCCATGTCTGTTTTGCTGCTACATGAAGAGGGCTGGTGTGAGAGTCAACAGACCATGAAAACATAGTAAACGGGCCGGCAAACATCATTTGCATCCTGAATCTGCCTGATCCTGAATCTAGATAAAATATTCAGACTCCCAGTATGTAAATGGGATTTTGGTGGGGGAGGGGGGGTGTATGCTTTGCTTAATCTATTTTTATCTGGGTTCTTCTCTTGCCACTGAAAGAGTTCTGATTAGTCCAGTATATAATTAAATTGGAAAAAGTTTAAAATCTTTATAACATTATTTCTTTCCACCCTGAAACAAAGTAGACATCTTACTTTGTTTCTTAATTCCTTAATGTCTCTTGGTAAAGCTTGCAGTTTTTTTTCACAGAAGTTTCTTACTTCTTATTTCAGGTATTCTAGCTATACTGTACATTTGATATTAATATAAATGAATTATTTTATTGGTATCCCAACCCAGGGGTAGAACCCAGGTCTCTCACATTGTAGACATACGCTTTACCGTCTGAGCCACCAGGGAAGTCCCTTTTATTGGTAGAGTACATAATATTATTGCTTTTATATAAGACGTGGATATATTTTTGTATATTTATTTTATGGTCTTGCCACATTGTGTATTAGGTATAAGACTTTTAAAGTTGGTTTTCTAGAGTTTCTCAGTTAGAAAATATAATATGTAAAAATATTCAAAAATATAATATCAAAAAATGGACTATTTTTATCACTTTTATATCTTATACGTGTTATCCTGAATTTCCAGAATAATTTGAGAGAACCATGCTGAGAGGCTAGTCATTGCTGATTTGCACAAGTACATCTTGGTGCTCTGCTCTTGGGTGGAATTTTTGCTCTGCATCTGTTCTCAAAAGACTTCTGTTCCTTCCTTGTTGTTGCCATCAATTTGTCTGCCTTATAATTGAGTCCAGCCAACCCCCCGCTTAATTTATTGCTTCTAACCTCTGTGGGGACTTGAAAACAACATAATAAAGATATTAGAATCAAACACAGAATTATATTTCTTCACCTACAAGATGAGCATAATAAGTATCCGCTTCAGAAGTTGTTCAATGATTCAATTAATCAGTGCATATAAAATACATAGACTTGTATATGGCACCTACAGAGAGATATAGGCCCTGACTGGTGTAAATGAGAATTTCCATGCAAAACAGAAAACTTTATTTTAATAGTGCTGTGCTGTGCTCAGTTGTTCAGTCGTGTCTGACTCTTTGTGACCCCATGGACTGCAGCCCACCAGGCTCCTCCGTCCATGGGATTCTCCAGGCAAGAACACTGGAGTGGGTTGCCATTTCCTTCTCCAGGGCATCTTCATTGGCAGGCAGATTCTTTACCACTGAGACACTTGGCAAGCCCTTATTATACTAGTATGACTTCACAATTTTAATTCTGGCTGCATTATTTTCTTGTTGGTTTGATAGTTTCCAAATAGCTGAAATTTCTACATAAGTGAGATATCACATAAGGGCACTTTCTTCCCACGTGAGACTATTCTTTTGCTTGAATTCCTCCAGTCTGGGCAGAAATGTCTATTTCTATGTCATTATTTCCTCAATTATAGTACTTTTCCACTCAGTAAAGGTGACCGTGATTTTGAAAATAACTATTAATAGCTAGTGATTGATTACTGTAATTTCTATGTATCAATTGATTATAATCTGTTTTTAATTAATTAATTTTTAGGCAGAGCAGATGACAGCCTTCAGATAGCCAATGCCATTCTCTGATATAAGCTTTAGAGTCATTTTCCTCAAGAAGATTCAGTCCAGGCATTCAGTAACCTTGACTTGAGATAGTCACTGAGAAAAAACAGGTGTCCATCAAAAAAGTCCTAGATCTGGCAAAGAAATGTGACATTGCTAAACCCTGTCCCAGAAATTGATGCAATCACTTTTCTCTCCTTTTCCTCAGAAGCCGAAATGGAAACTAGACCCCAGGCACTTGAATCCCAGGCTTACAGAATTCAAGTAACGAGGGCAGGCATAATAAATCGGCACCCCCCCACCCCAGCTCCCCGCCTCAACTCAGCCTAAATCGAGAGACAGAAGAGAGTCTGACTCTTTGTTATGTTGTCTGGTTTTTTGTTTGTTTCTGTTTGAAATGTGCGGTTCAGAGAAAGCAAGGATGGTTAAGGAAGTTTGGCCTAATAGTAGAGAAAGCATTTGGTGAAGTAAAAGTGGGGAAGGGTAGTGTACACGAATATAGATGGAGTCAAGACTACTGTCCAAGACCGTTTTTTTTTTCTCTCTCTCCATTTTTTTTTGTTTTGTTTTATTATTGTGTGTGTAAGTCCAAGACCGATTTGAGAGAGAATGAAAAGATCTTTGACAAATATCTATAAGGCTAAAGTGACTCAAACTCTCTGCTATCCATTTCAAAAACTGGCAAATAAAGTCTTACAAAAATTGCTTTTGAAGTTTGCTCTTTTTTTGTGATTAATATCTGTTTGAATTTGAGCCTGTCTCTTATTTTTTCCAGAGCCATTTGGTCTAAGCATCATGGAAACTCAGAACAGAATCAGGACCTTGAAAGATCATGCAGGTATCTTCTTTCCTTGGCCCTAAAGTGCACTGTAACTATTTCCCATGCCACCCTCCACCCCAAGAAAACACGAACTGCCCTGTTTTTCAGTAATCTTAAAGGAAATGCTATTTCACAAATTAAAATTCATGAAAATTTATTTTCCAACAGAAAATATAAAGACATGCCAAGTTTTCTTTCACAAAAGCAGTTACACAACCTGTCACTGCATTTTTGGATGATCGGAGTGGATTGGAGCATGACTGGAGTAGAATTTTCTCATTTAGAATTCTTTAAAGTACCTTACAGTTCACTCTCTACATTCTTTACAAGGAAAAATTATAATTATAAAAGTATGAGTTGCTTTTTCTAGCTCATAGTAAAGTATAGGCTGAATTTATGTATTCATGGTACTGAACTCTTTACTTGCTGAGCTATTTTGAAAAATAATTCTGTTCATGTAATACTGATTGAACATTTACATTGTTACCATGATACTAAGTTTTGGGAATTCCAAATATCTAACATACTTTTCTTGATGTCTAGCTTATCTTCTAAGGAGAAGAGACAGATAAACAAACACATGAACATACGCACATACATCTACATATTAAAATTTTGCATAAGCAAAGTTTTAATACATATTAATTATATTAAGTCACTCATGTTATCTAGTGATCTCCATATATAACAAGGTGATTAATTTTTGTAAAGCCCCACTTTTACTAGAAATAGATGAGAATGTTACTGTAGTTATGTCTGTATATCTTGAGGATTTCTTTTTCTGTTTTTCTTTATTATGATGAGTACATCATTTTTTATAGTAAAAAGGTAATTACAGTGATGTATGTGAATTATTTCTCAATAAAACTGGAAAAAAGAAGCAATTAATAAACTCTTCTCATTCCATAAAATTCATGCTAACATTATAGCAAACAAATTCAGGTCGTAGACATGGCAGTTTGATGAGCCAAAAGTCTAAAGTTCAACAAAGATTTTAAAGAACCATACATAGCTTTAAAGTCAGCATATAAAGTGGAACTGAGTTGCCAAAAGGGGCACAATGAAGAAATTTTAAGTGGACATCTTTCCACAAAAATGCAAATAACAATATAGAAAACTATTGTCCAAAACTACACATTTTCTATTCACTTAAGGAATGGTTTCCCAATCTTTTTTTTTTAAAGAAGTTGATTCTTTCTTTTAAAGGAAGCCTTGAGTAACCTCAACATGTAAAGAACATAGAAGTGGCTCTGCTTTGTTTAAAGGAGGCCCTGAGGATAACCCAGCCCAACACACCTTGTCCTCCCTTCAATTTCCTGTCTCCAGTGTCACTTCTGAGGACTCTTTGGCTCTAGGGAGTTTGAATATCATCAAGTTTATCACCCCCCCACCCCCCGCCATATCTTGTTTATTTCTACTGGGCTTATGCCAACACTATGTAAACTTTCTTCACAAAGGAAGTTTCGACCTAGAGCCTGATCAAATGAATATAGAATTGAAATTGGGTGTTTAAATGAATGATGCTTGAATACATGAAAGTACTTGATTGCTGACACTCAAGTCTGCTTACCATGTTTTTCAAGATGTTGACAGCAGCTGTCCACCAGCCTCGGGACCTGCCTGTAAATAGGATTCAGGCTGAGTTTCTTATCTCTGGCTTTTTCTTTTTTATTTTGAGCCTCAGCAGGCAAGGAGAGCTGTAATGCTTCCAGCAGTCGAGACTGATTGTCATCAAGATCGGTGATAGAATCCAC
Organism: Budorcas taxicolor; assembly: GCF_023091745.1. NCBI lineage: Eukaryota > Metazoa > Chordata > Mammalia > Artiodactyla > Bovidae > Budorcas > Budorcas taxicolor. The sequence continues at coordinate 133,540,337 of NC_068935.1, read as the reverse complement.
TGACATTGCACCCTGCAAATTATACACAGACATGAACAAAGAGTACAGATGGAGAAAATAAAAACTGCTTCCCCCAATGCTGTCCAATAAATACTTTTGCCCACTTAAAATTATACTGTTTAATTGTGCTGTTTCTATTTTAAAAGGAAAAAACCAAACACCTTTTGAAAAAGTTAGGAAACCTTCACGACATAGGGTAAGGTACCGAGAGTTACAATTTCAACAATAGACAACTTTTTCCAAATGGAAGACAAGAGATGGCAAACATACAATTAAAATAGTTTGACCCAACCACTTCATTCCTTGAAACAAGAAAAAAAAATCACATACTTGATGAATGAGGTAAAGTCAGAGAACGCTTGTGAATTTAAAAAAAAAAAACAAACAACAATTCAACTATGGCTCTAGAAAGTAGATTTTAAAATAGGATTCCATAAACAGTCTTAGTTTGGTTTTCCCCAGAAGTGCCATAATGTGCTTTATTAGGGGACAGTCCCAGGAGATAGCTGTAGGGAGTGGGGAAATGAGAAAGGGAAGTGAAGGCAGCCAGCGGAGGGAGCCCCGCCAAGCCCGTGACAAGCCTGTGGGCAGCTGGAGCCCGACTGCCCTGGGGACCTGGACGATCATGTAGGTCATGTACCTCAGAGCTATTCCCGCTTAGGAGTGAGGGGGCTGAAGTACTTACCACAAGTCTCCAGAGTCATTGATTAAGGGCAACTTCTGGTAGGGGTAGGGAGGTAACATGAATGTCTTCCTACTTGCAGGCTGTCATCTGCATGGGTGGGTGTCTCTGGCCATCAGAGAGAGCCTCCAGCCAAGAAATGAGGTCAGTGACAGGTGGAAAGAGGGCTGGCACGCTAGGAATGGTAAGAGCTGAGGGTAAGGGCACAGGGCACCAATGATGTCTGTATGGCCACCCACTCATTGATGAAACCTAGAGGAAGAAGTTGGCAGCTGGTGTCCTAGCAAGGCCTGGACAGAGGGGAGGGCACTGGGGAGGCCCATTGCCTGGGCTCTAGAGTCTCAGAAAGCTCATACATGGCATTTTGGTGTCATTGCCTTGTAGACTTATACACACAGTCTGAGAGATTATCATGGGACTGGAAGAACACTTCCATCATGCAAATTCAAATATTCCAGGATGCTGTCATTTCTTCAGTTTTAAACACAGGGAAATGCTGGAAACAGCGGTGGGTGGCTCAGGTGCCCCTGAATCTTGGAGAGGTTCTAAATATTGGAGGCTGACTGAGCATTGTGGATTTTAACTGGGAAGTGTCTGGGGTTTTAACTAGGGTAGGAGTTGATGGCTGGAGATGGCAAAGATTTGTGCTTTCAGGCAAGAGGAAAAGGAGAGATCTCTTAATGACCCAGGAAGTTTCAGAGATATTTATCTCCTGATTCAGCTAATCATCAACCAATTTGCCTAGAAACTCAGCTTTCTTGGAATGAAATGTGAAATCTGAAGTGGTAAATAATAGCACAGTGCCTGGAACATGGTACTCACTTAATAAATGGAGCCATATTATTGTGTGCTATGCTAGGTTGCTTCAATTGTGTCTGACTCTTTGTGACTCCATGAACTGCAGCCCGTCAAGTTCCTCTGTCCATGGGATTCTCCAGGCAAGAATACTGGAGTGGGTTGTCATGCCCTCCTCCGGGGCAATCTTCCTGACCCAGGGATCAAACCCATGTCTCTTATATCTCCTGAACTGGCAGGCGGGCTCTTTACCACTAGCACCACCTACCATGTTATTACAGTATTGATTTGAAAGAGGATATGTGTGTGTGTGTGTGTGTGTTTCTACAGTTATGTTGGAGAAAAAACCCACGCCCTATTGATAAGAAAAATCTCATTGTTTATGAAGTAAGTGTAAGTAAGTGTTAGTAGCTCAGTCCTGTTCGATGCTTGGCAACCCCATGGACTGCAGTCTGCCAGGCTTCTCTGTCCATGGGATTCTCCAGGTAAGAATACTGGAATGGGTAGCCATTCCCTTCTCCAGAGGATCTTCCCCACCCAGAGGTCGAACCTGAGTGTCCTGCATTGCAGGCAGCTTCTTTATCATCTGAGCCACAGGTGCAAATGTACTTAGCCAGACATAGTTCTTAGATGAGATGAAGAGATTAACAAAAACACTTGGCCCTGCCCTCAAGCCTCACAGTCTCACAGGAAATTCTGGGAACAACAGAAGATCACACTAGAGCAGGATCAGTGGTGATGTTGTAGAATGTTCTGAATATCATGGGTAACCAAGGAGAGGCACCCAATACCTTTGAAAGGGGTCAGGGAAAGGTTGTGAGGGTGTGTCAGGTGTCTCGGGGCCAGTGCAAATTCTCCCTGAATGGGGTTGTTGACAGATTCTTGGACACAAACTATATTTCCAGTTTTCACATAAGCCAAGACTCAGAGAATAACCTTAGAACTCTTCCGTTGTCCTAACTTCAGTGTCAGAGAAAACAGTGGCCAACTCACCCTCCTCCTGGCCCGAGGAGCCGGCTCCGGGGTATTGGGAGACGTTGACTCATTTGGTGTTTCCGAGGTGGAGCTGAGAGATGAGTTACTGCTTGAGAGTTCTTTGTTTTGTCTTTTATTTCCAAATGGGAGGAGGGAAGCCACAAAATCGGAGGCATCCTTGTGCTCGTCCCTCTGCGAGTCCTGTTTGAGTTTATAGGCCCGGTCATTTGCGATAACTTGGGATAAGGGCATTCCAAACGCTTGTGGGATGAACTCTGGAATCAAAAGAACAAACATTCACTTACAGAGGAAGAGCAGACCAGGGAAGACTCTCAGTCACGTTGCAGATCGAAGGGCAGACATATTCAAATGACTGTTTTCTGAAGAACTGATCCATCCAAAAAATACGGAGATGACTTTTGGGTTTGTCAGAGAGGCCAAAGTTTCTATCTCAGTAAAAGAAAGTCAGTTTGTTTAAAGAGCAAGGGTTTTAGAAATCTAGGCTTCCAGCTTTTCTCCATGTATCTCAAGAATGTTTAAAGGAAATAACTTTATAGAGAAAGGTGACATTTCTGATAGGATGAACATGGTCTATACAGTCCATGGAATTCTCCAGGCCAGAATACTGGAGTGGGTAGTCTTCCCTTCTCCAGAGGATCTTTCCAACCTAGGGATTGAACCCAGGTCTCCAGCATCAGGCACATTCTTTACTAGCTGAGCCATAAGAGAAGCCCAAGAATACTGGAGTGGGTAGCCTATTCCTTTTCCAGTGGATCTTCTTGACCCAGGAATCGAACTGGGGTCTCCTGCATTGCAGGCAGATTCTTTACTAACTGAGCTATCAGGGAAGCCCCCTCATAAGTACACCATTTTACAGACTTAAGTCTTTGATGGATGTCTCAAGAACCCCCAAAGCTTACAAGGCCTGAGAAGACTCTGTGCATATGCATTCATTCAACAGGCACTTAGTGTGCATGTACACCCGTGGTGGATTCATGTCAATGTATGGCAAAACCAATACAGTATGGTAAAGTAAAATAAAGTAAAAATAAAAATTAAAAAACAAACAAACAAACAACAGGCACTTAGTGAATACCTATATGTACTATGTCAAGCTATGCAGTGGGGAGTATGCTCATGCAGGCTTCAGAATGTAGGGTGGGGTAAGGGAGTAGAGAATCAGATACATAAATAATTATAATTGAGTCTATCATGTGCCATACTGGCTTCCTTGGTGACTCAGTGATAAAGAACCCGCCTGCCAATGCAGGAGACCCGGGTTTGATCCCCCCTGCGTAAGGAAGAGCCCCTGGAGGAGGGCATCGCAACTCACTCCAGTATTCTTGCCTGGAGAATCCCATGGACAGCGGAGCCTGGTGGGCTATAGTCTACGAGGTCTCAAAAGAGTCAGACACAACTGATTGACTAAACCACCACCACACGGGCTGTTAAGAGAGATGCAGAAAGCCTGAAATTCAAGTAAGTGGTTATACTTCGAGGTTCCAAGTCAAAGACCCGCAGCTGAAATGACAACCCAAGAGGCAGAGGAGCAGCTGGGGAAGGAGTTTGTTCAGTTCTTTCTTTGTGTTTTTTGCCCCCACATGCTGCCTCCAATTGCTGGGTTTGTGCTGTCACTCTCATGATCTACGTTCAAGCCATCCTCCTGGCCACACACAGAAGTGGATTCTCACCACCGACCAGCTAGCTGGTGAAGGGCCCAGGATATAATTTGTTACATCCTCCAGGAAGGACAGTTTTGGGGAAGGAGGATCATGGAGATGGAGACAGTTGCATTCTGGATCTCTAGAGTAAATCCATTTGTATACACACACATTGTAAGCACACCAGTCCTTAGGGCCAGGCATTTTATTGGTAATATTTTAAATTCATGCTGAAAAGCATTAATAATTAAATTAAATGGATTATTTCTTTGAGGTTCAAAATTACATCTCCTAGCAGCAGAAACTGGAGTCTAGCCTCGCCCTTGTTTTTATAACCCTTGTGAATAAAACCAGAATGATCAAGGGAAAACAATTAAAAGGTTGAAAAGGCGAACATTAAATCAGGTGGAAAGAGGCTCTAAAAGGTTTTCCTCTTTGATCCATGGCAACAGCTTGAACATCACTGGGCTAGTACTCAAATCTGCAGGAAAAGCAGAAATGGCACTTGAAAAGTCTGCACCTCTTGTTCTGTCAAAATATGCAATTTATGTTGAAGTGAAAAATCAAAACTTCCACATTTCTGGATTTTCAGAAGATGCTTCTTACCCTCTATCACCAAACTAGTCGGCACATGATGATACAAAAAATAATTAAGGCATTTGTTTTGAGGATCAATGTGGACAAGGTAGTAAGATCCAATAGTCACTACTGGTAAAAGGTCATTTTCACTACTAGCAAAATTAGAAACCAAACAGGCAGCTCAGGATTTATTGTGTCTATCAGTGCTACCTCGTCTATGGGAATAATCAAATAGTTTTCCTTCAAAAAGGTTGGGGCAAGTCTAGGAACAAGTGTATGGCAAGGCTGATGGCTATTTGGAATACATAAAAACTTTTGGAGAGTAATAACAGCAGAAAGGGCATTGATGAATGTATAAAATGACCTGTGTCTGCTCAAGTAGGCATATTCATAGCAGGGATTTAATATGACATGAGGAGTATTGATTTCTTTTTGAGACATTTTATCCACATAAAGGGAACCAACCAGCTTCAGCTAGAGATTTCTAATATCCTTGGCAAAAAAGAAGTAATATGGTTTCCTTCGGTATCTGTCATTTTTCATATCTAAAAGTCTGTTGCTCTACTTGTAAATTGGAATCATGGAATACAAATGAAGCAGATGGAATACGTAAAGTCATTCTCCCCAAATGACTCTTTCACTTCTCTTTTCTTTCCATTGAAGAGATGTAGCCACCTATAACAGGTTTTTATTTCTCTCTAATAGGCTTTCTTCCCTGGCTGAGTTTATGTATTCGTTCAGTGGTAGTGTTTTGATCTGATCTCTTTAATTTCTCATTGCTTTCTCCAGAGAACTCTCTCAGGCTTGAGAGAGGAGATAGATCTCTCTATGCCCTGAACTTGTGTCTAGTCGCTGGAAAGTTCTCGGCAGGGTTCCTTGCATATAATTGCTTCTCGAAATGTGGTTATTGTAAAATCGAGGATTCAGCCCAACCAGGTTGAGCAAAACCTTCCTTTTTGTGTAAATAAAGTGCTGGGCACAGGCTTATCTGTGGGCTCGAACCTCTTCTGTTGGAGGGAAAAGGAAACCTACGGACTCTGCGCTGATAGCTGTTTATAAAACTGATAATGGGTTTTTCAAACCATAAAGACATTAACCAAGAGTCAATGTTCTGGGGCCAGGGACAGTGTGTATCCCGTTCTGATCTATTTTCTGTGTTTCCTGAGGAGACGGCATCCCCTGCCATCCTCACTGCAGACTGCCTCTGTTGCCTCCCCGTGGTCCTGAGTCCCTGGAGGTGATGTGCTGGTCTCTCAGCTCCCTGCAGCAATTTCCAGATCCTTCCCTCCCACTGCATGGCTGAAACCTGGGGCTGCAAGCTTCCTTGGCACCCCTGCTCATCGCTATCTTCTATCCTGGCAGTCAGAACCCTTGGCCACCATCATCCCAGGTGACGTGGATGTCTACCTAAATGACCCATCTGATTCTCTGTCCTCACATCTCCTTGACTTCCTCCTCCTCTTCTGTTTTCCTGCATGCCGCCTTTTTCACCAGCTCCCTCAGTCCCAATCCTGGACCTTACCTTCACCAGAACTAAGTGCAGGGCAGCAAAGAAGACACAGATGTAAAGAAGAGATGTTTGAACTCAGGGGGAGAAGGAGTGGGCAGGATTTAAGAGAAAAGCCCTGAAACATATATATTACCATATGTAGAATAGATAGCCAGTGGGAGTTTGATGTATGATGCAGGGCACCCAAAGCCAGTGCTCTGGGACAATCTGGAGGGATGGGGTAGGGAGGAGGGGGCTGTTCAGGATGGAGGGGACGCATGTATGCCTATGGCTGATTCATGTTGATGTATGGCAAAAACCATCACAATACTGTAAAGTAATTATCTGCCAATTAAAACAAATTAAAAAAATTTTTTTAATAGATGCAAAAAAAAGTGATCTGGCATCTGGATTGAGGCTTCCTCCCTCCACTGTTGTCTCACACCTCCAACCCAGATCATGTTTTACACTGCGGTGTGACAGTCCTTTCAAAGGTACCATTAAGCCATCCCTCCTTAATTTATAGTAACAAATACTTGATGTTTCAACTGTTATTTAATATGACACAGAATGAAGTTGTATCAACTATTCTTCTATAGGGGCTACTTCACAGCTCACATGTCATAACACATCTAGGGAGGGAGGGACAATAAAACATGGCATGATGTCATTTCAGCATAAAGAAAGGTGCTAGACCTGACTATCACCAGAGTTTACGTCAATAAACATATGGCACCATCTGAAAATATCCTGTAGAGTGGGGACCTAGCTCCCAGACTTAGGCTATGGTAAAACCTATTCCCCTTGTGCTCTGATTAGGAACATTATTAACTGGAACAAAGCAGCTATTTTTAAACCTTTTTTCCCCCAAAGTGATTCTTTTTGACAGAAGAAAGAAATTTTCTGAAGTTCTGAAAGTTGAAAAAATACTTTCGGGATGCCAAGTAATTTAACTAAGAGAAATGAAGGACTTGGAAGTATTCTGTATGAAAATATATGTTTTCTGAACCAGCATCAATCCTGGTTTCCATATGGAAATCATAAGTCATATGGGCACTGCTTAAAGTGGCAGAAGGGACACAGAAGTGTCACAGGATCTGTTGTATATTATGTTAAGGCAATTTAATAAAACACAGGACAGGATTCACTCTGATTGAATCAATTAATATAGCAGCAAATCAAACATTTAATGAGTCACTCTATGGGAGAGCAATTTGATTCTAAAAAGCTGCTCCTATCTATTTTTAGATGACCTAACTCAAAAGGTCATTTAGAGTTTCCTGTTTTCCTTCTTTTACTCTTGAATTCAAATGATTGTCATTTTTCACATGTGCAGCTGTTATGAACCCAAATGGTAATATTCAAATGGAAGAAAACAATGTGAACTGGCCACAACTGTGAGAGCCCTGCACACTGCTCCATCACACCCTGGTTCCCAGGACATCCATGTGATGGATGTGTGGACATACATAGGACTTTCTCGTCAGAAAAAAATGCCATGTCATTAAGCTTGACTGAAGCCTAGGATATCATCTTTTCAACTATCAAAGCTAAAAACAAACAAACACAACCACCTCTTATGCCATATATCTTGATATTTCTTTCCTTAGTTGGATACATGATGTATCTTTTCCTTGGAATCACCAGAATCTGCCTTCCTTTTCCCAGCCAGCACCCTGTGCAACCTCATAAAACACTGCCAAATTTTCAGTGAGCCTATATAATATCTAAATACGGTTTGGTCTGAAAAATGTATACTAGCCCAGTGCATACTGGTTGATTACTTCCCCTGGCCCTTCCTGCCCAACCCTTACTTCCTGGTGTTTTCTTATATGGAGAAGCACACATACCTCTCCCTCTGCTGAGGGAATTAAAACATCTGCAAAAAACAGAAATGCTCATTCTGTTTCATTTAACACGAATGGGCACTTCTGAAGAATCACCTCACGTCTACATTTTGAGTGTTCAGATCCCAGTACCAATATCATCATCTTAGAATAAACAACTTTAAAGATAACACATTACTAATATCAGTCTGGATGATCCCTTTAATAACTCTATAACACCGAGGATTACTCTAATCTAATGAGATAAAACGGCCCATGGCAGGAATAGGATGAGTAAAAACTCTAGTTTAAAAAAGCTACCCTGGCTACTAATATTCATTTAAATATAAGGGCATGAGTTTATGAATTAATTGAACAGAATACAATTCTTCAGACAATGATGGATAGCTGAAGAAGAGTAAATATCCATTGTATTTATTATGCTAGCATGAGATTCTGTTACGGTAGACTGTGCCCTGATGGGTAAACTGGTTAGTATGGACCAGAGTTCTCATCGTAGAAGGTGCACATTGGTAGTTATAAAATGACTCATGCCCAGTACCTATAGAGACAAATGGGGTCAGATTTTCTGAGGTGGGGGCATTCGAATGTTTAAAGGTTTCACAAATTATTCTATCAGTACAATGCAGTCAGGGGCAGGGATCCTTGATATTTTCATGTCCTTTCCTCCAGCTGGAGGTAAACATTTGAAATGTCTGGAGATACTCTGGTTGAGAGCAGTGGTACTGGCATCGAGTAGTAGAGACCAGGGATGCTTATATTAAACATCCCAGACAGTGTACAGGACAGCCCCCACAGCAAAGAATTGTTCTGTAGAAAATGTCAACAGTCCCAAGATTGAGATATCATGCTCTAAGGGAAGTAAAACACTAGTTTTCTCTTCTCTAGAATTCTTTTTTCAATTTTATTTTTAAAATGTATTTTTTAATTGGAGGAAAGTTGCTTTACAATATTGTGATGGGTTCTGCCATATGACAATGCAAATCAACCATCATCATACATATATCATACATATATATCATATATATCACCTCCCTCTAGAGTCTCCCTCCTCTCCCACCACCGCACATCTAGATCATCACAGAGTGCCTACAACTTCTCGCCAGCTATCAGTTTTCTACCTGGTAGTGTATATATATCTATGCTACTTTCTCCATTCGTCCCACTCTTTCCTTCCCTCACTGTGTCCATAAGTCTGTTCTCTATATTTGCATTTCCATTCCTTCCCTGCAAATAGGTTCACCAATACCATTTTTTTCTATTAGAATTCTTTATCTCTTTTTAGTCCAAGAACCAGATGTCATGACCCTTTAGGCACAATTCAAGATATGGGTGTAGAGTCTGGGATCAGTGGTGTATCTAGGTCTTGTCTAATACTTACCACAATGCATTTATTTTTATACCTTTGATTTCATTGCCTTTCATTACTCTCAAGCAGAAATTTGATCATTATATAAAAGAACGCCAAGGCAAGACATATGGCCTCCCTTACTCAACACTTATTCACTATGACACATAAAATGGAAATACATTCATATGATCATACCACTCAGCAGTCATTTCATATGAAGACGTAGAAACAAGCCACAAAAAGATATACTGGGCTAATGGGGCCCAGGTGCCCATTATGCAGGCTCAATGAATATTAGTTAAAAAGGAACACAAATACCTCTGCTGCTGCTGCTGCCGCCAAGTCGCTTCACTCGTGTCTGACTCTGTGCGACCTCATAGACAGCAGCCCACCAGGCTCCCCCATCCCTGGGGTTCTCCAGGCAAGAACACTGGAGCGGGTTGCCATTTCCTTCTCCAATGCGTGAAAGTGAAGTCGCTCAGTCGTGTCTGACTCGTAGCGACCCCATGGACTGCAGCCTACCAGGCTCCTCCATCCATGGGATTTTTCAGGCAAGAGTACTGGAGTGGGGTGCCATTGCATTCTCCGCCAAATACCTCTGAGAGTGGCTAAACTATTGGTTTCCTAAATATCCACAGAAGGGGACAGTATGAAGAGAGTCAACCATTCCCAAAACCCACAGGGCAAAAAAAAAAAAAAAAAGAGTATGCTGTGATCTAACATTACAATGCTGACAACAGCCCATCTTCACTAACCATGAGGATGAGACTATTTCTTTCCAGTAGAAATGGTAGGCGAATCCAAACTCTTTGTCATTCAACTAGCCCTGCCTAACTATCTAGATTTGCCAGACAGCTGGTTAGCGTTAGAGATACTATCCATGGCTACTCAACCCAGGTTTTCATTATACACTGCTGATTGGCCAGCTTCATAATTGGAACCATGAACTTGGCATGAATCATACTTTGCTCAAACCAATTGAACTCATCAATTCAGTACAGGGCCACTCGAACACAAAAGAGTAGACCCAAACAGCCTTTAATGGCATTCCACTGTAGAAATCCAGTTTACATAATAGAGTTGAACCATGTAAATCAATGCAATTCTAAAACCCCAGCAAATTCAACCAGTATGCTCCATGGAAGACACATTTGCTTTAGTTCATTCTGTCTTTTACCTCTGTCTTTGTTTTTCTCCTTCCCGAGTGAATCCAGTTTCTTTCTCAAAGATTTCTTTCTCTTTTGTCCATCTGTAAATATTAAAAAAATGAAAAGTTGTAAAAACAAGCAGATAAATGACAGTTTACATTTTCAATAAATACATTTGAGCAGAAGTGTGACCTCTCATTTTACTCATAATTTGGCATTTTAAGCAGAGTAATGGGCTTGAAAATACGTGAAAATTCTTAACTTGAATTGAACATATAGCCAGAATCTTGGTGTGTGCTCTTTAATTCTATTTCAACCACGGAAAATACAGGAAACTTATTTCCTTCAGAGGCCATTTAGTTTTGACACTTACATATGTTTGCTTTTACTATTACATGAGTCTCTTCATATTTATGCAAACTAATGTCATCTCAAATTAAATCTCCATGAGAGGGGAGTCAACAGTACACACAGCTTTGACATCCATGAGCTAATAGAGTGTAACTGAATAAGGAAGTGAATTTGGGGTCCATAGAACTCAAATCTAATCATTGTTACACCATTTACTAATCTTGTGACTTTGGATAAGTCTCAGGGTCCTCATCTATAAAATGGGAATTTCATGGAGTTGTTGTGAAGACAAAATAAAATGTTGCATATAAAGTGCTTAATGGGGAGCCTGACACATTCCATAAATTCAGGTCTACTCTCTTTTGAGGGGGGCGGGTTTCATAGTATTCCATAGTATGGCTATACCATAACTTAACTAACCATCCCCCATCACCCCCACTGACAGACATTTGGGTTGTTTCTAATTTTTACTAGAATAAGTAAGGCATTGATCCTTTTAGCATCTTATATATATGCACTTGCAACAAATGTACTTCACTGGTTAACTCACTAAAGAATATAGATACCTTCTATATCAGTAGGCAGCTGCAAATGAATTCCTAGTATGTCATCATAAAATACTGGCAGTCATCATAGTGAGAATGTGTTTTGGAATAATGCAGCTGTCAACTTCATGTGTAGGAAGTACAAATGAGGACTCTGCACTGCTACCCATCAGTTGAAATGCAGCCCATGCTGCAAGGAACCTTGGGTTTAAAAGGGGATTAAGAATTGTTCACAAGATATCCTTAATAGTGTAGTAAAGCAAGAGATTGAGTCTAATACAACTTAAAGGCAAGACTGATATCAGGACAAGACAGACTAGGCATTCGTCAACAGAAATGAACATTCCTGGGATCCTCATGGGGCTGCAGATGTTCCCCACACCTCCTCTCTGAATTTTTGGAGTCAGAAGACATCACAATATAATCAGCAGGCACACACAAGTCCTCCTTCTCTTCAGAAAGCAAAGGAATATACCCATAAAATGGACATAGTTCATGACAGTCTTCACTTTGGCAGTTATGAAATATGTAGATGAAAATGATGTAAATCAGTTGTGATGTGGCAAAGAGCCATCAATCTCTTCCATCATGTGTATGTTCTTATCTTCAGCATCTAAAAGATGGTCTCACCACAGGGCCTACCATGATCTGTCACACCATAGAAACATTAACCTCTATATGTTACATCATATAGACATCACAGACATTATCATATAGACATGTTATAGCAGATAGACGTTAAACATACTAATTGCACACGATTCTAATCTGTTCTTCAAATAGAACTAACAGGTCTTTTACTTTGCAATGCTGCGGCCGCTGAAGCAAAGAGCCAACTCATTGGAAAAGATTCTGATGCTGGGAAAGATTGAAGGCAAAAAGAGAAAGGACAGCAGAGGATGAGATGGGTGGATAGTATCACCGACACAATGGAGATGAATTTGAGCAAACTCTGGGAGATAGTAAAGGAGAGAGGGGTCTCCATGGGGTCACAAAGAGTCAGACATGACTTAGTGACTGAACAACAGCAGGGCCTTTGCAGGCAACACTTTGCTCATCACTAGTTCATATCACCAAATATATTTGACTGTATTATGAGCATATTCCTTTAAAAATTCTATCATCTCTTCATTTTAATAGTTGAGCCAGAAGAAAAATTAAACCATATATTAAATCCTAAGGGATTTATTTTTCATAACCAGTGGACATATCCTAAATTTCAAGCAAGTTGTCAAAGAACCAGAATACATGTAGGATAGGAGACATTTTCTTTTAAGATAGAACAACTTTAAAAAATTGTTTTAATTAGAGGATGTAGGATATGTGTAGATGTGTATAAATATAAATATACAGTGTAAGTAATAATGAAGAAGTCAACTCTCACATAACCAGCAGCCAAGTTCAGATGTGGACTATTGCTAGTACCCGAGGAGCCTCCAGAGAGGGAATCATACTGAAGGTATCCTTTCTTGCCTCAATTACATATTTTATTCATTAATACTTGCTAAAATTCACCCTGTTGAGGCAGGTAGTGAAAGTGTTAGTCACTCAGTCGTGTTCAAGTCTTGGCAAACCCCACCAGGCTCCTCTGTTCATGGAATTCTCCAGGCAAGAATACTGGAGTGGGTAGCCATTCTCTTCTCCAGGACTCTTCCCACCCCAGGAATTGAACCCAGTCTCCTGCACTGCAGGCACATTCTTTAAAAATGGCCCCAATTAGACAGAGGTGAACGTTATTAATAGGCAACTAGACAAAATGATGGATGATGTGCAATAACATGTAAGGAGGCATGGCTTTAGCCATTTTCTCATTTAAAATCCTCAGGAAAAACAGAGCTACGCGATAAAACTGCTCACTTCTTCCTTGCTATCTGTCAGTAGTTTGCTGATTGACTCTTCATTTTTTGAAGAATGTCTTTTGCTCCCATACAGCATAGAGAATCTGCTCAAGAGACTGCTGTATCATGTACTTACAACCATACAGAACAGTTTATGTTCAACCCATCATTCCTCGGATGCCAGAAAGTGTGATAAGGGCCACTCTATCTTTTAAAGTAATTTAAGCTTCCTGGCTATCCATACTGAGCAGCAATGTTTTAACAGTGCAAATAGTGATCAGCATATGCTTAGAACCAGACATGGAGCAACTGACTGGTTCCAAATTGGGAAAGGAGTATGTCAAGGCTGTATATTGTCACCCTGCTTATTTAACTTATATACAGAGTTCATCATGTGAAATGCCAGGCTGGATGAGTCACAAGTTGGAATCAAGATTGCTGGGAGAAATATCAACAACTTCGGATATGCAGATGATACCACTCCAAAGTCAGAAAGTGAAGAGGAACTAAAGAGCCTCTTGATGAGGGTGAAAAAGGAGAGTGAAAAATCTGGCTTGCAACCCAACATTAAAAAAGAAAAAAAAATTAAGATCATGACATCTAGTCCCATCACTTTATGGCAAATAGAAGGGAAAAAAGTAGAAGCAGTGACAGATTTTATTTTCTTGGGTTCCAAAATCACTGAGGATGGTGAGTGCAGCCGTGAAATTAAAAGAAGCTGTGACAAACCTAGACAGTGCATTAAGAAGCAAAGACATCACCTTGCCAACAAAGGTCCACATAGTCAAAGGTATGGTTTTTCCAGTGGTCATGTACAGATGTGAGAGCTGGATCATAAAGAAGGCTGAGCACCAAAGAATTGATGCTTTTGAATTATGGTGCTGGAGAAGACTCTTGAGAGTGACTTGGACAGCAAGGAGCTCAAACCATTCAATCCTAAAGAAAATCAACTCTGAATATTCATTGGAAGGATTGTTGCTAAAGCTGAAAGTTCAATACTTTGGTCACCTGATGCGAAGAGCTGACTCATTGGAAAAGAGCCCAGTGCTGGGAAAAATTGAAGGCAAAAGGGGAAGGGGGTGGCAGAGGATGAGAAGGTTAGATAGTATCACTGATTCAATGGACATGAATTTGAGCAAACTCTGGGAGATACTGGAGGACAGAGGAGCTTCGTATGCTGCAGTCCATGGAGTCACAAAGAGTCAGACACAACTTAGCAACTAAACAACAACAACAATATGCTTACTAACTGGTCCCAGAGTGGGCACTATCTTATGGGGTACAGTGACCTGGAGAGAAAATTGGGGTCACACATCCTGATCAAAGGCATCTTGGAAAAAGCACTAGAGGATTGCCCTCCATGTGCCTGCAGGAGACCACATCCTAGATGGGAGAGCCCATAGACATACATGAAACAATAGCAGGTGGTAAGACAGCAAGCCTTCCACATCCAAGTGACCACAGAGGGAAGGAATCATTGGTATGGAGTGTGGTTAATCTAGCCATGTTGGGAGAGGTCAGTACCAAACAGGGTCTCTGGAGGGTTGAGAACAACAAAACATGAGCTTGTCCCTCTAGGAGAGGCTTTTCATGGTCTCACTTGCTGTCAGGTAGTGGTGGTTTCTCTAGCTAGATGAGAAGCTCTCTGAGGGTAGAACCATATCTCCTAGGCTTTTGTCTCCCTCCAGGTAAGGAGCACAGGGCAGAGCATGCCATGAGGACTTGTCAGCACTGTCTATGACCAGAAGTCAGATGGAGGTTTTGGGTTGGTTCCAGGGAGAGCCCAGCAGCACTGAAGTATACAATTCCTAATTTTAATCAGATAAGATCAGATTCAGAGAGTAGAGGTTATTAAAGAGTATTTTTCATATTAAGTTGATTCTAGAGATACTAACGGAGAAGGCAATGGCACCCCTCTCCAGTACTCTTGCCTGGAAAATCCCATGGATGGAGGAGCCTGGTGGGCTACAGTCCATGGGGTCGCTAAGAGTAGGACAAGACTGAGCGATTTCACTTTCACTTTTCACTTTCATGCATTGGAGAGGGAAATGGCAACCCACTCCAGTGTTCTTGCCTGGAGAATCCCGGGATGGGGGAGCCTGGTGGGCTGCCGTCTATGGGGTCGCACAGAGTCAGACACAACTGAAGCAACTTAACAGCAGCAGCAGAGATACTAAGGGTAAAAAATGTCCAAGGAAAGACTCATTTTTGGTGATAGATGGAAGAGTAAGGGTTACTTTTGGGGAATGGCGACTGACTGCAAAGGGGCATGAAGGAGCCTCCTGGTGTGCTTGGATTGTTCCTTAGCTTGATCTGGCTGTTGGTTATATGATCCATGAGCTATATATATTAAAAACCCATTGAGTTGTACGTGTGGACATTCATATTTATTTACATCACTATATATATGTTATTCCTCAATAAAAATAACAAAAGACTTTGTCATTTTTATGGAATGGCACCAGTGTAAAAATCACATGAGTTGAATGGGGCTGCAAACTCAGCAAGAAAGTCTTGCACCACCAGAAAGTTCTCGTACCTGTAAGTTTTCTAAATATCTGAATGCCCATGATTTCATCCAGCAACCATGACTTCCTTGTGACACAGGCATACAGGGACAATGAGGAGCTGGTGACTTTGGAGTATGTACTAGAAGCTGAGCATCCATGGTCTCATTACATTCTCATAGCAGCTCTACAAAGCTCACACTATTATATTTTGTGCTTTTATAGATGTTAGGAGAGGTTAAGTAACTTGTCCAGGGCAGAAATTGGTAAGGGATAAATTTAAAACCTTGCACCCAGGACTAGCCCACACCAAACTGGTGCTCCTGATTTCTCACTGTGCTATAGTGAGGAAAATAGGGTGTCTATTTGAGGGAGGTGACATTAAAGACCAGATACAGAGAGCAACATGTCCAAAGTAATACAGAGTGACAGAGGAAAGAGAAACTAACAATATTTGAGTTCTAAATGTTCACCAGGATGGGCATCAATTATTTTTGCATGTATGATATTATCTAACACATATCAGCATACAATCCACTCATGTAGCCTTTTGATCTATCCATCTTGCAGTTGAGAAAATTAACATCAGAGAACTAAAGGAAACTGTCCCCAAATCGCAGGACTGGTAGGTGGTAGAACTGAAACCCAAACTCCTAATACAGCTCTTTATAAAAAGCCTGACTCTGTCTTGAGAGGGGTGGCTAGGAGAACTCAGATACTTGTGATGAGAAGCTGAAAATCCTTTGTTTAAGGTCGCTAGGCCTCTGCATCATGAGAGATGGTTCTGAAGGTATTTGTAAAACAGAGGCTGTTCATCTGTGAGGGTCATTTAGACTCTGCCCTACAAGAAGTCTGAGTGATGGGCAAGAACATGCTAAGGCCCATTCCTTAGTGAAGCAATAGCAGAGAATGGATGTAGACGGCCAAATTCAGAGATGCACCTGGATATGGGACTGGACATCAACACTTAAGTCCCTTTAAATTCCTTCACTCGCAGAGTTCCATAAAGATCACAGTATTGGAAAGGAGAAGAAACTGCCTGTGCAAATTGCCTGAGACGTGAAATGAAGTCAAACAGAACTAAGTGCAATTCTGGGGACAAAACCCTCTTCTGATGCTGCCACAGAACCAGTCGGTGGGTTCAACATGACCATACCCACATTCCCACCCCACTACTCCGGTTGTGTTTAGCCTGCACAGTGATTGATTGATTGATTTAATTGAAGTATAATTGATTTACAATGTTGTGTTAGTTTCAAGTATACAGCAAAGTGATTCAGTTCTACATACATATGTGTGTGTGTATGTATTCTTTTTCAGATTCTTTCCCCTTATAGGTTATTACAAAATATTGAGTATAGTTCCTTGTCCTATACAGTAGGATCTTGTTCATAATTTATTGTATATATTAGTAGTATGTATATGTTAATCCCAAACTCCTAATTTCTCTCTCCCTTCCCTTCCCCTTTGTAATCATAAGTTTGTTTTCTATGTCCTTGTATCTATTTCTATTTTGTACATAAGTTCATTTGTACCATTTTTTAAGACTGCACATATAAGTGATATCATATGTCTTTTTCTATCTGGCTTACTTACTCAGCATGATCATCTCTAAGTAACACGGAGATTTGCAAAACCTTAAGCTCTAAGGCGAAATCTCGGGAAATCACATAGGTGTCTGGATTCCCGACCTCTTGAGGAAGGTGTGAGAGCTGGCAGCACCAGCCCCACAGTCCTCACACTCACGCCAGGCCAGCAGAGACACCTGTGCCTCTGAGCCATGGCACACCTGGCCAGCCTTGGAGTTTGCAACTCCATCCTAGCCTACAAGGGAGGTTCTAGCTTGTTTCAAACCTTCAAAAAAATTCCTGCAGAGAAAAGTTGAAGGAATGCTTTTTGGCAGCACCTCTCCCACTTTCCCCAACCATAGCTGCCTTGTTATTTACTTGCACCAGAAAAACAGACTCTTAGAGAATGCAAACCAAAGGAATTCATAGGCAGTAAGGGGAGCACAGTTACAGAGTGAGGAAAAAATGACATAAAAAAGACACACTTGGGTGGCAGAATGGGAAGTGGCCTTTTAGAAACTGCAAATAATTTATGCCACACTTTTTCAGCCTTGGCATGAATGACATGTGGGGCTGGATAACTCACTGTCCTGAGGGGCTGTCTGTCCTCTGCACGGTGGGGTATTTAGCAGCATCTCTGGCTTTAGTTTACCAGATGCCAGAACACCCACCCATTCTCTGTTGTGACAAATGATAATGCCTCTGGACATGGCCAAGTGTCCCTCAGGGACAAAACCACTCTGGCTGACCACCACTGGTCTGTGCATAACTCTACCTAGAGAACAGCTATGGGCTCAAACCATGCTACATCTGAACTAGAAACATTGTCATTTCCTGACTGGTCACAATACTCAACTTTAATCTCAGTATGTGTTTTTAAAAGAACAATATAAAAATGTTTATGAATCGATGAGCCTTTATATATAATGATGAATTTTGGACACAATAACAAGTTCCATCAATTTATAAAGAAATGTGAGTCTGCTTATAGCTATCTTTATACCAAAGTCCTGATTACAGGTAGCGGGATATAGCAAACTCCGTGAGTCAACAACCTTCTATTTCTTTCCATGAAGTTTTTTTTTTTTCTCCTCTGATGGGGTTGGGGGCAGGGAGGGGGACACCAGATCATGTCATCTGGTGAGGAACAGTTGTGTGAATGGAGCATCTTTAGCATTCAGGGAAGACTCAGGGAGACCGTTTCTTCTTCTTTTTTTAAGAGGGCTAAACATGGTGGGGGTGAAGAGACCTACTGGCCAGCCCTTCATTGGCCAGAACTAGGATTCAGGAGGAAATTGTAGGAAGACACTTTTGTCGGCAAATGGAACTGCTCAGCAGTGAAATGTGTAGCCTCAGAAAAAAGCACTGTTCCCTGTGGCTTCACTCTCAGACACTCTCTGTCTTGCGGCCCTCACTCTGCAGGGGAAACCATGGCATGAGAAGCCCTTTGCAAAGGGCTCTGTGGTGAGGAAGAGGAGTCTCCAGCCAGCAGCCGGGTGAGTGAGCCTGGACCCTGATCCTCCAGGCTGGTCACGGAGGATGACTGCACTCAGATGACTGCAGTCCTGGGTCACCTGGATGGAAACCTCATAAACCAGAACTTGAACCGGAACAACCAGGGTAAGGTATTCCCAGAAACTGTATGACATAAGAAACATTTGTTATTATTTTAAAAAAAAGAAAACATAATGCTCAGCTAAATGCATGTAGTATCCTGAATGGGATCCTGGAACAGAAAAAGGATATTATTAGCGGGGAAACTGGTGAAATCTAGTGTGGTTTCTCTGGAGGCTCAGACAATAAAGCATCTGCCTGCAACGTGGGAGACCTAAGTTCGATCCCTGTGTCGGGAAGATTCCCTGGAGAAGGGAATGGCAACCCACTCCAGTATTCTCTCCTGGAGAATTCCATGGGGTTGCAAAGAGTCTGACATGACTGAGCAACTAACACTTTCACTGGTGAAACCCAAACAAAGTCTGTAGTTCAGTTGAGAATAACAAACCAATGTTGGTTTCTTGGTTGTGATAAAGGTACCAAGGTTATAAAGGATGCTATCATTAGGGGGAACTCGGTGAAGGGCATAAGGGGACTCTGCATTATTTTGCTAACTTTTCTGCCAATCTAAAATGACTCCCAAATTAAGCATTTGTTTTTTTTTAAATGCCCTTTCCCCCAGGCACTAGGTAAATTCAAGCAAAGGCTGAAGACTCATTTGTCAAGCATGTGAGAAAGTGGAGGCTTGTAGTGCTCACTTAAGTACTTCTGAAACACACACATAAAGCTTAACTTTATGGCAAGAAGGTGACTCACAAGCCAGTTTCTGACATAGCTGAAACTATTGAAATAATCTTCCTAATCACATCCCTCTGATCTGAAAAAAAACATGTGTCTAGGCCAATATAAAGAATCCATTTTATCTGCCATTCTGTGTAGCATGTTTTCTGGAAAGGGAGTGGACAGTTGAGAGGCTTGACCAGATCTGTTTTTATGGCACTGGTGATGTTTTCATACATGGCTAGTTAGAAGATCTTTAGATGCCTCCTATTTCTTAGGTTCTCTAAATCGTTTTTCTTTTTAAGTTATCTTGACTTGGTACCTGTCATGTGCATCCAAGAACACTGATTAGTACAGAATCTGTTTACTTTTCATGTTCTGATGCCTATTCTGATAAACCAAAATGTAGTTTTAAATCAGATGTGTGAAAGTACATTAGGTGAGTTACAATCCACAGTTACAATCTGTGGATGTCTTATAAAAGCATTTACTAAAACTATGTTTAATCCTTCACTAAAACTAAAATTCATCCTTTATTCTCATCTGCATCCCCTTTCAGTGGCTCTCAAGCCACAGATCTCCCCAAAATAAGGCAAGTGAAAGTCTATACCAGATATTTTATTTCCAGTTTGGAGCTCTGTCAAAGAAGTAATAATATTATTGATGGCCCCTGGCACCTGAAGGCCATTTGTTGGGCCCACACTCCAAGTCTAGTGTTTTTGGATAATTAATCTCACCGATGTAAGTTAATTTGCCTAAATAAATCAGCATTGAAAAACAATATAGGGACTGATGAGAGCTGGGAACCAAAACACCAGTCAAAATCATATTCCAGGAAAATTCGAGCTGGAGAATGGAGTCAGTTATTGCCACACGCATGCACAGTGGAATGAGTTCAAAAGAGCCCCTGCTACTTTGAATTGCCTGCTTCATATTCAAAGTACATCCCAAGAAAAGAAAAGGAGAGCAGCCTGGACGGAAAAGAGTAGTAGTTACCAGGAAAGTGGCCACCTCTGCTTCTTGGCCGGAAGTGTGGCAACAGTCCGAGGACAGGGGAACCATCAGAGCCAGTGAGATACTCTGGCCTAAGAGTTAAACTGGGATTGACCCCGGATATTTAGGACAGGAGCCAAAGGAGGGCTCTCTCCTTTATTCTAAAACAAGTAACCTCTGTTAAGGGATGATGTAGGGTGCACAGTCCTCAGTAGTTGCAATTGCCAGGCTCCAGAGCACAGGCCCAGTAGTTGTGGTGCCTGGGCTTAGCTGCTGTGTGGCATGTAGGATCTTCCCGGATCAGGGATTGAACATGTGTCTCCTGAATTGGCAGGGAGATTCTTTACTACTGAGCCACCAGGGAAGCCCCTCAAATTCAGTCTTAAAGGATGAAGTTACCCTTCTCAGGAGCCTTTGAATTTTGGTGGGGATTTCTCCCAATAAATCATATGGTGCCTGCTGAGTCTAGCAAATCCATTCTTGTCCTAAGCCTCTTAGTATTTTATTCCTAATAATCCAAACTTTTATCAAGCAAGTGTTCTACTGGTGAAAAAAGATGAGAAAATCTCAAATTCAGGGGAGGGGGGACACTGATAGTTTTTTTCAGTGGAAACTAGGGCTCTAGATAGTGAAAAACAAGAATTCTGGAAGAAAACAATCTATATGGAAAAAGTGGGAAACAATCTGTTGGAGCCCAAACTGTCTGCCTTTCACTCAACTTTGAACCTCAATGTATATAGAGATGCTCACGCTATTTTCAAAAAATACTTCAGGCCATGGACTCTTGGCTATTTAATCAAATCTATCTAGGTTAAAGTTTCCATTTATGTATCACCTTATCCTTGGCAGTTTTTCCATTAACCTTGATTGAAACAGAAAGCAGGTAGAAACCAGGTCAATGAGTCATTCTTCTTGGTTTAAATTCCAATCTATCCAACACTACTTCTTCATCCTGCTATCGCCTTGTGGATTAGAGTTTTCAAAATCTAATTTCCAAAGTGTCTGTGTTTCTTGGGGAAGGAAATATTTATGGTATTCTTAAGCAACGCTGATGCCTCTCCTTAGGGCCAAGGCTCCCCAAAGTACTTGAGAAATGTAGTAATCCCCACAGTTTACATGTTGAAGTGCCGGTGAAATTATCAAAGCCGTGGTCAGAAACTAAGAACATTCTGTGAGTCTCACTGCTGTAAAGAAAGACAGCTCTTGGAGGTCATGCTTCCAGCTAAACTAAACACTAAGAAACCTTTCTCCTTTCGTGTAAATTATTTGGCAAGGTAATTGAGTATGAGTGAGTGAAGTCACTCAGTCATGTCTGACTCTTTGCGACCCTGTGGACTGTAGTTTACCGGGCTCCTCTGTCCATGGGATTCTCCAGGCAAGAATACTGGAGTGGGTTGCCATTTCCTTCTCCAGGGGATCTTCCCGAACCCAGGGATTGAACCCAGGTCTCCTGCATTGCAGGCAGACACTTTAACCTCTAGTTCTGAAATTTTTTCTCAAGAGGGAAAAAATAAGATCTTGTAGATTCTTGAACCTCAAAACAAGTAAGGTTCTAGGATAGAAAACATTGAGCTATTCAATTTGTCCAGCATGTCTCGTTATTCTACCAAAATGTGAGGTAGAAAAGCTGTCTGCATGGCTTGGATGCCACGGGCTTAAAAGCTCAACTATGGTTTTTTCCTTAACCAGGCATTCTGTGTAATCACTGCTTACTGTAATAACTGGTCGTGAACAAATTATACCCTACAAGGACCTTTTCCTTGCTGTCATTTTTTCCACTTTCAAGTACTATGAGTTAAGAAACAAATAATAAAGGTATAAGCTCATGATCCAAAAGAACAGCTCTGCTGTTACCTTCTCTCAAACTAGGAGCTAGTCTGCCCTTCCAGGCTCTTGAATGTGAAGCTCTTTTTGTGCATACATTGAGTTGAAAACAGTATTTTTAACTTAGTCTATGGAGGTATTGTATTTGCAGAAACAAAAGTGTCCAAATATCAGGACAAGAAAAATGGCTTTTGGCAAGTCATTTCCTTAAGTTATATTTCTTTCCTGGAGCATAAAGTAAAGCAAGGAGGTAGGAGAACAAAAAGACAGAAAGCATTCATCCCAAAGAAATACCCTAGATTGGTAACTCAAGGATATTAAATTGCAAATTAGAGGAGTTTCAGCATTACTTGTTTTAAAGCCAAAGCTTGCAGGTCAAGTTGAAAAGACTCAGACAAGGACATTGACACATGGTGTGAATTTTGACCTCTCTAAGGGGCTAATGCTACCTGCCTTCTCTGGATAGATATCATTTTATAATGAATAAGCAAGAAGGGAATCAATTATCTTTAAGTCATAGACTTTAATCCTTGGAAACTCCTCCAAATTTCTGCCAGTTGTTGTCATGAAAACAGCTCTCATAGATTCAGTCACTGGCTCAATGGTAAAGTTGGATGAAGACTATTAAGCTCCTCATCCTTTCCTTTCCTAGTTCTGTTTTTGATTATTCTTTGAACCATTTGAGCGATTCTTTATGATATGTATGTGTGCTAAGTCACTTCAGTCATGTCCAACTCTGTGTGACCCCATGGACTATAGCACACCAGGCTCTTCTATCCATGGGATTCTCCAGGCAAGAATACTGGAGTGGGTTGCCATTTCCTTCTCCAGGGGATCTTCCCGACCCAGGGATCGAACCTGGGTCTCCTGCATTGCAGGCTGATTCTTTACCGCTGAGCCACCAGGGAAGCCCCTTAGGCTATAGAAATACCGTACAAATAACAGTGCTATGATTGAATCTTTATCCTTTCCATTCAATTTCTTAAAATTATTTCCTGAGCAGTAAAAGCAAAGCACTGTTAGACACGAATGCAAATCAATCTAAGAATGGTTTCCTCCCTACTGCTTGTTTGCAATGGCAGAAGATGACATTGCTATATGGACATCAATAGTTTCTAATCTAAACCCATCTTTATCCTACCCTTTATCCTATCCCATCCAATTTTTTCCTTCCCTGTTTTGTTATGTGCTCACCCTCTGTGTGGTCATGCATCCCGAGATGGGTTTTCACCCCAGGCTCAGGAAAGGAATCATAAGTCAAGCTAGTTCTTTCTGCTTGCCATACTGATTTGGGCACTGGCAGGTGTTGCAGTTCTAGGGATTGAG